>NC_045965.1:35785669-36096919 GCF_010909765.2 Amblyraja radiata
TAAACTTTCTTCAATGATCAGGAAAAGGTGAAGTCAATAAACTTTTATTTGTTGAAAAGATCTTTTCCAAATGTTCTCGTTTTTGAAATCAGATTTCAAAGAGCTTGATGTAATATCCCAAGTAAACTAAGTTCTATTTAAAATGATCAGGTAAACAAAGGCTAATAAATGATACAGCCATCACTTCTGCCAGCCTGGTCAAAGTCAGCCAAGTAGGTAAAAGGGGAGCTGCAAAATACTGCTCATTCTACACTGAACTACAACCTGTCTAAAATTAAACTGGGAATGCCAGCTCTCATGCATCAATCTGATGACTGTCGTACCCAACAGTGATCCAAATTGGTTTTACCCAGCTTTATGTAACCAACATGTTTTCTGGCGAAATGTTGGGTGTAAGGGAACCCCCCTGGTTGCAAATTATACAGATCCAAGAACAATGACAAGCCGCATACAGATTCAACCTTGTCTCTTATCCTGGGGAATGGATTTTTATTAATTCACTAGACCAAGTGGGACCCGTTGGGCCCGATTCCCCTAACGCAATATTCCACCATTCCCCCATAGCCTCCAACTGCGCAGGCGCAGCTGACGGGTTCCTGTTGTGACGCCAGAGATCACCGTTGTGACGCGTCACGACAACCCTCCCCAACTGCGCCTCGCCATCCCTCTTCCCACCCTTATCCTCCTCCATTCTCCCTCATCCCCCAGCACTACCTCCCCATCCTCTTCACTCTCCCTCTCCTGTCCCCTCCTCCTCCCCTCCCCACTCACTACCTCCCTCTCCTTTTCCCTACCCATAGTCACTCCCTCCCTCCATAACCCCTCTCCGCTCCCTACCTCCTCTCGCTGCTCTCCACTCCTCACCTCCCCCCTATCCTACTCCCCCACTGTCCTCCTCTCCCTCTATTCCCCCTCCTGCCCCACTCTCCCTCCTCACCTCTCACACTTTCCCCTCCCTACCCCCTCCTCTCCCTCTATCCCCCTGCTCCCACTCCCCCACTCTCCCTCCTCACCCCCCACCCCACTGCCCTCCTCCCTCTATCCCCCACTCCCCCCTCCTCTCCCACTATCTCCCTCTTCCCCACTCTACCTCCCCAACTTTCCCCTCCCTACCCCCTTCTCTCCCTCTATCCCCCTGCTCCCCCACTCGTCACCTCCCCCCTATCCCACCCCCCACAATGAAAACCGCAATTTTATTTGTAATTGAAACCCTCTATCCCACCCTCCCCCCACAATGAAAATCATTTGTTTTTTTTGTAAATGAAACCTCCCCCCAAAACTTTGATTAAAAATGAGGGTTTTTTTAAACCGCGATTTATTATGTAAATGAGTATCGGGATCCCATTGTGACGTCATTGCGAATGAAATCGGAAGAATTTGAATAAAACTATTGAATAAAGCTATTTTTAATGTAATTTAGATTCAGGATCTAACTGTCCCCAACTGTGCAGATCGGCTCGTTTTTTCACCCTCCCTCATTTTAAACTTTAAAAAAATGCAATTGCACTAATATTTTTTATTCTTTAATGTGAAGTAGGTGCCACCGACAAGGTCATCTTTTGTTATCCAAATCTAATCATTAAATTTCAATTTAGAGAGCAATTAAAAGGCTTTGCAATCACATGTACTGGGTTAGGCTGGCAGATTCTTCCCCTGAAGGACATTTGCAGCCAAGGATTCAGTGTCCTGGGATAGCAACATTGTAGCTGGTTGGGCTACAATCCCATTGTGACGTCATAGCTGCTAGCTGCCAGTGCAGATTTGAAATCCTTCTCAAAGTGGGATTGTGGAAAGCTAAAAATGTTAATACTTTGTAAAATATAACATCAATCTGAACAAAACTTGACACAAACCACCACCAGGACTTCAAAAACGAATGAAATACCACTTCCCCTGACTCCCCCAAGCACTCCCTCCACCTCCTGTTCTGTTTTTAAAGGGTAAAAACTTGCTGGCAGGGCTGAGTTTTCCTGGACTGCAACTTTGTTACAAGAGGATTTGGATCCCAATAGCTGCTACATTTTTCTTAAACTTGAATTTGTAAAGCTAAAAATGTAAATAACGTAAAATATACCATCAATCTGAAAGAAACTTGACACAAACCGCCACATGGCATTTGTGAGTAAGGTGGTGCAAAAAGAAATTAGCGCTATCGTGTACCGTTTTGGTGTAGTTCCAGGATCACTCGAACAGGCAAGCTCACACACACACACGCACGCATAGAAACAAACAAGTTGAGAGTTTTAGTAATATACTAGACCAAGTGCAGACCCGTTGGGTCTGTTCCCCCAACGTGCAGTTGTGGGGGGGGAGGCGGCATGCAGCGTCACACATACTAACTATACCCCCCCCCCCCCCGGCACTCACGCTAATTACCCCCCTTGATATTATATTAATATTATTAATTTGCTCCTTTTACCCCATAACCACCCTATCTACTGACGCATAGCCCCCAACTTGCAGTCACATCTAGAGAGGGGGGGGGGGGGGGGACGGGGGTAGAGAGTGAGGACAGATAGAGAAGGGGCAGAGACAGAGAGAGAGAGACAGAAACACAGAGAGAGGGGCAAGAGGGAGAGGTGGGTGGAGAGGAGGAGAAGAGGAAGAGTGGGTGAGGGGGGAAAGGTGGGGGAGGAGAGGAGGAGAGAGAGAGGGTGGAAGTGAGGGGGAGAGAGAAGGGGTGCTGAGAGGGTGGGGAGCAGGGAGGGTGGAGGGGAGGGGTGTGGAGGGGAGGGGGTTTAGGGGAGGGAGGGAGGGTGGGGGAGGGGATGGAGGGGAGAGGGGGGGAGGAGAGGGGAGGGGGTAGAGAGGGGGGAGAGGAAGGGGGGGAGGGGGGGGAGAAGAAAAGGGGGGGGGAGAGGGAGGGGGAGAGGGAGGCGGGGAGGGGGAGAGGGGGGGAGAGAGGGGGGGAGAGGGAGAGGGGGGGAGAGAGGGTGGGGGGGAGAGAGGGTGGGGGGGGAGGAGAGAGGGGGAGGAGAGGGGGGGAGGAGAGAGGGGGGAGGAGAGAGGGGGGAGAGAGGGGGAGAGAGGGGCGTGAGGTGAGGGGGAGAGGTGGGGAGCAGGGAGAGGGAGGGAGGGTGGAGGGAAGGGGGCAGGGGTGTGTGGAGGGGAGGGGGGTTTAGGGGAGGGACGGTGGGGGAGGGGATGGAGGGGGAGAAAAAGAGGGGAGAGGGAGAGGGGGGGAGGAGTGAGGGGGGAGGGGGGAAGAGAGAAAGGGGGGAGAGAAAGGGGGGGAGGGAAAGGGGGGAGAGAAAGGGGGGGTGAGAAAGGGGGGAGAGGGGGTGTGCTGAGAGGGGGGTGAGGTGAGGGGAGGGGGAGAGGTGGGGAGCAGGGAGGGTGGAGGGAAGGGGGTAGGGGTGTGTGGAGGGGAGGGGGGGTTTAGGGGTGGGATGGTGGGGGAGGGGATGGAGGGGAGGAGGGGGAGAAAAAGAGGGGAGGGGGGAGAGGAGAGGGGGGGGTGTGGAGGTGAGGAGGGGGGGGGAGAGGAGAGGAGAGGGGTGTGGAGGGGTGAGGAGAGGGGGGGAGAGGTGAGGAGATGGGGGGAGAGGAGAGGAGAGGGGGGAGAGGAGAGGGGGGGAGAGGGGAGAGGAGGGGGGAGAGGGGAGGAGAAGGGGGTGAAGAGGAGAGGGGGGGAGGGGAGGAGAGGGGGGAGAGGAGAGGAGAGGGGGGGAGAGGAGAGGAGAGGGGGGAGAGGAGAGGGGGGGGAGGAGAGGGGGGGAGAAGAGAGGAGAGGGCGGGGGAGAGGAGAGGAGAGGGGGGAGAGGAGAGGAGAGGAGAGGGCGGGGAGAGGAGAGGAGAGGGGGGAGAGGAGAGGGGGGGATGGGGAGAGAGGAGGGGAGAGAGAGAGAGAGAGAGAAAGGGAAAGAGACAGGGGGGAGAGAGAGAGAAAGAGAGAGGGATAGGGAGAGAGAGAGGTGGGGAGAGAGAGGAACCCAAACCCCCCAAACAACCATTTGCAGGCAGTGCTTTTTTATTTCAAACCATATTTTATTTTCAAACCACATTAAGGGTACTTACTCACAGGTGTGAAAAAATTTGTTCAGTATCATTCAGAGCTCAGAGTGCCCTCCATGTTGCAGAGTGATTGAGGCACACCACTTGCAGAGACTGATTGAGGCACACCACTTCCTGGTTTTATAGTCCCTCCCCCTCCCTCCAGCAGGGGCAGCAGAGAGAATGGGGAATTGTTTAAAAACATTAATATCTCTGTCATTTTTCAACAACGGAAAAAATCCTCGGCACACATGCGGCGGAGGGGGGCTCTGAGCAAGGTGGCCAAAAATGACGGCCATAGGTGGCGGCGTTCTCTCGGAAATCGCAGCACAGAAGGCCAAAAGCGGTCAAGAACAGAGATTTAGTAATATAGATAGATACTAGACCAAGTGGGACCCGTTGGATCCCTGTCACATGGGAGGGCTGGTCCCCAAACGCAATATCCACCTCACCCATAACCCTCCAACTGACGGGTTCCCAATGTGACACCAGAGATCCCCGTTGTGACGTGAGTCAAGGCAACCCTCCCCAAATGTGCCTCGCCATCCCTCTTCCTACCCCTATCCTCCTCCATTCCCACACATCCCCCAACAATCCCTTCCCCTCCTCTTCACCCTCCCTCTTCTCTCCCCTCTCAACTTCCCCTCCTCCACTCCCTCCATCACCTCTCCCTCCCTCTCCTTTCCCCTACCCTGTCACTCCCTCCCTCCATCCATAACCCCTCTCCCCTCCCTACCCCCCTCCTCTCCTTCTATCTCCGTGCTCCCCCACTCCTCACTTCTCCCCTATCCCACTCCCCCACTAAAGACAATGTTTAAATAACATCTCTCCTCCCCTCCCCCACCCTCTCCCTCTCCTTACAACAATGTAACAAATCTCTCATTGCACTGGGTGGAATACTGTTGGTGGGCAGTTTATGTAAATTAAATCCCATTGCGACGTCATAGATGCTAACCGCCATTGCAGCGAACTGATTTTTCTGAAACTGGGTTTTGTAAAGTTCAAAATGTGAATAATTTGTAAAATATACCATCAATCTGAAACAAACTTGATACACCACATTTGTGAGTAAGGTGGTCCGAAAATTGTAGCACTATTGTGTACCGTTTTGCCGTAATTTCAGGAGCAGTCAGACTCACAGACGCAGAAACGAACAAGATGAGAGTTTTAGTAATATACTAGACCAAGTGCAGATCCGTTGGGTCTGTTTCCCCAACGGCATTTGCGGGGGGGGAGGGCTGAGGCATCACACTCACATTAACCACCCCCCAAACACACAGGTGGGGGGAGGGGGGGTGAGAAGAGGGAGGGGAGGAGGAAACGGGACAGATTTGGGAGGAAAAGGAGAGTGGGGTAGGGGGTGAGAGAGGGGAATGGGGAGAGAGATGTGGGTGAGGGGGGGGGATGGGGAGGGAGGGGAGGAGGGAGGGAAGGGGAGAGGGGTGGGTGGAGAGAGGGGAAAGAGTGGGGAGGGAGAGTGGAGGGGGAAGGGGGGAGAGAAGTGAAGTGGAAGAGAGGGAGGAGAGAGGGATGGGGAGGGGAGAGAGATGTGGGGGGAGGGATGGGGACGGAGAGGAGGAGGGAGGGGTAAGAGTGAGGAGGGAGGGGGAAGAGTGTGGAGGGAGGGGGGAGAGAGGTGGGGGGAGAGGGGGGAAAGAGTGGGGAGGGATAGTGGGAGGGGGGAGAGGTGGAAGAGTGGGGAATGTCAGAGGGAAGGGGTGGGGGGGAGAGGGAAGGAGATGGGTGGGGAGGGAAAGGGGTGGGGTGAGGGAGAGAAGTGGAAGAGTGGGGAGGGAGGGGTAGGGGGAGTGGCGGAAGAGGGACAGAGGGGTAGGGGAAGGGGGCGGGGGGAGAGAGGGAAGGGGATAGGGTAGAGTGTGAAGGGGGTGGGGGAGAGAGGGATGGGAGGGAGAGGGAGAGGGGTGAAAAGAGGGAAACTTAGAAACATAGAAATCAGGTGCAGGAGTAGGCCATTCGGCCCTTCGAGCCTGCACCTCCAGTCAATATGATCATGGCTGATCATCCAACTCAGTATCCCGTACCTGCCTTCTCTCCATACCCTCTGATCCCCTTAGCCACAAGGGCCACATCTAACTCCCTCTTAAATATAGCCAATGAACAGGCCTCAACTACCTTCTGTGGCAGTGAATTCCAGAGATTCACCACTCTCTGTGTGTAAAATGTTTTTCTCATCTCGGTCCTAGAAGATTTCCCCCTTATCCTTAAACTGTGACCCCTTGTTCTGGACTTCCCCAACATCGGTTTCTATAAGATCCCCCCTCAATCTTCTAAAATCTAGCGAGTTCAAGCCGAGTCTATCCAGTCTTTCTTCATATGAAAGTCCTGACATCTCAGGAATCAGTCTGGTGAACCTTCTCTGTACTCCCTCTATGGCAAGAATGTCTTTGAGCATTGGGCATTGTGACATCACACAATGGAACGTTCACCATGGGCTGGGGCTCCTGCAAAGGCATATGTAAATGGCTCCATTCCGATTGGACATATGTGAACATTGGGCATTGTGACATCACACGATGGAACGAATCAAAAGGAAGAAAGGCAGCCGGACGGACGGACGGCTGGCGGCAGCCACAGACTTTTATATAATAACTAGACCAAGTGCAGACCCGTTGGGTCTGTTTCCATAACGGCGTTTGCGGGGGGGGGGCTGAGGCATCACACTCACATTAACCACCCCCCAAACACACAGGTGGGGGGAGGGGGGGTGAGAAGAGGGGAGGGTGGGGAGAGGAGGACGATGAAACGGGACAGATTTGGGAGGGAAAGGAGAGCGGGGTAAGGGGTGAGAGAGGAGGATGGGGAGAGAGATGTGGGTGAGGGGGGGGGATGGGAGGAGGGAGGGAAGGGGAGAGGGGTTGGTGGAGAGAGGGGAAAGAGTGGGGAGGGAGAGTGGAGGGGGAAGGGGGGAGAGAAGTGAAGTGGAAGAGAGGGAGGAGAGAGGGATGGGGAGGGGAGAGAGATGTGGGGGGGGAGGGATGGGGACGGAGAGGAGGAGGGAGGGGTAAGAGTGTGGAGGGAGGGGGAAGAGTGTGGAGGGAGGGGGAGAGAGGTGGGGGGAGAGGGGGGAACGAGTGGGGAGGGATAGTGGGAGGGGGAGAGGTGGAAGAGTGGGAAGGGTCAGAGGGGTAGGGGGAAGGGGTGGGGGTGGAGAGGGGAGGGAGGGGGAGAGAGAGGGGTGGGGGAGGGAAAGGGGTGGGGTGAGGGAGAGAAGTGGAAGAGTGGGGAGGGAGGGGTAGGGGGAGTGGTGGAAGAGGGACAGAGGGGTAGGGGGAATGGGGAGAGAGGGAAGGGGATACGGTAGAGAGTGAAGGGGGGTGGGGGAGAGAGGGATGGGTGGGAGAGGGAGAGGGGTGAAAAGAGGGAAACTTAGAAACATAGAAATCAGGTGCAGGAGTAGGCCATTCGGCCCTTCGAGCCTGCACCTCCAGTCAATATGATCATGGCTGATCATCCAACTCAGTATCCTGTACCTGCCTTCTCTCCACACCCCCTGATCCCTTTAGCCACAAGGGCCACATCTAACTCCCTCTTAAATATAGCCAATGAACAGGCCTCAACTACCTTCTGTGGCAGTGAATTCCAGAGATTCACCACTCTCTGTGTGTAAAATGTTTTTCTCATCTCGGTCCTAGAAGATTTCCCCCTTATCCTTAAACTGTGACCCCTTGTTCTGGACTTCCCCAACATCGGTTTCACATCACACAATGGAAGGTTCACCATGGGCTGGGGCTCGAAGGGGAGGGAGGGGAGAGGAGGAGGAGGAAACTGGACTGATTTGGGAGGGAAAGGAGAGCGGGGTAGGGGTAGGGGGTGAGAGAGGGGGATGGGGAGAGAGATGTGGGTGAGGGGGGGATGGGGAGGAGGGAGGGAAGGGGAGAGGGGTGGGTGGAGAGAGGGGAAAGAGTGGGGAGGGAGAGTGGAGGGGGAAGGGGGGGAGAAGTGAAGTGGAAGAGAGGGAGGAGAGAGGGATGGGGAGGGGAGAGATGTGGGGGGGAGGGATGGGGACGGAGAGGAGGAGGGAGGGGTAAGAGTGTGGAGGTAGGGGGAGAGGGGGGAAAGAGTGGGGAGGGATAGTGGGAGGGGGGAGAGGTGGAAGAGTGGGGAGGGTCAGAGGGGTAGGGGGAAGGGGTGGGGGTGGAGAGGGGATGGAGGGGGAAGGGAGGGGGAGAGAGAGGGGTGGGGGAGGGAAAGGGGTGGGGTGAGGGAGAGAAGTGGAAGAGTGGGGAGGGAGGGGTAGGGGGAGTGGTGGAAGAGGGACAGAGGGGTAGGGGAAGGGGGCGGGGGGAGAGAGGGAAGGGGATAGGGTAGAGAGTGAAAGGGGGTGGGGGAGAGAGGGATGGGTGGGAGAGGGAGAAGGGTGAGAAGAGGGAAACTTAGAAACATAGAAATCAGGTGCAGGAGTAGGCCATTCGGCCCTTCGAGCCTGCACCTCCAGTCAATATGATCATTGCTGATCATCCAACTCAGTATCCTGTACCTGCCTTCTCTCCACACCCCCTGATCCCTTTAGCCACAAGGGCCACATCTAACTCCCTCTTAAATATAGCCAATGAACAGCCCTCAACTACCTTCTGTGGCAGTGAATTCCAGAGATTCACCACTCTCTGTGTGTAAAATGTTTTTCTCATCTCAGTCCTAGAATATTTCCCCCTTATCCTTAAACTGTGACCACTTGTTCTGGACTTTCCCAACATCGGTTTCTATAAGATCCCCCCTCAATCTTCTAAAATCTAGCGAGTACAAGCCGAGTCTATCCAGTCTTTCTTCATATGAAAGTTCTGACATCTCAGGAATCAGTCTGGTGAACCTTCTCTGTACTCCCTCTATGGCAAGAATGTCTTTGAGCCATTGGGCACTGTGACATCACACAATGGAACGTTCACCATGGGCTGGGGCTCCTGCAAAGGCATATGTAAATGGATCCATTCCGATTGGACATATGTGAACATTGGGCATTGTGACATCACACGATGGAACGAATCAAAAGGAAGAAAGGCAGCCGGCAGCTAGGAATAGATAGATAGATAGATAGATAGATAGACAGACAGACAGACATACAGACAGACAGACAGACAGACAGACAGACAGACAGACAGACAGACAGACAGAGAGAGAGAGAGAGAGAGAGAGAGAGAGAGAGAGAGAGAGAGAGAGAGAGAGAGAGAGAGAGAGAGAGAGAGAGAGAGAGAGAGAGAGAGAGAGAGAGAGAGAGAGAGAGAGAGAGAGAGAGACAGACAGACAGACAGACAGACAGACAGACAGACAGACAGACAGACAGACAGACAGATAGATAGATAAACGAATGGAGAAAGCCAGGATGGGATCACTGAAAAAAATGTTTCTATAATCAGAATCTTATCAATCATTTAGCCATCTCTGCAAAAGATCTTTCCAATTAAGCCCCAAACACAACTTCTTCCCTCCATAACCCTGGAAGGTTTGCTTTCCTCCTAATTCAATCGACTCTTTTGCAGATGGCATCACTGCACCAACTTCTATGGATGTCATATAATAAGCATACAGGTTTTTTTTTTTTTTTTTAAATTCTTTTCTTTATTATTTGTTTTTTTTTTTTAATCAAAAATATTTATTCAAATATTAAAATAATATATACAGTACAGCAAAAAAACAAAACAGAACCCACCATCATAATGCACGACAAACGATAAAACTATTATACAACTATCTTACACTCCTTGTCAAGGATGCATTCAAACCGCCGCGGTGCCCAACGATCCCGGAAATCCCCCAGGGCGCCCGTGGATTGTAGCACCCGGGCAAGGACGTAGCCCAGTAAGCGTACTGTTGGGCTGCATCGCTGCTTGTTTTGGGAACAGTCCTGCCCAAGACCACAAGAAATTGTAAAGAGTTGTGACGTAGTTCAGTCCATCACACAGATCAGACTACTCACCATCGAGTACATCTACACCTGACGCTGCCTTGAGAAAGCAGTCAACATAATCAATAAATTTTCCCTGCTCTCTTTGGGCAGAAGATACTAAGGCCTGACAGTGCATACCACCACTTGGAAACAACTGCTTCACCTCTGTTATCAAATTTCCATAAGCTAGGGTCCATTCCTGATTTCCAACCTACCTCAATGTGGACATTGGACTTTTACTCTGGAACTGTTATGCTACTATGCTAATAAACTATATTCCGCACTCTGATATATTTCTCTTTGCTCTACCTGTTGTACTTACTTTTGGCTTGACTGCATTCATGTATAGTATTAGCTGATTTGATTGAATAGCATGCCAACAAACGCTTTTTACTGGTTTCGGTACACGTGACAATAATAAACCTAAATATGAAGATTACTTCTCTTTAATTCAAGTCCAGTTTCATTTCATAAGTTGCTTTGAAATCTCTTATCTTCACATTTTCAGGTTCCCAAAAACCCATTCCGAAAATTAATACGTTTTTGCATGTGAATATTTATTTTTTCTCACCAGCTCTTTTGCTAATTTTTGCAAGGCAACATTTTACTCTCTTCTTATTCTCTCGCCTACGCCCAACGAGAGCGAAAAATGAAGCTAAATTCCAAACCTATTAAACGTGGACCTGCAACGTTTAAGGATAGACATCTTAAAAGTACTGTTGTTTTTTTAAATTAATACTTAGCAAAACTAAAATTAAAACATGTTCTCACCAGATACTGGTTCAGCCCTTTTATTATTTACTGCAAATCATCTGTATTGAAAGAGCACTGTCAAGGAAAAATGTACACATATAATTCCCGAGGGTGAATGGGTCTGCCTCTAGCTGCAATTAGTCCTAGACACCAAGACGAGCACTTTGACCAGTCCCAGCATCAGCACTTAGCTTCACCGTTATATATTTGCTCTGGGATTAATGCCAAATTGTGCTCATTTTAGTAGCATCTATTTTGGAAACAGACCAGTTTGATTTTTGTTGGTTTGAATATTTGTGGATGGTTTTCCTCAGAGGGATCTATTTTAAACGAAAGAAAGAATCTGATGTGGTTGGTGGAGGAGGGTGTATGGTTTGGGGAATGCGAGACATATTACATAAAAAGTTTCCTTTCACTAAATTATCTTTTATCTTAAATTCTAGTCACATTCAAAATTAGAAATCTATTTACTGAAATAAGCATATATCATACGTGCTGCAAAGTTAAAAAAAGAAAAAGGTGGCAGTCAGATTTTTACCATAAAAATTTTATATTAGGGATATCATTGGAATGCTTCAAAATTCTCAACATTGATTAAAAAGTAAAAGTGTCAAGTGGTACGATACAGCGTCATTGAAGAATTGCAGCACAGCGGAAGGTACCATTTTTCGGAAGATATATAAAAACAAAGCCCCATTTGCACTTCCAGGAGGCTAAAGATCCAACTGCACTATTCAACCAAAACTGATGAACTAGTAATTTATTTCCTAGCCATTCATAGCAACTCACTGTGCTCAAACTGGGTGACATGTCCCCTACATTACAGCAACAAGAGTAGTTCCTTTGCTGTAAAGCAGCTCAGATGCCCTAGGTTATGAAAGGGACTTTATAAACAGAATTGTTACTTTTTTCAATTCATATTTAATGGGCTACTTAGAATTGCCTATTCACAAATGAATGCATAGTCAGTTTTGGATGAAGTTTAGAATTACTAATTTGAACCAGAGAAGGTGTGGAATAGCTGCATCAAATTATTATAATTTATTTCTCCGAGGGGCATGAGTACTTTTCTATGCCCCTCAGAAATACTGCATGTGCGGCCAATCCAAACAATCCCTTATTCCTTTTTTTATTCTATTTTCAGAATTTGGGGAATTGCAGGCAAATGCACCTTTTATTGCCCAGCCCTCAATGTCTCTTGAGAAGGTGGTCACAAATGAGAGATTTGAGAGTGTTTTTAAGAGTCATTGAGGAGGGCCTGAGTCACATACAGGTCAGACCTGACAGATTTACTCCCTTAAAGGACATTAGTGAACCACATGGATTTTTATGACAATCCAGTAGTTCTGTGGTCATAATTACCAAGACTGGTTATTGTTGCAAAGTTCAGCTTATGGGCTGAATTTAAATTCACAGCTGTTGTGGTGAGATTTGAAGTTGGCTCTCTGTACTGTTAGTCTAGGCCTCAGGATTGCAACATGGGTAACTTAACCAAAGCATCATTTTGATACTTTCTGATCATTGCATCCATCCTGCAGCTGCTACTACGCTCTGTCCAGCCAGCATTGCTATGCTCAATACTGGAAAGCTGTCTCAGGATGCCCATTTGACATCTGCAGCTTATCAAACAGATTCAAATAAGGCCCAGGCCTCAGCACAGCAATAACCTCTCTCTCTGGCAGTAGTTTACAGTTTTAATAAAGGTTTAATTCAAAAAATAAGATTTTTTTGAACATTAGAATAACAGAATTAAAATTAAAACATTGGCATAAAATTGAAGACTGAATTTGTGGAAGAATTCTTCATTCTTACAATAAGTCTGGTGAACAGTTTGTGAGTGCCCTCTGCTGATTCATCTAAGACTTGCTTAACTGATGCAACTGTGAAACCTGAAGAGAAAGTTTCTGTGCACTGGCATGTGATACTTTCATTTCCTGCCATTTACTACATGTATCATAAAAATATCTTCTATCCATAACAAGAACTATCAACTGAACTAAATAAAGCTAGTTGTGTGATAATTTATAATTCCTATCTTAAGAAACAACCTAATGATGGAATGAGTTGTCAGAGGAAGTGTACAATAACAATAATTAAAAAACATTTGGTGAGGTACATGTATAGGAAATGTTTATTGGTATAGAAAGTGCCATTGGTCGGTAATGGTATATTTTTATCATGTGTACAGTGAAAAACTTTATTTGCATCCTATATTGTCATGGTTAATGTGATTCATTTTAGTATGACTTTAGTGCCAACAATGAAATAGACAGCATGCACCCCTTACAATTATAAATAATTTTGCCATAATAAAAAACAGCCCTGACAATAATTTTCTTCCTGCCTCCATACTGAGCAAGCATATAACAGGTCAGTCCTGCTCGGTTTATATTGGGAGACCAGACACATGGGAACTTCATGCCTAGCGGCATGAACATTGACTTCTCCATTTTCTAGTAACCCTTGCTGTCTCCTCCCCTGCTCAGCTCTCCCTCAGCCCTCTGGCTCCTCCTCTTCCTTTCTCCTCCCCGTCCGCCCCCCCCCCCCCCCCCCCCCACTCCCCCCACCCTACATCAGTCTGAAGAAGGGTTTCGGCCCAAAACGTTGCCTATTTTCTTTGCTCCATAGATGCTGCTGCACCCGCTGAGTTTCTCCAGCACATTTATTTACATGGGAACCACCTCCTTGTTCTCACAATTACATCATTTAACCTAACATAAATATTTATGTGGTGCAGCAGAAATCACTGGATGGAGAAATTAACAATCCATTTTATCGGCCAAATAATAGTATTCATAAAGTGAAAAGGATATATTGGTTGAACATAACTGACTAAAATTTTAACATCTATGAATGGTGCTCAAAGTGGGAGGAGGAAACAGATTAGTTTTAAAGTGCTTTGAACTCTTACTGTCATTAAGCACATTCATTTTATATTAAGGTAAAACAATTATTGACGAGTTGCTCAGAGAGCATAAAAAACTAAGAATATAATCCTTGGCACCAGAGCTAAACCCACAGCAATTATTCAAAAATATGAAAACTGAATGATTTGTAAAAGTCTTCGTATTATTTCACTTTCCAGACATTATTTATTGCTTGAACTGGGAATTTATAATTTTTGGCGTACATGATGAAGAGGAGCAATTGGATAGCACTAGGTTAGAACATAAATAAAACATAAAATATTGGAAATCTTGTAAGGTCAGGCAGCACCTGTGGAGATAGAAACAGGGTTAAAGTTTTAGGTCCATTTCTAATTAAAAATCATCAAACTGAAATGTTAAAAATAGAAACAAGGAACTGCAGATGCTAGTTTACAAAAAAAGACACAAAGTGTTGGAGTAACTCAGCGGGTCACGCAGCATCTCTGGAGATCATGGATAAGTAACGTTTCAGGTTGGGACCCTTCCCCAGATAGAACTGAAATATTAATTTTGTTTCACTCCCCACAGATGCTGCTTGACCTACTGGTTACTGCTTTTATTTCAGATTTTCCGCAACTGCAGCCATTTTACTTTTTAAATCAGGACTTTTTTTTGCCATTGGTTCAAGTGCTGCCCATACATATGGTTTACATCAAAATCTCTCTTCTTTGCTAATTGTAAGGAACAATCCAACAGGGATTTGAACAATTTGCAGTTATTTGTATGCTGGTATTGGACCAGTGCCCTTTATTCAAATACTGTAGAAGTCTGTCTCACAGAAATCACACAGGTATATCTGGTCTCTTCCTGAGGGGTAAGGTGAACATATATGTCAGGAGCAAGTAGAAGTTTGTCTTTTGCCTTTGTTTTGTGTTAATACTTAATAGACTAACTTGTTTCATTATCGACACTGTTAGTTGTGTCTCTGGGATATGTCAGCATGCCAGACTAGTATTGAAAGGCCTAGGCTATTAATCTGGTGTCAAGACTTCAGATACTGAGCGATTTAAATTCAAGAAATTCAATAAATATGAAATATAAAGCTATTTTAAGTAATAGGATCATGAAACTATATACAGTATTGTTGCAAAAATACTGATGTTCTCCAGGGAAAATAAACAGCTTTGCTTACCAGCACTGGTTTATTTAATATCCTAATTCGGTAGCAATGTGATTAATGCTTAACTATCTGCTTAACTGTCTTAGCAAACAAACCCAACTCAGGGTCAATGAACAAACTGCAATGAATGCCGGCCTTGCCAGCTTCACCCACATCCAGTGAACAAATAAACAAAAGGTTCTCTCTCAAGTTTCTCCAAATGTATTGGCCTTGGAGAGTAATTAGGAAAATATGCGTGTGAATTCCAATCTGGGAGTAAACTATGCCCAATGTTTCGTTTGCAGTCTGCACCCCATTTTTGAATTATCAGCTAATTACTAAGATTGCAATATTCAGCCTGCTGTAAACAAGCAGTTGAGTTTCAAGATTTAAATGCCAATTTTCAAGATAAAAAAATATCACAGACTGCTTGAAGCACCACGCTCCCATCATTTATCCACCAACAATGTCTAACTAGGCAAGTCTCGCATCTAGTACTCCTGTTCACCACAGCCTCCACTCACCTTTTAAAGTCTATACACACCGCCGATCATTCAGTCATAGCAGCCACGTCACTTAAACAAATTGCTTGACAATGATACAATGACCCAGTCTGAAGAAAGGTCTCGAACCGAAACATCACCCATTCCTTCTATCCAGAGATGTTGCCTGTCCCGCTGAGTTACTCCAGCATTTTGTGTCTGTCTTCAGTGCAGACTTGCATCTGCAGTTCCTTCCTACACAATACAATGATACCATTCCCTTTCTCTTTCAAAACAAGGTGCTACAGAGAAACAACAACAGCATTGTCCCCTGCTCGTACCACAAGCAGGAGCCAGTAAGCTCAATCATTGGTGTTGTAGCAAGTGGCCACAATACAACTATAAAATACAATAATATCCTCATCCTTACTCACTCCCCTATCCTCCTACAACCTCTTGCAAATTAGTCGCAGGTGGTGTAAGTATGCAAGTATAAGGTTTACTTATCACACAGTAAAGTTTAAATTGGTTCCACACATAGAAACATAGAAAATAGGTGCAGGAGTAGGCCATTCGGCCCTTCGAGCCTGCACCGCCATTCAATATGATCATGGCTGATCATCCAACTCAGTATCCTGTACCTGCCTTCTCTCCATACCCCCTGATCCCTTTAGCTACAAGGGCCACATCTAACTCCCTCTTAAATATAGCCAATGAACTGGCCTCAACTACCTTCTGTGGCAGAGAATTCCAGAGATTCACCACTCTCTGTGTGAAAAATGTTTTCCTCATCTCGGTCCAAAAAGATTTCCCCCTTATCCTTAAACTGTGACCCCTTGTTCTGGACTTCCTCAACATTGGGAACAATCTTCCTGCATCTAGCCTGTCCAACCCCTTAAGAATTTTGTAAGTCTCTATAAGATCCCCCCTCAATCTTCTAAATTCTAGCGAGTACAAACCGAGTCTATCCAGTCTTTCTTCATACGAAAGTCCTGACATCCCAGGAATCAGTCTAGTGAACCTTCTCTGTACTCCCTCTATGGCAAGAATGTCTTTCCTCAGTTTAGGAGACCAAAACTGTACGCAATACTCCAGGTGTGGTGTCACCAAGACCCTGTACAACTGCAGTAGAACCTCCCTGCTCCTATACTCAAATCCTTTTGCTATGAATGCTAACATACCATTCGCCTTCTTCACTGCCTGCTTCACCTGCATGCCTACTTTTAATGACTGGTGTACCATGACACCCAGGTCTCGTTGCATCTCCCCCATTCCTAATCGGCCACCATGGTAAGACCTTGAAGATCCTTTCCACACCACTCTGTATAGGCCTTTCAGTATTCAGTAGGTTTCAATGAGATCCTCCCTTATCCTTCTAAAATGCAGTGAGCAGAGGCCCAGAGCTTTTAAACACTCCTTTCTTTTGCCTCACTCTCGATTTAAACAGTGGAGTAACATTTTCAATTTTCCAGTCCTGTGGAATTCCTGATTCTAGTGATTATTGAAAGAGCACTACTAATTCCTCCACAATCTCTACAGCTACCTCTTTCAGAATACTAGGGTGTACTCAGGACCATGTGACATCCACCTTAAGACGTAGATTTAATTAAAAGCAACTGCATAAATCTGCACGTAACAAAAAAGGTTTTAATCGATTCTGGACAATATTTACCTTTGTTAAAGAGGTTTCATTTACATCTTTTATCAAAAAGGATTTGCATAAATATTCAGAAATTCTCCAACGACATTAATGATAAGTCATTTGAACATCAAGCAACAGAACATATTTTTTCTATAAATGAGGTACAGGTTTTAACTATTTGCCAAATTGTAAGTTTCTGCTGTTGTCAACCATGTTGCACGATGTTTGAAGAAAAATTCTGAAAAAAGCTGTTATTTTATCATTTAATCATTACAAGCGCAAAAATTGCGCAAGTCGAGAAACAGAAACTTACCAGAATTGGACACTTCAGGCTCACATATCAGTTTGTCTCTTTCGATATGTATCATTGTCTATTGTTAATCTGGTAAGTCTCGCTCCATAGTAATCTATGATGTAATTCGAGCCATCTGCAGGGCCAACAATCTAGGGAGATTATTTTAAAAAAACAAATCAGTCAGTTCCATTAACTTCGTATTATTTACAAAAAAAGCATATGGAAAGATGACATGTTGGCCTCATGCTGTTTTTAATTAAAACTAGCTTTAATATTTATGCAGTGATCCATTTTTCAGCAGATACTTGCTTTATCCGTAAAAATGTTCGATAATGGTGGCACTCTTCTTTAGTAGGTACTTCAAATTCTCAAATTATTATAATGTTGAAAAAAATTAGTAAAAAGCATAAAGCTAACTGCACTGAAAGAAGTCATTTATCTATTGCACGGTCACTTAACACGGAGGTGCTTTGGAACTCTTTCCTACAGAGTGTGGTTAATCTCTATTGCAGATGGTTGTGGAGGCGAGATCATTGGGGAGTATTTAAAGAGAAAATTGTTTTGTTTTTTAAAGATCAGAGAATTGACCGTTATAGGGAAATGGTATTGACGAGGAGATGAGGCCTGGGGCAGATCAACACGATCATATTGGATGGCATGACCGGCTTGAGGGGCTAACTTGCCTATTCCTATTCTTTTTTTAGTTTAGAGATACAGCGTGGAAACAGGCCATTCGGCCCACCGAGTCCACGCTGACCAGCATCCCCACACATTAACACCATCACATGCATGAGGGACAATTTACAATTATACCAAGCCAATTAACCTACAAACCAGTACGTCTTTGGAGTGTGGGAGGAAACAGAGATCCCGGAGAAAACCGATGCAGGCCACAGGGAGAATGTACAAACTCTGTATAGACAGCACCCGTAGTCAGGGTCGAGCCCGGGTCTCTGGCGCTGTAAGGGAGCAACACTACCGCTGCGCCACCATGCCCCTCGGTTTCCTTTCATTTTGTGCAGTTGAAATGCAGTTATCTACCTCAAACCCGCATCCTGGGTCAATGAAATTCATCGGATTGCTATATGTTTCACTCTCCTGTACAACCTAAGTTAGCCAGTGACATTTTCATGTTTCAAAGATCCTTTTTATAGATGTGCACTCTTTAATAATATTCCATATTCTTTTGCAATTATTTATTTAATTTCCCTTGAAATAATTATAGAGGCACACTCTCAATAACTGCAGAAATAGTTTCAGACGTGAATAACTCAAATTTAGCACATCTAACTACAATCTCATTCACATCCTCAAATAAAACAAAATTGTTATTAAAATGCACATGGAAGCTTTCTCTCCAGTCAACTTTATTAATAAATGTGTTCTGCTATTCAATTGTCAAATGATTAAATTTGCATACCAATTTATAGTTGAAATACTGAAAAGTAGATCAATATTATCTTAACTACCATCAACATCAACCTTATTTTGGTGCATGCAGGAATAGACTGCCTCAGATTGGACTCATTTACTGTACTTAGTATTTAAGTGCAAAATATCACTGCTCTTTTTAGTATTTCTTCTTACTGTCTTCAATTTTTTTTCCAGATTAATGTCTGTGTATAAGTAATGGTCTATCCTCCACTCCATTAAAGGTTTTGCTATTTGATACATTTTCAGTCTTTGTCCTGAAAATGCAGATTCAAATTCATGAAATTTATTACACGTAGCTCTCATACCTATCAGTCTCTAACCCATTTTATTGTGTAGACTCTTACTTGGTTACACACCCACAATTGCAACATTATATTCTGCCAATGACAAAATGTGGTACTATATCCTTAAAAAGTGGAATTTTGATTTATGTTTTGAAATATTTCTTTATCTGGCTATATTACCCATAGCATCTGGTATTAGCTAGAGTGTGAAATTTTACAGCCATATGTAAACAACATAGAAAACATCTGGTGGTTCACCAAAATTCCTGAAGGCCAACCATAAAACCAGATCCCTACTTTTCATGTTTGTAATAACATTTATATTTGGATCATATACAGAAAAAAGGATGCTTTGGAAGTTGAGTAACCAAATGTAGATTCCATTCTGCAATTGAATCGCTCATGTTGAGCTGCTCAGATTAGTGCTGGGGGGGGGGGGGGAATGAATGCAAGAGTTACTTGAACGATCGCCATGTCTACACTTGGTCTCGCTGGGAGCACCGGGTACAGTAGCTGAGGTCGGAGGAGGTGTAAGAAAACCTCTGCCTCACCAGAAACGACTGCTATGTTCTCTGGATGAGATCGAGGGAGGAGGTGTAAGGACAGGTGTTGAATCTTCTGTGGTTGCAGGGGAAAGTCAGGGGAGGGAATGTTTGGATAGGAAGAGATGAGCGGAACAAACGGTTTCTGCGGAAAGCAGAAAGGGGGTGGAGATGGGAAGATGTGACTAGTGGTGGGAACCCATTGGAGATGATGAAAATGTCAGAGGATGATGTGTTGTATGCGACGGCTGATGGGGTGAAAGGTGAGGACTATAGGGACACTGTCCCTGTTACGACTGGGGGGGAGGCAGAGCAAGAGCAGAACTACGGGATACAGACGAGACATATGTGAGGGCCTCAACTATGATAGAAGGGGGAAACCCCCATTCCATAAAGAACAAGGACATCTTGGATGTCCTAGTATGGAACACCTTATCTTGAAAGCTGATGCGGTGGAGACGGAAGTATTGGGAGTAGAGTCTTTGCAAGAGGCAGGGTGGGAAGAAGTGTAGTCCAGATAACTGTTGGGAGTCAGTAGGTTTGTAATAGACATCATTTGATAGCCTATCTTGTGTGATGGAGATACCTCCATCACCTCCTCCCTTGACATCATCCAGGGACCCCAACAGTCCTTTCAGGTGAGGCAGAGATTTACTTGCACCTCCTGCAATCTCATCTACTGTATCTGGTGCTCCCGGTGTGGGCTCCCAGAAATCAGCGAGATCAAGCGTAGACGTGGCGATCGGTTTGGTGAACACATGCTTAGTCAGCCTATGCCTACTCAATCTCCCGGTTGCACAACATTTTAACTCCTTTCCCTTACTGAACTGGGCCTCCTCCACTGTCAGAGTGAGGCTACATGCAAATTGGCGGAAGAGCACCTCATATTTTGCTTGAGCAGTATACAACCCAGCAATATGAACATTGATTTCTCTAATTTCAAGTAACCGCTGCAATCCTTCACCTCCATCTCCCCCCCCCCCCCCCCCCCCCCCCCCCCCCCCCACTTCTCCCCCACCCTAGCCCCCTCTTTGCATCCTTGTATCCCTGTCGTTAGCATATCTTCCCCAGCCAACAATGTGCCATTATGGTCTCCATACTTCTCAAGGTCATCTGTTGCCAGCCCTGTTTTGTTCTGGCCTTTTCTCGCCTCCAGTTCCCCTCTACCCCTACCTCTATCTTTCAGTCTGAAAGGTTCCAACCCAAAAAGTCACCTATTCCTTCTCTCCAGAGATGTGGCCTGACCCGCTGAGTTACTCCAGCATTTTGTATCTATCTTCGGTGTAAGCCAGCATCTGCTGCTCCTTCCTACACAAATTTATTAGTTGCACAATTCACACACTTGGAAAAATATTGCTGTAATTTCTGTCACTAACTTTTAACACATCCAAAAAGACCATGAGATTCATGAAGCTAATAATATAAGGAACTGCCGATGCTGATTGACCGAAAAAGACAGAGTGCTGAAGTAACTCAGTGGGAAAGGCAGTATCTCTGGACAACATGGATAGATGACGTTTTGAGTAGAGACCCTTCTTCAGACTGGTAAATAATGGAGCTTGTTGTATAAATTGACTGATACCTAGATTAGATAATTGTCATTTTTATCTAATAGAGTGCAGTGGGGAAGACATAGGAGACTTGAGTTGATGATTGCCGATTTTATTTGCCGATTAAATTCCAGATATTGCAGAATAATACATGGAAATTAAGATCAAGATTAATGTTCTCATTTGTAAACAAAGTTGGTGATAACCCTTGGACTTTTTCTGAGAAGTTTGCTGTAAAACTCATTTTGAATTTACTCACGTAATCAAATCGGCACCTCTGCTTCCCAATTTATGTAGATTTAAAATATTTTATGATTTATGACTAGTATTAAATAAAGTTAAGGGCCTAATAATTAGCAATTGAATTAATTTTGCATTGCACAGCCAAATCTTCTCTTGGTCTCAATGAACTAAGATAGTTCAGACTTCGGGGCACTATTTATTAGCTTTAATTTTTAATATTATTATGACGGCACGGTAGCACAGTGGTAGAGTTGCTGCTTTACTGCGCCAGAGACCAGGATTCGATCCTGACTACGGGTGCTGTCTGTACAGAGTTTGTACGTTCTCCCCATGACTCGTGTGGGTTTTCTCCAAGATCTTCGGTTTCCTCCCACACTCCGAAGACGTACAGGTTTGTAGGTTAATTGACTTGGTATAAATGTAAATTGTCCCCAGTCTGTGTGAGATAGTGTTAATGTGTGGAGATCGCGGGTCGGTGCAAACTCGGTGGGCTGAAGGGCCTGTTTCCACGCTGTATCTCTAAACTACTGAAAAAGTAAACACAAGTACAACCATTCCACAAATTATTTTTGTTTAATTATGCAAGAAAGAGGATATGCATTTGATCTTGTATGACCATAATTTAGGTTGAAGTTGAATAGAAATCCCCGTTTATCCAATTTACACAATTTACTGCAAATCCACACGTTGAATTTAGCCATGCCTTAACAAGATGCTCTGCATAAACAATGTTTTTAACGATTTAAATTACAAAGTACAATGGCAGGGTACAAGCTGCTGGCCACCAACTCACCTGTACAGAGATGAAAACAAAGTCAATAAGACTGCCAATGCCACAAAATCCAACAGTACAGAATTTTAACAAACCTGGAAAGAAAACAAATTGACTTAGTAAATCCTTGTGTATTGTACATCACAGATGAACGTGTACTTAGTTGGCTGAACATTGCCACAAAACGTCCAACACCCACAGTTTTCAACAAGGTAGCTACCACTGCTTCATTATAAAAAGACATAAATACTTCCATTGTGAACACCAGTAAAACCATTTATTCTATACCACAGCAAAAATAAATAAAGTACATTTAAGTTAAGTAGATAAAGATAACAGTTTTGGCATCATAGCTTCTATGCAATCGAATAGATTAAAAGGTAATTTGTGAAACTGACTTGTAGTGATTTGTGATCAAGCAGTAGTGAAATAAGCAGAAATGAAAACTACTAATCGTTGTGACAATCCAAATTGTGCCAAGATCATTAAGATACGGCCTATATCTGGCTAACCAGGGTGTTAGAACATTAAATAAAACAATAAAATATGTTGTACTTGGTCTGATTAACCACCTACATTGTAAATCATTCAATGCCATCAATTTGAAGATTATAAATTGCTGATCTAAGTCAACAGTTAACTATCACACTTGGGTTTATGATCCAGGAAGGGTATGCTAATATTGGAGATGTCAGGAAAATAAAAAAAGAGGAATAATTCTCAGATTGCATGGGAGGGACTGTATATGACGACTTGGATTTTAAACTGGGCAGAATTACGAAGAAGCAAAAATATTGAATATGTAGATAACAAGCAAGATTAAATTCAAATCTAGGCAAGTTCGATTTCATTTAATGTTTAAGAAGGAACTGCAGATGCTGGAAAAACGAAGGTAGACAAAAATGCTGTAGAAATTCAGCGGGTGAGGCAGCATCTATGTCAGCATCAGTCTGAAGAAGGGTTTCGACCCGAAACGTTGCCTATTTCCTTCGCTCCATAGATGCTGCCTCACCCGCTGAGTTTCTCCAGCATTTGTGTCTACCTTCGATTTAATTTAACATTCCTTTGATATGCCAGACAGGAAAGATCAGTTGGGTTGTCTGGCACCTTTTTAAGCAGCAATGATCAATACATTTCTGATGTCTCATGAGATGTCAAATACAGTGTATTCAGAAAGTATTCAGACCCCTTCACCTTTTCCACATTTTGTTACGTTACAGCCTTATTTTTAAATGTATTAAATTCTTTTTTTAATCATCTATCTACACACAATACCCCAGAATGAAGAAGCGAAAACAGGTGTTTAGAAATTTTTGCAAAGTAATTACAAATAAATAACTGAAATATCACATTTACATAAGTAGTTAGACCCTTTGCTACGACACTCAAAATTGAGCTTGGGTTCATCCTGTTTCCATTGATTATCCTTGAGATGTTTCTACAACTTGATTGGAGTCCACGTGGTAAATTAAATTGATTGGACATGATTTAGAAAGGCACACACCTGTCCATATAAGGTCCCACAGTTGACAGTGCATGTCAGAGCAAAAATCAAGCCATGAAGATGAAGGAATTGTCCGTAGATCTCCGAGACAGGATTGTGTCGAAACAGATCTGGGGAAGGGTATAGAACAATTTCTGCAGCATTGCAGGTCGCGAAGAGCACAGTGGCCTCCGTCATTCTTAAATGGAAGAACTTTGGAAACACCAGGACACTTCATAGAGCTGGCCGCCCGGCCAAACTGAGCAATCGGGGAGAAGGGCCTTGGTCAGGGAGGTGACCAAGTACCCGATGGTCACTCTGACAGACCTCCAGAGCTCTTCTGTGGAGATGGGAGAACCTTCCAGAAGGACATCTATATCTGCAGCAGCACCAATCAGGCCTTTATGGTAGAGTGGCCAGACGGAAGCCACTCCTCAGTAAAAGGCACATGACAGCCCGCTTGGAGTTTGCCAAAAGGCACCTAAAGGCTCACGGATCATGAGAAACACGAATCTCTGGTTTGTTGAAACCAAGAATGAACTATTTGGCCTGAATGTCAAGCGTTACGTCTGGAGGAAACCAGGCACCACTCATTACCTGGCGAATACCATACCAACGGTGAAGCATGGTGGTGGCAGCATCATGCTGTGTTTTTCAGCAGCAGGAACTGGGAGACCAGTCAAGATCGAGGGAAAGATGAAAGGAGTAAAGTACAGAGAGATCCTTGGTGAAAACCTGCTCCAGAGCGTTCTGGACCTCAGACTGGGGCGGAGGTTCACCTTCCAACAGGACAACGACCCTAAGCACACAGCCAAGACAACGCTGGAGTGGCTTTGTGACAAGTCTATGAACGTCCTTGAGTGACCCAGCCAGAGCCTGGACTTGAACCCGAATAGCCAAATATTATCTCCATAACTATATTCTCTTATATCCCCAGGAACTCCACATAAAATGACCCCCCCCCCCCCCCCTCTCTCCCTCTTGCTCCATACCCTCTGATCAATTGGACCTTAGTGCAATAAGTTATATTATAGCAATGTGTCTCTTCTTCCCTTCTGGGTTGCAGTCCCTTCCCCGCTTTCATTTTAAATTACATTAGGAACATGATGCTCTTACTTCTGTTGTACTGTACACTAAATACTCTCCCTCGTCCTATCGCATGCCAGTACTTCTCTTATATTGCATAGTTATCACCAATATACCTTTCATTTGCAGTCTGGGACTATTGGTTTTTCTAAAGCAAAATGGCAATCTTCCCTTTTTCTCCACCTACTGTATTGCTGCTCACTGATTTTGTCCCTTTGAAGGTCCTCTGCATCGTCATCATTACCAATATCCCGACTTATCCTCATGCCATAATGAAAAATGGTATGCATTACAATGCATACAATTTGGAGACTTTGTAACTGTAATTAAAATTGTTCAGCTGCTTCCTGTGTGGGACCTTATTGAGAGTCTCTGGAAAATCTCAAAACAAATGTCCATTGGTTATCCTTCATCTACTCTACTAGATCCAACCTTAAAGAACTCTAACAGGTTAGTCAAATTTTTATTTCATAAATCAAAGTTGAGTTTGCCAAGTCATAATAATGCGAGTCTCTGTATATTTTTGGGGACACAAATTCTAAGCAAGGGGGTAAAAGATGATGTGGCAGTATTACTGGAATGCAAAGTTGATATTATTAGAGATAATGATCTTAATGAATGGCAAAACAGACTCTGGGGACAAGCACCCACTGCCACTCCTAAATTCATGCAAATGCATTATTTTTTAAATGCCTTGACATTATATTCTTTAATACAGATTTTGGCATTTTTTCTCCCACCAATGTTGGGCAAACAGATGAATAGTTTCCCATTTTCTTGATAATTTCTTGGTTAAATAGTGACTTTACAGTTGCTACCCTCATCTGCATGAACCATTCTCAAATCTACAGCATGTTTGAACATAACCAGGGCATCCACTATCGTTATAATCACCTCTTTCAAAAATTTGGTAATACATTATCAGGTTCTTGGGATTTATTGGTGTTCCGACTCTAACTTCTCTAGTTCAGTTCAGTTTAGTTTGTCACGTGTACCGAGGTACAGTGAAAAGCTTTTAATTGCGTGCTAACCAGTCAGCAGAAAGACAATCCATGATTACAATCAATCCATGTACAGTGTACAGATACATGATAAGGGATTAACGTTTAGTGCAAGGTAAAGACAGCAAAGTCCGGTCAAGGTTAGTCCGAGGGACATCAAAGATGTTTTTCTTTACCCATACTTTTTGCATTTATATTCCTCATTTACACTGGCTCTTTGGTTCTCTCTATTAAGTTTTTTGGGTTGTTTGTTCTGAAGGCAGACAAAATATTACTTTGATTTCACGTTTAAGAAAGAACTGCAGACGCTGGAAAAATCAAAGGTAGACAAAAATGCTGGAGAAACTCAGCGGGTGAGGCAACATCTATGGAGAGAAGGAATAGGCAACTTTTTGGGTCGAGACTCTTCTTCTGACTGATCTCACTGTACATTTTGCTGTACATTTGCCCATGCTAATCTTTCTACATACCCAGCAAATATCATACAACTTGTTTTGTGTTCTTTGCAACTTTAATCACTTTTTAATCACTTTGCAACTACATGCAACTTTCCAAGCAGCTGTCTACAGGTTTTCTGTATCCCATCTGAATGCAGAAATCATGACCTTTCTGGTTGTGCTTTGTGCTTTCCCAGTTATACTCCCTCCTTGGAATTGCTACAGATTCCAACAGTAAAGCAGAAGTTTGCAGTAATTCTCAATGGAGAAATCACATTTTGGTCAGACCAGATGTGGGATCCACAAGTCCAATGTCTGAAATGGCATTTTTTTTAACAAGGAATAAAGGGAAAATAAAGCAAGTTGGTTGGTTTAATATGTTTTACTATTTCAAGGTGCTTAGTAATGCTTTTATGTTAAAAGCTGATTCCAATATGTTTTTTCAATTGTTAATCTCATTTCAAATAACTTTTCTGAAAATGCTTTCAAATTTCAAGAATATTCAGAAACACGGATAACATTGAGAGGTGCCCATGAGCATCTGGCTTTGCTGTCTATTGAGCATCCAAGGTAATTGTATGGATGACATTTGTTCTGGGTCATCCACATGCCCCATTTACATCAACAAAGGCTCGTGCATTATGCAAGATCACACGTATTTAATTCGAGACCAGGTAATCAGTTCCTTGGTTTTGCTGGTGTTGAGGGCTAGCGCAATAACCTGGCCCTCAACACCAGCAAAACCAAGGAACTGATTGTGGACTTTGGAAGGAGTAGGAGGGGGACCCACAGTCCCATTTATATCAACGGGTCGATGGTTGAAAGGGTCAAGAACTTCAAATTCCTGGGCGTGCACATCTCTGAAGATCTTTCCTGGTCCGAGAACACTAACGCAATTATCAAAAAAGCTCATCAGCGCCTCTACTTCCTGAGAAGATTACGGAGAGTCGGATTGTCAAGGAAGACTCTCTCTAACTTCTACAGGTGCACAGTTGAGAGCATGCTGACCGGTTGCATCGTGGCTTGGTTCGGCAATTTGAGCGCCCTGGAGAGGAAAAGACTACAAAAAGTAGTAAACACTGCCCAGTCCATCATCGGCTATGACCTTCCTTCCATCGAGGGGATTTATCGCAGTCGCTGCCTCAAAAAGGCTGGCAGTATCATCAAAGACCCACACCATCCTGGCCACACACTCATCTCCCTGCTACCTTCAGGTAGAAGGTACAGGAGCCTGAAAACTGCAACAACCAGGTTCAGGAATAGCTACTTCCCCTCAGCCATCAGGCTATTAAACCTGGCTCGGACAAAACTCTGATTATTAGCAACCACTTTCTGTTATTTGCACTACCAGTTTATTTATTCATGTGTGTATATATTTATATCATGGTATATGGACACATTTATCTGTTTTGTAGTAAATGCCTACTATTTTCTGTGTGCTTAAGCAAAGCAAGAATTTCATTGTCCTATACAGGGACACATGACAATAAACTCACTTGAACTTGAACTTGAATACATGGGAAATAGGAGCATTTTTCGTTGGGCTGAACACCTATGCCATTCAGTCCACATTGACCCACACAATCTCCCGGTTGCTAAACACATTAACTCCCTCTCCCATTCTCATACTGACCTTTCTATCCTGGGCCCCCTCCACTGTCAGAGTGAGGCCCAATACAAATTAGAGGAACAGCACCTCATATTTCACGGGCAGCTTACAATCCAGCGATATGAATTTGATTTCTCTAACTTCAAGTAACCCTTGCTTTCCTTCTCTCTCCATCCTTCCCCCATCCCGACCAGTCTGACTGTCCTCATGATTAAATTTTATCTTTATACACCCCGCTGTCATCTTCCCACAGCTAACAATGATCTGTTCTATATTTTCCTCGAATGTCATCCACTTTGATCTCCCATTTTCATACTTTACCCTTCCATATCTTTGTGTCTCCCTCCCCCCTGACATTACATCTGAAGCAGGGTCTCGACCCGAAAGGTCACTTATTCCTTCTATCTGGAGATGCTGCCTGTCCCACTGAGTTAATCCAGCATTTAGTGTCTAACAATTGAAAGTATTTTGTAATGGTGATAAAAGCTAGAAATGTATTAAATTTTTGTTTAACTACAAACCTTTGATGAAAGAAAACCATCTGCCTTTGAAATTATATCATGGCCTTCATGCAAAATGATGTTCAATATATTTGTTTTTGCAGTCCACTGTAATGCTCTGTTAAGCAACGTGGAGAACCATTTAAGATGTACATGTTTGAACATGTAGCTTACAGAAAAGTGCTGCTATTTTAGTTCTGTGCAGAAGTTTATTTGGCCACGCACTGGCTGTCTTAACTATTGGAAGTTTAAATTGCAAATCTGAACAACTGCAAAAGCAGAACTAAGTGTACAAAATGGCACTTATTAGTTTAGCACTGGTGTATAAAATGCAGAGAACATCCAGATAAACAGAGGGTTTGGTGGCCTGTTACATTGGAACAGTACACCAAAATGCTACATTGGAACAGGACACCGATGTCCAGAACCAGGGGCCACAGTTTAAGAATAAGGGGTAAGCCATTTAGAATGTAGATGAGGAAACACTTTTTCACACAGTTGTGAGTCTGGGGAATTCTCTGCCTCAGAGGGCGGCGGCGACCGGTTCTCTGGATACTTTCAAGAGAGATCTAGATAGGGTTCTTAAAGACAGCGGAGTCAAGGCAGGAATGGGGTACTGATTGGGGATGATCAGCCATGATCATATTGAATGGCGGTGCTGGCTCGTTGGGCCGACTGGCCTACTCCTGCCCCTAATGTCTATTGGAATGTAACCTTTGCAAAATTATACATAGATTTCAAGTTAATAGGTACCTGAAAATATTGCTACAATGTTAGGGTACAGGAAGATCTACAATGGTACAATGTTAGCTTACAGAAAGATCTACAATTAGGTACTAATAGCTTATTTACGGAAAAAGGAGCATGAATGTGAAATATTTGAATATATTAGGAAGAACAGGATAAATAGGAAAAGCATGAAGAGGGGATAGTTATCGGTAAAAAGTAACACAAATATTATCAGTTACTTCCAAATATATGGAAATTTGCAGACAGATTAAACAAATTAAAGGAAATAAAACAAAAAAGTGAAGTTTTTTCTTGTTGACTGCATATGAACACAGTTCAAAGCCACATAATCATTAACTATTCTGAATGTTCTATCATTGAATTGAATAGCCCTTGATTCCTTTGTTCAATTTATCAATTTCAAGTGCAAACATTTTAATACAAATATCATCACTGTGGTCATTGAGCTCCAGATTTCCAAAAATCTGCTTCTTGGTATTACTGTTAAATAGCCAATCTCTAATCTCCAATCTTAAAGTCATCCCCATTCAACATCTCCACTAAAGAAAACATTTTCACCAGATTTGCCCCATCTAGCCTTTCTGTGATTTTAAGCATCTCAATCAGATCACCTCTTATCTGTCTATATACAAATGAAATGTACCGCCAATTTAACCCTACGCACACTGCTGTTCAAATGTTAGATGCTGCGCCTCTTTCAAAGCTGATAGCTCATTATAAACATGAGATTTAAACTAAATGTGCTCCAGATTGATTTCAAGGTGCTATATAGTTGAAACGTGATTCCTTTACTTTTGAACACCAACCTCTGGAGGAAAACAGGTTAATTTGCCCATTAGCCCCCATGATTGCTTACATTTATGTTCTAGATTTAATTGATTTGTGCACCAAAATCACATTGCTTATCCACTGTTTCTGGAGTCCTGCCCATTGAACATACCAATTTGTCTTCTGGGGATCCAACCTCACATATATTTACATTGTGTGCCATCTGCCGTTGTTCTGCCTACACTTTTAATCTGCCTATAACTAACTCTCTGTAGTTGCCCACACCATCCACCATTCTGTGTCTGTTAAATTAATCTCACCTGCAAACTTCACATTTAAAATTCATTTATAGGTCACATTTCTAAGTCACATCTCATTTGTAGGTAACATCTCAGGAGCTGTTCTCTTTCATACAGTGCAAGTACACTCGCTGAATGAGTAGGTAAGGGGTTCCAGAATCTTGGTCTCATGATGAAGGAAAGCTATGCATTTCCAAATCAAGATTGATTTCTTGAGGAGAAAAATGGATATGATAAAGCTCCTGGGTTATTGGAGGTGCTGTTAAAAAAAAACAAGCAAATTGCAGGCACTGCTGCCAAAATATGTAAATGATAGAGGGAATGAATATTAGGAATAGTGAATGAACTGAAGATCTACCATGTAGACACCAAATGATGGAGTAACTCAGCGGGACAGGCAGCAGCATCTCTGAAGAGAAGGAATGGGTGACATTTCGGGTCGAGACCCTACTTCAGACTGATAAACCTGATCTACCAGTCTGTTCTTCAAGTTCAATTTCTGATCAACAGTGATTTTCAGTACATAGCTGGGGACTCTAAAGTCAATGCTGCTAAATGCCATTCCTGACCACTTGAAAAACAAATACTGAAAGGTTGTCTGTCCTGTGACAAGGGTTAAGCCCGGATTCTCGAAGACCCATCCCACTTCTGTGAAGACTTAAAATCGGAGTGAGATGGAATACCTTCTATTTATGACTATTACTTGTTATTCAACAGTTCATGTCTGCTTGTTGTGAATCATGCGACGTGCAGGCACAGTGGTCAGCAGCAGATTTGCTGACTAGGAGCGCAAGAGACCCGGGCTCCATCCTGACCATAGGTGCTGTCTGTATACGATACGATAAAACGTTATTTATCCCAGGAGGGAAAATGATCTGGCAACAGTCATAAAAACAAAAAAATACATGAAACATGAAATTAAAGTGACCAGTGGAAAGGCTTGGGGGATGTGCAACGATTGGGGAGGGGGAGGGGCGGGGGAGGGTGTCAATCTCAATCTACCCCATGACAGAAGGGGGAGGAGTTGTACAGTTTGATAGCAGCAGGGAGTAAGGATCTCCTGTGGCATTCTGTCCTGCATCTTGGTGGAACCAGTCTGTTGCTGAAAGTACTCCTCAGGTTGTCCAGTGAGTCATGGAAGGGGGTGAGCTGCATTGTCCAGGATGCTCCACAATTTGAGGAGCATCCTCCCCTTCAAGACCACCTCCCATGAATCCAACTCCGCTCCCAGTACGGAGCCAGCCTTCCTGATGAGTGTATTAATCCTATTGCCATCTGCAGCCTTCGCCCTGTTGCACCAGCACACGGCAGCAAAGGAGATGACATTGCAGGGCTCTCACTTAACTTTTTTTCTCTGTTTCCAACCGGGCAACCTAGGCAGCTTTTTAGTTTGCCAAATGACATTTTAGGTGGTCATTTAAGACGGCTTGCATGACGCGTGCGATAATGTACTCGGACGAAGTGCATAATTACCAGTCGAAATTATGCTCAATGAAGCATTCACATATTATTTCTGCTTCAAATAAAGTCAAAAACTAAACATATTCACCAATCAAGACATGATATATACCACAATGACATGCAGCAAAATTATAATACAGTATCTCAACTCTTTTTACACGTTGCAATGAATGCAATTTCTATTATTTCTTTCCACTTCCAAACAAAAATGTGGTTGGATTATTCAGCGTATGATCAACCTCACTGAGACCAAGTGCAGGCTTGGTGATCGCTTCACACAACACCTCCGCTCAGTTCGCAATAACCAACCTGATCTCCCGGTGGCTCAGCACTTCAACTCCCCCTCCCATTCCGAATCTGACCTTTCTGTCCTGGGCCTTCTCCATGGCCAGAGTGAGGTCCACCGCAAATTGGAGGAGCAGCACCTCATATTTCGCTTGGGTAGTTTACACCCCAGTGGTATGAACATTGGCTTCTCCAATTTCAGGTAGTCCTTGCTATCTCCCTCCTTCCCCTCCCATTCCCAGCTATCCCACATCCTATTATCCCGCCCCCACCACCAGACATCAGTCTGAAGAAGGGTCTCGACCCGAAACGTCGCTTATTCCTTCGCTCCATAAATGTTGCCTCACCCGCTGGTTTTCTCGGGCTTTTTTGTCTACCACCCATTCACACAAGTCCTGTTATCCCACTTTCCTCACCCGCTCCCTGCACGTTAGGGGCAATTTTACAGAGACAAGTTAACCTACAAACCCAATGTGTCTTTGGGATGTGGGAGGAAACCCACACGCTTGCAGGGAGAATGTGCAAATTCAACAGAGACAGTGCCCGAGGACAGGATCGAACACAGATCTCTGGCGTGTGAGGCAGCAAGTCTACCAACTTTCAAGGCCTTGAAAAACATTGTTTCAAATTCCAGGACTTTCACGGACTTTCAAGGACCATACGACCATACTGGTGTTCTAAGGCAGCAACTCCACCACTGTGCGGCCCACTTCGCCACTGTGCTGCATGCACTCACTCACTCACTCAGATTTTCAGGTAATCAACTATACACCTCGATTACATAGCCATGTAATATGTAATAGAGCTCAAAATACCCAGATGGCATTAAGCAAAGCACAACCTTTATTTTCTAATCAAATCTCACACCTACTAATCAGTTACATCAATAAACTGCCTGAACAGCTAATTGCACTGAAGAATTATTTACCAGCAAACCGGTAAATAGAAAGTTTGAATCATATTTTTTTCAAAATAGACGGTGAAGTAAAAAGTGGGACACACTTACTGTAGATAGTTGAAATAGATTGTTTTTTGAAAAAGTGCTTTAAAAAAAAATCTTGTTTTTAATTGATTTTCCTTTCATATCGTCCGAAGAAATTATAATCCAAGCATAGACAATTATCTTTTTAGGGTAGAAAGATTGCTAAAAGCAAGTATAATTTTGCATATCATTTAAAACTCATTTGTACTCAATGTAATGAAGTATAAATGGTACAATTATCAACATGAAAGCCTAGTAAAGTTATCATCAAATATTATAGTAAGTTACTTTTAAAATGTTATTATTTTTTTCTTTTAATTGTGCTTTTAAGAGGCAGAATAAAACAAAAAAGAATTGGGAGATTCAATACTTCCCAATCACCTTTGGATTATTGGTTTAAATCTCAACAAAATAGTAAGGAAAATATTGCAATAATGATGACTCTGAAAACCCTTAGTATAATGATTTTTGATTTGATTTGATTTAATTTATTGTCATTGTCTTCAATGAAGGGGCAACAAAATTATTTTTCCCTTACAGGCATACAAAAAAAATAAAAATAAAAAAAACACAAAACACAGTAGTCCACAACACAGCACCAAAGTTCCCCACTGTGGGGGAAGGAACCAACGACCAGTCAACCTTCCCGCCGATGTTCCCCAATGTTCACCCGTGGTCGTGGCCTCCTGAGCACCCCTTAGTTGCCGCTACGGATGGCCTGATGTTCAGGCTCTCTCGCCGGGAACCTCTCGTCGGCCACCTTCAACCGAAGTCTGCGGCTCCCGATGTCCACAGACCGCGCTGGGCGGAGATTCGCGCTGACGGCCCCCGACAAAGGGTCCCAGGACTCCGCGATGTTAAAGTCAGCGTCGCCCGCGTAGGGAGCTCCGCATCCACAGCTCCGTGATGTTGGAGCAGCGGCCCAGCACTCCGGAGCTCAAAGCGGCGATCCCAGGAAGGCATCGCCCGTTCCGCGATGTTTCTAGCGCCTCGCCACCGCTGCTGAAGCTCTGGTCCGGCCCCGGCAGGAAAGGCCGCGCCAATCCAGTTGGTAGGCCGCGAGGGGTGCGAGGACACGACTTGGCATCCTCGCCAGGAAGCGACTGAAGGACGATTTCCCCCTTAACCTACCCGCTTCCCCCCACATAAAATACCGAAAAAAACCTAAAAAACTTTTTAAAAAAACACTCTAAACATAACAAAATAAAAAAGACAGCCAGACCGCGCGAGCCGAGGCAGCTAGCAACAGTGCCACCGGATGTCCATAATGCGGTTTTTACCATAAATCTAGTCCTTGGTCACCAAGAATTAAAGCATAACCTTTCTAAAACACATTGCATTAAGGTATATGATTAAGTAAAAAAAAAAAATTGACACACTTTATTATTAAATTGGGTTTAAGGTGCGTGTTGCAACAGTGCGCAGGGAATCTATTTGACATCAATCATTCTGCTGTTGTGCAACGATGGATAATTTCACCTCTTGGGCAATGCAACATGGAGATTTATTTTAGCCAGTATTTTTTTATATTTGAGTCTTTTACCCTGAGTAGATGAAATCAAGTACCAGAAGGCATAGGTTTAAGATGAGAGTGAAAAGATTGCAGGTAGGTGGGACTAGTGTTGATGGTCGTCATGGCTAAGTTGGTCCGAAGGGCCTGTATCCATGCTGTCTGATGCTAACCAAACAACATTGGATGCAAAAGGTGGAAAACATTTCCAATATCAATCTGTTTAATTACCTGCAACCTTTCAGTTACTTGATGAAAATACATGCACTTTACGCTTTTTTATACCTAATTTGTATTTCATATCTGACAAACGGAATATTCCACTTAATAGAATTTGGATGTTTGAATAGTCAGAGGTTGCAATGCCTTGATTGATGTGAGAGCCTAAGTGGAGGAAGAGTTTTAAGAAACTATGCACGAGGAAAAAGTATTGTAAAAATTGCTCTTCCATCTCCCTCTCTGCAAAATTAGCATCTTTGTGTTGTCTTGTGAAGATATCACCAAATAGGTCTGCAGTATTAAAATGAAAGGAGTTCCTGTTCTCAAATCTATGTTTTACATAATAGTGACGGAGATAATAATAATGCATGCGAACTGCACAATACTTGTAGCACACACAAGATACAAACTGTACAGATGCAAGATAAAAATTAGTTACCATTAAAGATTAAATGATTCTGGGATTTTTTTCCTTAAATTTTGAGATGGAAACAAAACCATTCATCATATTCAAGATATTCAAGTGGAAGGAGACTGGAAAGCATGCTTCATGCAAAGATATTTACAAGGTATGTTTGAACAGACTTTTAAGTTGCATTCTAAAGGATTATTAATAATAATGGGAAAAGGACCATTGTAATTTACAGACAGAATGCAGAAACTTTTCAATTAATTATAGTTGGTTTACTTTCCAGTAGTATTCGTTTGGATAAATGCAATTATATCCTTAAATGCTATCACAAAATTGCATATTTAACAGATACAGTGGCAGTAATGCAATTTAACTGAATGCTTTTTGTATGTAGAGATATTTCCATTTAAATAGGAATGCTAAAATATTTTGTTGTAATAAGCAGATTACAATGTCATCGGGTAGGAGTGTAAATTGGGATCAGTTGTTATTGGGTAAGTCCACAGAGAACATGTAATGTCATTTAAAGGCCAGCTGATCAAAATGCAGGTTCGGCATGTTCCAGTAGGGATGAGCGAGGAGGAGCAAGGTTAAGGAACCGTGGAAGGCCAAGGGGATTGTAAACTTGGTTAGAAAGAAAAAGGAAGTGTATGTTGGGTGTAAGAAGGTGGCATCAGACACCAGGTGGCATTATGTGGAATATGAAATGAGTAGGAAAGAACTCAAGCAGGCGATTAGGAGGGTCAGAAAGGGCCATGATATGCCATTGGTAAGTCCGATTAAGGAAAATCCCCAAACTTTTTATACGCATGTTAAAAATGAAACACGGAGAAGGTAGGACTGCTCAAAGGTAAAGAAGGGATTCTATGCTTGGAGTCAGAGGATGTAGGGGGGGTACTAAATAAATACTTTGCATCTGTATTCACCTAGAAGAAGGACTTGAAGGACAGTGAGGTCAATGTGGAAAATACAAATATATGAGACGAGTTTGAGATTCAGGAGGTGGTGGTGCGAAGAACATTAAGGTGGATACGCCAGGGCCTTACGGGAATTATCCCAGGTTATTGAAGGAGACAAGAGAGGTGATTGTGGGGCCTTGAAGAGGATCTTTGTTTTTTCTAGGCACAGGCAAGGTCCTGGAGGACTGGAGTGTGGCCAATATTGTTCTTTTGTTTAAGAAAAGTAGAGATAATCCAGGGATCTATAGGTCTGTGAGCATCACGTCGGTGATAGGGAAACTACTGGAGAGAATTTGTTGAGATTGAATATATTCTTATTTGGAATAGAATGGGTTAATTAAGGATAGGCAGCACGACTTTGTTGTGTCTCACTAACTTGATTGAGTTTTCTGGGGAGGTGACAAAGGAGATTGCTGAAGGTGGGGGGGGGGGTGAATTTTATATACATGGGTTTTAGTAAGGCTTTTGATAAAGTCCCCCATGGTAGACTGATCCAGAAAATTAAGATGTATGGGATTCATGATGACTTGATCATTTGGATTCGGAACTGGCTTAGTCATAGAAGACAGGTTATGGCGGAGAGAAGATATTCTGGCTGGAGGTCTGTGACCAGTGGAAATCTGCAGGGATCCATGCTGGGACCTCTGCTGTTTATTATATATACATAAGTGACCTAGACGTAAATGTTAATGGGTTGGTGAGTAGGTTTGCTGACGAGGAAATTGGAGAAGTTACAGATAGTGAGGCAGGCTGTCAGAAGATAAAAGGGGATATAGATGAGCGGAGAAATGACAGATGGAGTTTAACCCGAGGTGGTGCACTGTGGGAGGTTGAACGCAAGGAGAGTGTATACATTTAATAGCAATACCTTTAACAGCATTGATTGCAGAGGGTTCTTGGAGTCCCAGTTCATAGCTCACTGAAGGTGGCAGCACAAGTAGATTGTGTGGTAAAGAAGCCCTATGGTGTGTTTGCCTTCATTGCGAGACGCATTGAGTACAAGAATCAGAAAGTCATGATGCAGCTCTGTAGAATATTGATTAGGCTGCATTTTGGAATATCCCGTGCAGTTCTAGTTGCACCATTACAGAAAAGATGTGGAAGCTTTGGAGTGGGTGCAGAGGAGGTCTGCCTTAGAGGGTTTCTGCCACAGAAAGAGTCTGGAAAGACTTGGATTGATTTCTGTGGAACATCGGAGGTTGAGGGGAGACTCAATAGAAGTATATAAAAGAAGATAGAAGTATATAAAATTATGAGAGGCATAGATAGGGTAGATAGTCATAACCTTTTTCGCAGGGTGAAAATGTCCAACGCTGGAGGGCATAACTATAAGGTGAGAGGAGAAAAGTTTAATGGGAATATGCAAGGCGTTTTTATTTTTACACAGAGTGTGGTGGGGGCCTGGAACGCATTGCAAAGGGTGGAGGAACACACTATGGTAGCGTTTAAGAGGCTTTTGGATAGGCACATGAAAATGTAGGCAATATGGAACATGTGTAGGCAGATAGGACCAGTTCAGCTAGGCACCATGTTCGGCACAAATATTATGGGGCGAAGGGCCATAATCTGCTGGAAATAGCAGGGGACCGGGGGTCAGGCGGTCGGATAGGCGATTCTGTGGACGCAGACAGGAGACCCGGATGGTAGTTTGCCTCCCTGGTGCCAGGGTCAGGGATGTGTCTGAACGTGTCCAAGAAATCCTGAAATGGGAGGGAGAGGAGCCTGAGGTTGTGGCACATATAGGTACCAACGACATAGGTAAAAAAAGAGAAGAGGTCCTGAAAGAAGAATTTAGGGAGTTAGGTAGAGAGTTAAGGAGAAGACTGCAAAGGTAACAATCTCAGGATTACTGCCTGTGCCACGCGACCGTGAGAGTAGGAATGGAGCGAGGTGGAGGATAAATGAATGGATGAGGGACTGGTGCAGTGGGGATGGATTCAAGTTTCTGGATCATTGGGACCTCTTTTGGGGAAGGAACTCGAGGGGGACCAATATCCTGGCGGGGAGATTTGCAAAGGCTACTGGGGAGACTTTAAACTAGTATGGTTGGGGGAAGGGACTCAAATTGGGAAAGCTAGCAGTCAGTGTGTGAGGCAGGAGGCAGAGAATGGTAGCACTCTGTCCCAAAATGTAGGGGAGAGAGAAGAAAAAGACAATAAACAGAGAATAAGAGAGGGTGGGTTTCTTAAATGTGTATATTTTAATGCTAGGAGCATTGTAAGAAAGGTGGATGAACTTAGAGCCTGGATTGACACCTGGAAGTATGATGTTGTGGCGATCAGTGAAACATGGTTGCAGGAGGGCTGTGATTGGAAACTAAATATTCCAGGATTTCGTTGCTTCAGGTGTGATAGAATTGGAGGGGCAAGAGGTGGAGGTGTTGCATTGCTTATCAGGGAAGATATTACAGCAGTGCTTTGGCAGGATAGATTAGAGGGCTCGTCTAGGGAGGCTATTTGGGTGGAAATGGGAAAGGGGAAAGGGGTAGCAACACTTATAGGGGTGTATTATAGACCGCCAAATGGGGAGCGAGAATTGGAAGAGCAAATATGTAAGGAGATTGCAGATATTAGTAGTAAGCACAAGGTAGTGATTGTGGGAGATTTCAATTTTCCACACATAGACTGGGAAACACATTCTGTAAATGGGCTGGATGGGTTGGAGTTTGTAAAATGTGTGCAGGATAGTTTTTTGCAGCAATACATAGAAGTACCTACTAGAGAATGGGCGGTGCTGGACCTCCTGTTAGGAAATGAGACAGGTCAGGTGGCAGAGGTATGCGTTGGGGAACAGTTCGGGACCAGTGATCACAATGCCATTAGTTTCAATATAATTATGGAGAGGGTCAGAACTGGACCTAGGGTTGAGATTTTTGATTGGAGAAAGGCTAACTTTGAGGAGATGCGAAAGGATTTAAAAGGAGTGAATTGGGACATTTTGTTTTATGGGAAAGATGTGGAAGAGAAATGGAGGACATTTAAAGGTGACATTTTAAGAGTACAGAATCTTTATGTCCCTGTTCGGTTGAAAGGAAATAGTAAAAATTGGAAAGAGCCATGGTTTTCAAGGGAAATTGGACACTTGGTTCGGAAAAAGAGAGAGATCTACAATAATTATAGGCAGCATGGAGTAAATGAGGTGCTTAAGGAGTATAAAGAATGTAAAAAGAATCTTAAGAAAGAAATTAGAAAAGCTAAAAGAAGATATGAGGTTGCTTTGGCAAGTAAGGTGGAAGTAAATCCAAAGGGTTTCTACAGCTATATTAATAGCAAAAGGATAACGAGGGATAAAATTGGTCCATTAGAGAGTCAGAGTGGACAGCTATCCGCAGAGCCAAAAGAGATGGGGGAGATATTGAACAATTTCTTTTCTTCGGTATTCACCAAGGAGAAGGATATTGAATTATGTGAGGTAAGGGAAACAAGTAGAGTAGCTATGGAAACTATGAGATTCAAAGAAGAGGAAGTACTGACACTTTTGAGAAATATGAAAGTGGATAAGTCTCCAGGTCCGGACAGGATATTCCCTAGGACATTGAGGGAAGTTAGTGTAGAAATAGCAGGGGCTATGACAGAAATATTTCAACTGTCATTAGATACGGGAATAGTACCGGAGGATTGGCGTACTGCGCATGTTGTTCCATTGTTTAAAAAGGGGTCTAAGAGTAAACCTAGCAATTATAGACCTGTTAGTTTGACGTCAGTGGTGGGCAAATTAATGGAAAGGATACTTAGAGATGATATATATAAGCATCTGGATAAACAGGGTCTGATTAGGAACAGTCAACATGGATTTGTGCCTGGAAGGTCATGTTTGACTAATCTTCTTGAATTTTTTGAAGAGGTTACTCGGGAAATTGATGAGGGTAAAGCAGTGGATGTTGTATATATGAACTTCAGTAAGGCCTTTGACAAGGTTCCTCACGGAAGGTTGGTTAAGAAGGTTCAATGGTTGGGTATTAATGGTGGAGTAGCAAGATGGATTCAACAGTGGCCGAATGGGAGATGCCAGAGAGTAATGGTGGATGGTTGTTTGTCAGGTTGGAGGCCAGTGATTAGTGGGGTGCCACAGGGATCTGTGTTGGGTCCACTGTTGTTTGTCATGTACATCAATGAATTGGATGATGGTGTGGTAAATTGGATTAGTAAGTATGCAGATGATACTAAGATAGGTGGGGTTGTGGATAATGAAGTAGATTTTCAAAGTCTACAGAGAGATTTAAGCCAGTTGGAAGAGTGGGCTGAAAGATGGCAGATGGAGTTTAATGCTGATAAGTGTGAGGTGCTACATCTTGGCAGGACAAATCAAAATAGGACGTACATGGTAAATGGTAGGGAATTGAAGAATGCAGGTGAACAGAGGGATCTGGGAATAACTGTGCACAGTTCCCTGAAAGTGGAATCTCATGTAGATAGGGTGGTAAAGAAAGCTTTTGGTGTGCTGGCCTTTATAAATCAGAGCATTGAGTATAGAAGTTGGGATGTAATGTTAAAATTGTACAAGGCATTGGTGAGGTCAATTCTGGAGTATAGTGTACAACTTTGGTCGCCTAATTATAGGAAGGATGTCAACAAAATAGAGAGAGTACAGAGGAGATTTATTAGAATGTTGCCTGGGTTTCAGCAACTAAGTTACAGAGAAAGGTTGAACAAGTTAGGGCTTTATTCTTTGGAGCGCAGAAGGTTAAGGAGGGACTTGATAGAGGTCTTTAAAATGATGAGAGGGATAGACAGAGTTGACGTGGATAAGCTTTTCCCACTGAGAGTAGGGAAGATTCAAACAAGGGGACATGACTTGAGAATCAAGGGACAGAAGTTTAGGGGTAACATGAGGGGGAACTTCTTTACTCAGAGAGTGGTGGCTGTGTGGTGAGCTTCCAGTGAAGGTGGTGGAGGCAGGTTCGTTTTTATCATTTAAAAATAAATTGGATAGTTATATGGACGGGAAAGGAATGGAGGGTTATGGTCTGAGCGCAGGTATATGGGACTAGGGGTGAATGCGTGTTCGGCACGGACTAGAAGGGTCGAGATGGCCTGTTTCCGTGCTGTAATTGTTATAAATGAGATGGAGGAACTGAGTGAATCCAGGATAGCCGGGAAGTGGTGTTAGGTAAATTGAATGGATTAAAAGCCGATAAATCCCCAGGGCCAGATAGGCTGCGTCCCAGAGTACTTAAGGAAGTAGCCCCAGAAATAGTGGATGCATTAGTGATAATTTTTCAAAACTCTTTAGATTCTGGAGTAGTTCCTGAGGATTGGAGGGTAGCTAATGTAACCCCACTTTTTAAAAAGGGAGGGAGAGAGAAAACGGGGAATTACAGACCAGTTAGTCTAACATCGGTAATGGGGAAACTGCTAAAATCAGTTATTAAAGATGGGACAGCAGCACATTTAGAAAGTGGTGAAATCATTGGACAAAGTCAGCATGGATTTATGAAAGGTAAATCATGTCTGACGAATCTTATAGAATTTTTTGAGGATGTAACTAGTAGAGTGGATAAGGGAGAACCAGTGGATGTGTTATATCTGGACTTTCAGAAGGCTTTCGACAAGGTCCCACATAAGAGATTAGTATACAAACTTAAAGCACATGGTATTGGGGGTTCAGTATTGATGTGGATAGAGAACTGGCTGGCAGACAGGCAGCAAAGAGTAGGAGTAAACGGGTCCTTTTCACAATGGCAGGCAGTGACTAGTGGGGTACCGCAAGGCTCAGTGCTGGGACCCCAGCTATTTACAATATATATTAATGATTTGGATGAGGGAATTAGCAGTGTTAGCTGTGAGGAGGATGCTGGGAGGCTGCAAGGTGACTTGGATAGGCTGGGTGAGTGGGCAAATGCATGGCAGATGCAGTATAATGTGGATAAATGTGGTTATCCACTTTGGTGGCAAAAACAGGAAAGTAGACTATTATCTGAATGGTGGCCGATTAGAAAAAGGGGAGATACAACAAGACCTGGGTGTAATGGTACACCAGTCATTAAAAGTAGGCATGCAGGTGCAGCAGGCAGTGAAGAAAGCGAATGGTATGTTAGCATTCATAGCAAAAGGATTTGAGTATAGGAGCAGGGAGGTTCTACTGCAGTTGTACAGGGTCTTGGTGAGACCACACCTGGAGTATTGCGTACAGTTTTGGTCTTCTAATCTGAGGAAAGACATTCTTGCCATAGAGGGAGTACAGAGAAGGTTCACCAGACTGATTCCTGGGATGTCAGGACTTTCATATGAAGAAAGACTGGATAGACTCAGCTTGTACTCGCTAGAATTTAGAAGATTGAGGGGGGATCTTGTAGAAACTTACAAAATTCTTAAGGGATTGGACAGGCTAGATGCAGGAAGATTGTTCCCGATTTTGGGGAAGTCCAGAACAAGGGGTCACAGTTTAAGGATAAGGGGGAAATCTTTTAGGACCGAGATGAGGAAAACATTTTTCACACAGAGAGTGGTGAATCTCTGGAATTCTCTGCCACAGACGGTAGTTGAGGCATGTTCATTGGCTATATTTAAGAGGGAGTTAGATGTGGCCCTTGTGGCTAAAGGGATCAGGGGGTATGGAGCGAAGGCAGGTACAGGATACTGAGTTGGATGATCAGCCATGATCATATTGAATGGCGGTGCAGGCTCGAAGGGCCGAATGGCCTACTCCAGCACCTATTTTCTATGTTTCTATGTTCCTGAGCTGTATTGTTCTATGTTCTATTTACGGAAAATATAGCAATTTTATGTTTTGTAAATGTACTAAATGATAGTACAAATTTCTGGCATTTAAAAAATAAATTTCTCTTACCCAAAGCTGGATATCCCAAGTAGAATCTGTCTGCTCCCAGCCATCCAAGAAATAAAGAAAGAGCCACAGCCACTTTATATGAATAACCAGTCCTTAAAGGAAAAAAGAAAAAAATTAAAATCACTGTACCTATGCGATGAGTGTTACCTTAAATCAAGCTTTAATTTAAGAGATACATCATCGAAACAGGTCTTGACCCACTAGGTGCACGCTCTCCATCGATTACCTGATCACTGTAGTTCTATGTTATCCCACTTTCTCATTCATACCCTGCATCTGAGGGGCAATTTTACAATGACCAATTAACCTACAAACATGTACATCTTTGGGATGTGGGAAGAAACTGGAGCACCAGGAGTAAACTCTCCTGGTCACAGGGAGAACATGTAAACTCCACACAGACAGCACCCGAGGTCAGGATCGAACCCAAGTTCCTGGTGCTGTGAGGCAGCAGCTCTACCAGCTGCATCACTGCCACCCATAACTAAGGGGTTATTTACCATCCAAGCTCATCACCACACTCGCGGGACTTGAGTCAGCATTCATCTCTGCAACTGGATCCTCGACTTCCTAACCAACCGACCTCAATCACTGATATGGGCCAAATCATCCTATGTGATAATCATAACCATATAACAATTACAGCACGGAAACAGGCCATCTCGGCCCTACAAGTCCGTGCCGAACAACTTTTTCCCCTTAGTCCCACCTGCCTGCACTCATACCATAACCCTCCATTCCCTTCTCATCCATATGCCTATCCAATTTATTTTTAAATGATACCAACGAACCTGCCTCCACCACTTCCACTGTAAGCTCATTCCACACTGCTACCACTCTCCGAGTAAAGAAGTTCCCCCTCATGTTACCCCTAAACTTCTGTCCCTTAATTCTGAAGTCATGTCCTCTTGTTTGAATCTTCCCTATTCTCAAAGGGAAAAGCTGATCCACATCAACTCTGTCTATCCCTTTCATCATTTTAAAGACCTCTATCAAGTCCCCCCTTAACCTTCTGCGCTCCAGAGAATAAAGACCTAACTTATTCAACCTTTCTCTGTAACTTAGTTGTTGAAACCCAGGCAACATTCTAGTAAATCTCCTCTGTACTCTCTCTATTTTGTTGACATCCTTCCTATAATTGGGCGACCAAAATTGTACACCATACTCCAGATTTGGTCTCACCAATGCCTTGTACAATTTTAACATTGCATCCCAGCTTCTATACTCAATGCTCTGATTTATAAAGGCTAGCATACCAAAAGCTTTCTTTACCACCCTATCTATATGAGATTCCACCTTCAAGGAACTATGCACGGTTATTCCCAGATCCCTCTGTTCAACTGTATTCTTCAATTCCCTACCATTTACCATGTACGTCCTATTTTGATTTGTCCTGCCAAGGTGTAGCACCTCACATTTATCAGCATTAAACTCCATCTGCCATCTTTCAGTCCATTCTTCCAAATGGCCTAAATCACTCTGTAGACTTTGGAAATCCTCTTCATTATCCACAACACCCCCTATCTTGGTATCATCTGCATACTTACTAATCCAATTTACCACACCTTCATCCAGATCATTGATGTACATGACAAACAACAAAGGACCCAACACCGATCCTAGGCACCCCACTAGTCACCTGCCTCCAACCCGACAAACAACCATCCACCATTACCCTCTGGCTTCTCCCATTCAGCCACTGTTGAATCCATCTTGCTACTCCTGCATTTATACCCAACAGTTGAACCTTCTTAACCAACCTTGTCATGAGGAACCTTGTCAAATTCCTTACTAAAGTCCATATAGACAACATCCACTGCTTTACCCTCGTCAATTTCCCTAGTAACCTCTTCAAAAAATTCAAGAAGATTAGTCAAACATGACCTTCCAGGCACAAATCCATGCTGACTGTTCCTAATCAGACCCTGTTTATCCAGATGCTTATATATATTATCTTTAAGTATCTTTTCCATTAATTTGCCCACCACTGAAGTTAAACTAACAGGCCTATAATTGCTAGGTTTACTCTTAGAGCCCTTTTTAAACAATGGAACAACATGCGCAGTACGCCAATCCTCGGGGACTATTCCCGTTTCTAATGACATTTGAAATATTTCTGTCATAGCCCCTGCTATTTCTACACTAACTTCCCTCAATGTCCGAGGGAATATCCTGTCAGGGCCTGGAGACTTATCCACTTTTATATTTTTCAAAAGTGTCAGTACTTCTTTTACTTTGAAACTCATAGTATCCATAGCTACTCTACTAGTTTCCCTTACCTCACATAATTCAATATCCTTCTCCTTGGTGAATACCGAAGAAAATAAATTGTTCAATATCTCCCCCATCTCTTTTGGCTCTGCAGATAGCTGTCCACTCTGTCTCTCCAATGGACCAATTTTATCCCTCGTTATCCTTTTGCTATTAATAGAGCTGTAGAAACCCTTTGGATTTACTTTCACCTTACTTGCCAAAGCAACCTTCAGATTCAGATTCAGATTCAGATTCAGATTCAACTTTAATTGTCATTGTCCGTGTACAGTACAGAGACAACGAAATGCATTTAGCATCTCCCTGGAAGAGCGACATAGCATATGATTTGATTAAATATTTACATTAGCATATATACAGACATAGTGTTTTTCCTGTGGGAGGAGTGTCCGGGGGGGGGGGGGGGGGGGTGATTGGCAGTCACCGAGGTACATTGTTGAGTAGAGTGACAGCCGCCGGGAAGAAGCTGTTCCTGGACCTGCTGGTCCGGCAACGGAGAGACCTGTAGCGCCTCCCGGATGGTAGGAGGGTAAACAGTCCATGGTTGGGGTGAGAGCAGTCCTTGGCGATGCTGAGCGCCCTCCGCAGACAACGCTTGCTTTGGACAGACTCAATGGAGGGGAGCGAGGAACCAGTGATGTGTTGGGCAATTTTCACCACCCTCTGCAATGCCTTCCGGTCGGAGACAGAGCAGTTGCCATACCATACTGTGATACAGTTGGTAAGGATGCTCTCGATGGTGCAGCGGTAGAAGGTCACCAGGATCTGAGGAGACAGATGGCCCTTCTTCAGTCTCCTCAGGAAGAAGAGACGCTGGTGAGCCTTCTTGATCAGAGTTGAGGTATTGTGGGTCCAAGAGAGGTCATCGGAGATGTTAACACCCAGGAACCTGAAGCTAGAAACACGTTCCACCTCCGTCCCGTTAATGTGGATGGGGGTGTGCGTGCCGCCCCTGGACTTCCTGAAGTCTACAATGAGCTCCTTCGTCTTCTTGGAGTTAAGGGCCAGGTTGTTGTCAGCGCACCATGCTGCTAAGTGCTGGACCTCCTCCCTGTAGGCCGACTCATCGTTGTTGCTGATGAGGCCAATCACCGTTGTAACATCTGCATACTTGATCATGGTGTTAGTACCATGTACAGGTGTGCAGTCATAGGTGAAGAGGGAGTAGAGGAGGGGGCTCAGCACACAGCCCTGTGGAACGCCGGTGTTCAGGGTGAGGGTTGAAGAGGTGTGCTTGTCTAACCTAACAGACTGTGGTCTGTTGGTTAGAAAGTCCAGTATCCAGTTTCAGAGGGAGGGATCGATGCCCAGGTTACCGAGTTTGGTGATCAGTTTAGATGGTATAATGGTGTTGAATGCTGAGCTGTAATCGATGAACAGCATTCTTACGTAAGTGTCTCTGTTGTCGAGGTGGGAGAGGGCGGAGTGAAGTGCCGTTGAGATGGAATCCTCCGTACTCCTGTTCTTGCGGTAGGCAAACTGATAGGGATCCAGTGTGGGGGGTAGGCAGCTTTTGAGGTGTGCCAGGACCAGCCTCTCGAAGCACTTGGTGATGATGGGGGTAAGTGCAACTGGGCGGAAGTCGTTGAGGCTTGCCGCAGTGGAGTGTTTTGGCACTGGCACGATGGAGGTGGTTTTAAGGCACGTGGGGACAACTGCTTGGGCAAGTGACAGGTTGAAGATGTCAGTCCAGACGTCTGTCAGCTGCGCAGCACAGGCCCTGAGCACGCGCCCGGGGATGCCGTCAGGGCCAGCAGCCTTACGTGCATTAGTCCTACTCAGTGCCACGTATACGTCGTAGGGGGTGAGTGTGAGGGGTTGGTGATTGGCAGGGAGCACAGCCTTGATGGCTGTCTCTAGATTGTCCCTGTCGAAGCGGCCATAGAAGTGATTAAGCTCCTCAAGGAAGGAGGCGTCGCTGGATGTGGGGGTGGTGTTGGTGGGTCTATAGTCCGTGATGGCCTGGATGCCTTGCCACATGCGTCGGGGGTCGGAGTTGTTGTTGAAGTGCACCTCAATCCTGAGCTTATGGCAGTGCTTGGCCTTCTTGATTCCCCCCTTCAGGTTAGCCCTGGATGAGCTGTAGGCTCGAGCATCGCCTGACCTGAAAGCGGTGTCCCGTGCTTTCAGCAGTAGCCTGACCTCGCTGACCTCATGTCTTCTTTTAGCTTTTCTAATTTATTTCTTAAGATTCTTTTTACATTCCTTATACTCCTCAAGCACCTCATTTACTTCATGCTGCCAGGCCAGATAGGCTGCATCCCAGAGTACTTAAGGAAGTACCTCCAGAAATAGTGGATGCATTAGTAATAATCTTTCAAAACTCTTTAGATTCTGGAGTAGTTCCTGAGGATTGGTGGGTAGCAAACGTAACCCCACTTTTTAAGAAGGGAGGGAGAGAGAAAACGGGGAATTACAGACCAGTTAGTCTAACATCGGTAGTGGGGAAACTGCTAGAGTCAGTTATTAAAGATGGGATAGCAACACATTTGGAAAGTGGTGAAATCATTGGACAAAGTCAGCATGGATTTACAAAAGGTAAATCATGTCTGACGAATCTTATAGAATTTTTCGAGGATGTAACTAGTAGCGTGGATAGGGGAGAACCAGTGGATGTGGTGTATCTGGACTTCCAGAAGGCTTTCGACAAGGTCCCACATAAGAGATTAGTATACAAACTTAAAGCACACGGCATTGGGGGTTCAGTATTGATGTGGATAGAGAACTGGCTGGCAAACAGGAAGCAAAGAGTAGGAGTAAACGGGTCATTTTCACAATGGCAGGAAGTGACTAGTGGGGTACCGCAAGGCTCAGTGCTGGGACCCCAGCTATTTACAATATATATTAATGATCTGGATGAGGGAATTGAAGGCAATATCTCCAAGTTTGCGGATGACACTAAGCTGGGGGGCAGTGTTAGCTGTGAGGAGGATGCTAGGAGACTGCAAGGTGACTTGGATAGGCTGGGTGAGTGGGCAAATGTTTGGCAGATGCAGTATAATGTGGATAAATGTGAGGTTCTCCATTTTGGTGGCAAAAACAGGAAAGCAGACTATTATCTAAATGGTGGCCGACTAGGAAAAGGGGAGATGCAGCGAGACCTGGGTGTCATGGTACACCAGTCATTGAAAGTAGGCATGCAGGTGCAGCAGGCAGTGAAGAAAGCGAATGGTATGTTAGCTTTCATAGCAAAAGGATTTGAGTATAGGAGCAGGGAGGTTCTACTGCAGTTGTACAGGGTCTTGGTGAGACCACACCTGGAGTATTGCGTACAGTTTTGGTCTCCAAATCTGTGGAAGGACATTATTGCCATAGAGGGAGTGCAGAGAAGGTTCACCAGACTGATTCCTGGGATGTCAGGACTGTCTTATGAAGAAAGACTGGATAGACTTGGTTTATACTCTCTAGAATTTAGGAGATTGAGAGGGGATCTTATAGAAACTTACAAAATTCTTAAGGGGTTGGACAGGCTAGATGCAGGAAGATTGCTCCCGATGTTGGGGAAGTACAGGACAAGGGGTCACAGCTTAAGGATAAGGGGGAAATCCTTTAAAACCGAGATGAGAAGAACATTTTTCACACAGAGAGTGGTGAATCTCTGGAACTCTCTGCCACAGAGGGTAGTCGAGGCCAGTTCATTGGCTATATTTAAGAGGGAGTTAGATGTGGCCCTTGTGGCTAGGGGGATCAGAGGGTATGGAGAGAAGGCAGGTACGGGATACTGAGTTGGATGATCAGCCATGATCATATTGAATGGCGGTGCAGGCTTGAAGGGCCGAATGGCCTACTCCTGCACCTAATTTCTATGTTTCTATGTTTTGTAATTATTGTAGATCTCCCTCTTTTTCCGAACAAGATGTCCAATTTCCCTTGAAAACCAGGGCTCTTTCCAATTTTTACTGTTTCCTTTCAACCGAACAGGAACATAAAGATTCTGTACTCTTAAAATTTCCCCTTTAAATGTCCTCCATTTCTCTTCTACATCCTTCCCATAAAACAAAATGTCCCAGTTCACTCCTTTTAAATCATTTCGCATCTCATCAAAGTTAGCCTTTCTCCAATCAAAAATCTCAACCCTAGGTCCAGTTCTGACCCTCTCCATAATTATATTGAAACTAATGGTATTGTGATCACTGGACCCGAAGTGCTCCCCAACGCATACCTCCGCCACCTGTCCATCTCATTTCCTAACAGGAGGTCCAACACTGCCCCTCCTCTAGTAGGTACCTCTATGTATTGCTGCAAAAAACTATCCTGCACACATTTTACAAACTCCAAACCATCCAGCCCATTTACCAAATGTGTTTCCCAGTCTATGTGTGGAAAGTTGAAATCTCCCACAATCACTACTTTGTGCTTACTACTAATATCTGCTATCTCCTTACATATTTGCTCTTCCAATTCTCGATCCCCATTTGGCGGTCTATAATACACCCCTATAAGTGTTGCTACCCCTTTCCCACTTCTCAGTTCCACCCAAATAGCCTCCCTAGATGAGCCCTCCAATCTATCCTGCCAAAGCACTGCTGTAATATCTTCCCTGACTAGTAATGCAACACCTCCACCTCTTTCCCCTCCAATTCTATCACACCTGAAGCAACGAAATCCTGGAATATTTAGTTTCCAATCACAGCCCTCCTGCAACCATGTTTCACTGATCGCCACAACATCATACTTCCAGATGTCTATCCAGACTCTAAGCTCATCCACCTTTCTTACAATGCTCCTAGCATTAAAATATGCACATTTAAGAAACCCCCCGCCTCTTATTCTCTGGTTATTTCCTTTTTTTTCTTTCTCCTCTTGTGCCCGAGTGCTTCCCTTTTCTGCTTCCTGCCTCCCATTCTGTCTACTAGCTTTCTCTATTTGAGTCCCTCGCCCCAACCATTCTAGTTTAAAGTCTCCCCAGTAGCCTTTGCAAATTTCCCCGCCAGGATATTGGTCCCCCTCGGGTTCAAGTGCAACCCATCCTTTCTGTACAGGTCCCACCTTCCCCAAAAGAAGTCCCAATGATCCAGAAACTTGAATCCCTGCCCTCTGCACCAGTCTTCAGCCACGCATTTATCCTCCACCTCGCTCCATTCCTACTCTCACTGTCGCGTGGCACAGGCAGTAATCCTGAGATTGTTACCTTGTCATCAACACTGTTGCTCTACAAGGATGTGTTCTCAGCACCCTTCTTTATTCCTTGTACACCCACGACTGTGCAGTCATGTACAAATCTAAATCAATTTACAAATTCGCAGATGACACCACCATTGTGGGCTGGATATCAAATAATGATGAGACAGAGTACAGGAAGGAGATCGAGAACCTCGTGTCCTGGTGTCGTGACAACAACCTTTCTCTCAATGTCAGCAAGACAAAAGAGGTAGTGATCAACTTCAGGAAGCGAAGCAGTAGGGGTCAAGGAAAGAGCATCCACGTTGTGGCCCTGTTTTCACCAATCTTTCCACCACCACGCACAAGAAGCCAAGACATAGACACCATTGTATGCAGATGCTGAGAAGTGCGTTCAGCTCTGTCTGAACAACTTCTAATCTTGTGTGTGGACTCGATAAGAAGAAGAAGCGAGGTGGTACACATACTCCAGTTTGCATTGACAGCGCCCAAGTAGGTCGGCTCGCTTGCTCCAGGACTTGCTGTAGCGCCCAGGCCCCCTGCGTGCCCCGGGACTGGCTGCAGTTCCCAGGTCGTGAAAACTAATTGAACAAATACGCCTGTGGGCCGGATGAGTTCGGATTACAGACCGGATCTGGCCTGTGGGCCGTAGGTTGCAAACCCCTGACCTAGCTGTCAGACTTCATTGTGTCTCCCCCATGTTTTAAAAGCAATTTCCATCCATGCACGCAACCAAAGCTTTTCACTGTATCTCAGTACACGTGACAATAAACTAATACTGAAATCTAGAAATGATCTCTGGTATGTATTAATTTTTAACACTAAGCGTTCCTTCAATTTAAAAAGTGGCAAGATATAGTGCAATAAAGCACCGAGATACAGAACTATCAATTGAGTAGGATATGGATTGCACTCATAATTCCACAATGCTAAATTCCGAATCTGAACATTACCATATCAGCTCATCATGAACACCAAGTGCACCTTATGGAAATTTAGTTTGAATATATAATCTATCTTTTTATTTCAGATTCATATCGGATTGTGCTATAATTTTTTAGCAGTTGAAATTTTGTTACAGGAATTTGGTTTGAGATGCAGAGTTGAGGAGTCAGACCTCAGGAAAAATCAGTCACCCTTTGAGGATCCCTTTGAAGATAACAGCAACTGAGAAAGTTAAATCTGATTAAACAGATGGAATTGTTACGGTAAACTCATGTCAAGGAAGGAACTGCAGATGCTGGTTTACACCAAAGATGGACACAAATTGCTGCAGTAGCTCAGCAGGATAGGCAGCATCTTTGGAGAGAAGGAATGGGTGCATTTCGGGTCTAGATAGAAACATAGAAATTAGGTGCAGGAGTAGGCCATTCGGCCCTTCGAGCCTGCACCGCCATTCAATATGATCATGGCTGATCATCCAACTCAGTATCCCGTACCTGCCTTCTCTCCATACCCTCTGATCCCCTTAGCCACAAGGGCCACATCTAACTCCCTCTTAAATATAGCCAATGAACTGGCCTCAACTACCCTCTGCGGCAGAGAATTCCAGAGATTCACCACCCTCTGTGTGAAAAAAGTTTTTCTTATCTCGGTTTTAAAGGATTTCCCCCTTATCCTTAAGCTGTGACCCCTTGTCCTGGACTTCCCCAACATCGGGAACAATCTTCCTGCATCTAGCCTGTCCAACCCCTTAAGAATTTTGTAAGTTTCTATTAGATCCCCTCTCAATCTCCTAAATTCTAGAGAGTATAAACCAAGTCTATCCAGTCTTTCTTCATAAGATAGTCCTGACATCCCAGGAATCAGTCTGGTGAACCATCTCTGTACTCCCTCTATGGCAATAATGTTCTTCCTTAGATTTGGAGACCAAAACTGTACGCAATACTCCAGGTGTGGTCTCACCAAGACCCTGTACAACTGCAGTAGAACCTCCCTGCTCCTATACTCAAATCCTTTTGCTATGAAAGCTAACATACCATTCGCTTTCTTCACTGCCTGCTGCACCTGCATGCCTACTTTCAATGACTGGTGTACCATGACACCCAGGTCTCGCTGCATCTCCCCTTTTCCTAATCGGCCACCATTTAGATAATAGTCTGCTTTCCTGTTTTTGCCACCAAAATGGATAACCTCACATTTATCCACATTATACTGCATTCTTCAGACTGAGAGTCAGGGGAGAGGGAGACATAGAGATATGGAAGGGTAAGTGTAAGAAGAAGAACCATTCTCTATGAAAATCGTCCCCATTGATTTGTGTTTTCACACCTTACCCTAACAAAATTAACTTCAGAACCTTCAATTTAAAATTCAGTTTAACATGGACATAATTTATATACACACCCCTCTCTATTAGACTCATAGAGTGATACAGTGTGGAAACAGGCTCTTCAACCCAACTTGCCCATACCTGCCAACATGTCCCAGCCACACTAGTCCCATCTGCCCACGTTTGGTCCATATCCCTCCAAACCTGTCCTATCCATGTACCTGTCTCAACTACCTCCTCTGACAGCTTGTTTCATACACCCGCCACCCTTTGTCATAGTCATAGAATGATAGCATGGAAACTGGCCCCTTGGCCCAACTTGCTCACACTAGCCATATTGGTGCAACACTCTGAGGTCTTCCCGATCTATACATTTATGTATTCCGATTTGCCAGCTACAAAATTCCTTCCCTAACCCTGTCTGTCTCTCCCTCTTCAAACAGAATCTTAAAACCAACAGACCGTACAAACAATAGATTGCTAAATAAATGCTGCATTATAGAGTCGGGTTAATTTTACTGCAAGAGATTTCCCATACGCTGGAAGAAACAATTAACATTTTAGTATTATCCAAAAGTCATTAGCCGACAGAGGCAGGATAAAATTAGTAATTCAGGGTAAATTAAAAAGATTTCAGAAATTGAATGGTATCCATAGACATTAAGAAATGCAAACCTCAAAATGGAAACAAGTTCTCAATATGCCAACCAAAATATCTAGTTCAAAAGACTAAATGATCATTCCAAAACCAATCCTTGTGAACTCTAACGGTACCAAATAAGTACAATTTTTAACTATGTAGCATTCCAAAATAATTCATAGAATTACAAGATTCTAAAAAAAAAAATTTGGCTTACAAATCGTATTTTCTCCACTCAAATCAAAATTAATAGTGCAAACATGATATTTTTCTTTCATCTAAAATAACTCTGATTCAATAATGGTTGAAATATTATTACGTTGTACACAAACTGTGTTTTAAAACCAAACTGTTCATCATCAGTATTGAAATATCTTTTTAATAATAATTTGAACCAAATAATTATTCACATAATAATTAGAACCAAAATACTTACACATTTCGACATGGAAAAGGCTTATAGAAACCAACTTCCGTTCCATTGAAAGTGTTAACAATCCCACTATCATTTTTGCAGGTGATGTTACGTGCTGGCATACAGGGAACTAGGAATAAAAAAAATCTTCACTGTGTATAATTTCACTTTACATCATAAACAGAATTTAAATTCTGTAATTTTTGTTCACATTTACTTATCATGCACAATGTGTGACAACTAATGTGTTTACATTTTTTTTTTGGATACTGTACAGTATTTGTAATTCTAATTGTAACTGAGGATGGCAAATAATTAACAATGGGATCTACCATGCAGATTAAGATATTATAGCAAGATATTTTACACAATTTGTAAGAACATAATTTTGAACAACTTGTACTTATAAAATGCCTTTTGCTTAATGCATTCCTTGAATTTTCATAAACAAAATTTAACATCCAATAAACATACTGAAACATTAGGAAATATGGGTAAAAACCTGGTCATAGGAAGAGTTTAAGGAGAGTTCTTAGGAGAGAAAACAGCAGTAGAACAAGGAGCAAATGAAGAGAGACTTTCCTAAGCACAAGCTTTAGCATTAGATGGGGCAACCGTGAATGGTACAGACATTATATCAGGCGCAGCCACAATAGTGAAGCAGAGCAAGAGGAGAGCACAGATGATAGACCAGCATTAAATTGTGCGCGAGGCTACAGCAAGGCCTACAGTTGGCAGCAGTGGCGACGTGAGGAGGACCCACCTGTGAGAGTTTATCATTTCATGGAGACCAGTGACAGAGCTGTAGGTAACATTATATTTCAGAAAGTGATACTGCAGTTTAGGAACCCAATTGGTAGAGTTGGAAAATATGTAATGTTTCAGGATATTATTTCCAACTCTGGGAAGCATGGTCCTGTGTGCATGAATAGCCTCTGCATGAGACAATACCAACATACTCCTTGCAGTCAAGATAACACACATCTGCAGGAAGCACTATCATTTTAACTAGCTTGAGAACCAGCTTTTGGAGCTCAAACAAGCAAAGCGTCATGTGGATTTGCATGTTAATATATCTAAAGGATATGCAGTTAGGGAGAAATGGCTAACCACTAGGTGGAGGAAGCAAGACATGTAGGCAGTTGGAGAAAGCTTGGAATGCAGCTCCCTCCAAACAGTATTTCCTTGGGAAATGGGGTAGATATTATTCAGGTGAGTGCAACCAGTCAGAATTAGGCAAAGTTAAAGATTCAGCTGTGAGGAAAAGCAGGTGTCCTAGAGCAATAGTCATAGTGATTGGATGGTAGGAGGCAAAGACACCACCCAGACACAAATCCAAGATAGTGCATTGTCTAGATGGAACCAGTCTCAAGGATATAACAGAATGGATGTAGGGCATTCTAACGGGGAAGAGTGAACAGACAAAGGATGTGATTCAATGTGTAGGAAAGAACTGCAGATGCTGGTTTAAATCGAAGGTAGACACAAAATGCTGGAGTAACTCAGCGGGACACGCAGCATCCCTGGAGAGAGGAATTGGTGACATCTGAAGAAGGATGTGATTCACAATGGTAGCTGCATCTATTTTAACAAAACAGACTGACAAGCAAGTCAGATGTACTGGTGAGGTTAACCAACACTGATTACCATGTGTAGGAAAGAACTGCAGATGTTGGTTTAAATCGAAGGTAGACACAAAATGCTGGAGTAACTCAGCCGGACAGGCAGCATCACTGGAGCTACCTATGTACTGTCAAGGTTGCATTACTGGAGTCAGGTTTACATAGAATAACTGCTAATTTATTCGCTATTTATTAATTGTGTTGCTTGTATTTAATGTGCCTCTAAAGCTGCAGCAAGTTAAACATTCATTGTGCTAGTCCGGGTGCGTATGACAATTAAATGCTCCTTGATGCACGTATAGAAAGCATAGGGGGAGAGCAAGAATATAATTAGCAGTAGAATGACATAAAGTCATTATAGGCAAAATTAAGGAAAATCCAGAAATACTGTACATGTGCATTAAGAACAAGACGTGTAACCAGGGAAAGTGCAAAGTCCTGGATGGACCAAAGTGGCAAGCTGTACTTCCAACCAGATGACATTGGTAAATTCTTAGTTTAAAAATTGTAATTTATATTCAGTGTTGATGGATATTGCAGTTGGAGAATTCAAGGAAGGCAATGTTGGAATCTTAGAACAACTTACTGTAAAAGAAAAAATGCACTGGAGGTCTTAGTGTGCTTTTAAGGTGGATGTATTCCCGAGGCCCGATGAGATGCCACAGGCACACCAAGTCCTTCCGTCAAACATCAAAAAAACATACCCAACAGCCTACTGAGTCAGTGATGCCCATCATGTATCCAGTTACACTGATCCCCATTAATCAGGCCAGATTTCCCTGAGTCCCCATGCAAATTCTACCACTACAGGAGTAATTTAGCAGCCTATTAGCCTCCCAACCCACATGTGTTTTGAATATGGGAAGAAAGTAGAGCACCCAAAGAAATCCCACATGGTCACAGAGAACCACCACACTGACATTAGAGGCTCCGAATTGAACACCGATTATTGGAACTTTGAGGCAGCAACTCGACTCGCTGAGCCATCACACCATAAGTAGGCTGCATCCCAGTCTGTAATGCAAAACAAGAATGGGGAATTCCTGGGACTCTGACAAATATGTGCAAATCTTCTCTGGCCAGAAATTTATAGAACAATGAATGTGGTACCTTTATTCAAGAAGGGCATCAGGAATAAGACAACTAGTTACAGGCCAGTAATTCTAACATCAGTGATAGGGAAATTATTGGAAAGATATTCTGAGGGATTGGATCAATCTGTACTTGGAGGGCAAGGATAGTCACCATGACATTGTTAAGAAGAGATTCTGTCTGCTTAATCTGATTGAATGTTGTGAAGGTGACTAAGTGTACTGGAAGTGATGTAGACTGTGTGAACTTCGTGAAGCCTGTTAACAAGTTCATGCAGAGAAAGCTAGGCTTACAAAGTTCCCAGTAATACAGGTAGTTTTTCCAAATTGGATCCAAATTAGTCTATTAATTTGAGGCTGAGAGTTCATAGTCTGTTTTAGTGGTTGAAAGTCTGTGTCCTGCAAGGATTGATTGTAAGAAGCACGATTTAGTAAAGTCGCATATTGCACAAAGGTCACAAGTGTTGAGAGAAAGAACGATCGTTTTCAGCTGCTGAATGATGTTGGTGAGTTGGTAAGATGGACAGAGCAACAGCAGGTGAAATTTAGTCTGAAAAAATGCCAGGTGATGTATTTTGGGAGAACAACTAAGGTAACGCTGGCTGATGTTATATACATTAATCATCTGGATGTACTCAATGGTAGGACCTCAGAAGGTACTGATCAGCAGAGGGAACTTAGAGTATGTTTCCGCAAGATCAGCTTCAGTTTACCTTTGTTTATTACTTAGTTTATTATTGTCGTGCGTATGGCGGTACAGGGAAAAGCTTTTTGTTGCATGCTATCCGGATGCAGTAGATAAGATTAGAGGATGTGCCTGCATACCCTTGTGTCACCTAGAACTCCTTCCAGGTGAGACAGAGTGCAAAAAGCATTGGACTCCACTGCATTTGGCATTCTGCTCAAACAATTGGTCAGCCATATCACATAAACAAAATGACACTAAAGAAAGATCCCATATTTTTACTTAGTTAGGTGAAAAGAAAAACCTTTGCTACGTTTGAAACCCATTTAAGAACAGTTTTAGAGAAGCTATTCACAGACCTTTATTAAATACATGTATAGGTTTTGGACAGAACTAATGATCTTTACACTTTATTTGAAAATAATGAATTAAAAAATTTAAGTTTCTCAAACAAATCTGCCTAACCATGTAATTTCCTTGAGGATTTATGCAGTAATGCCAGATACTATCTCACAGGATGGAGACCAAATCCAAACTGTTCTTCCACACCTCTAGAAATAGTCTTCTGATACAAGTAGAAACAGGAAACAATTCACTTATCCTTTTACTCAGAACGTTCATATAAATTATAAGTAGTAAAAAAGTGTTACCAAAGGCAGTATTATTTGTGCAATTTTCTGGTTCTTGTGTTATATCACTTATCTTGGGAGTTTCACAGATATATGTACAGAAGCAAAAGGTTAAGGAAACATTTATCCATACTTAAAATCTATCTCCTCAAGCATGCATGTTTATGTTTTGATTTTAATCATTAATATTTCAAATAATTTAGTATCATTACAAATTTAGCAGCACAGTATATAGGAATTCAATATATTTCAGAAAATTATATACATACGTATCAGGAAAAAAACCCTAAACATTATTGTATGAAATTACTTCAATATGACAATAAACTTGATTTATTAGTACATTTTAGTGCATACATAGTTGAACAAACAGTAAAAATATTGTAGAATCTGTTAGTCTAAATCATATTGGCTAAAGTTAATGCATCACTGCTCACTGTAAAGGTATGCATCACATCAATGCATCCGTTTATACATTTAAGGTACAATGGTCACGAAGATCATCGGAAACTTGCAATCCTCATTGTTTACATATGTCAGTTTGCAAGGCAATCCACTTTTTGGCAGATAAACTACTCGAAATCACATTTTTTTTTAAATGCACGAGTCTCTCTCCAATCTTTTCTGGCAGCATCGGCCGAGAGGATTCCTAATCATGCTAATGATCAAACACTTGTTCCTAATTATGATTATATCGAAAACACCATCACACCTGCTCGATAGGAAAGCCGATTTCTCTATTAATATAAACATGTTGTTATATAAAGGATATTGCCCGAGTCGTAGCTCCTCGCATTTTCCGATGTCAACAGAAGCGACGTTTATGAAACAAGGACAGAGAAACGGAGCCAACAGCAACAGCGACCACAGCTCCCTGGGCGGCGCCATCTTGCAACATGCTCACGTGATGCCCGAGCAGGAAGTTGGATATTTGCATTCGCAGATCAGTTCTGAACTAGGCTGAGCACAATTACAAAACAGCATTGTCATTTCTTCGGTAGTTTCTCCTGATGTGACTAATGAGCTGAAGTAGACAGTCATGTATGAACTCATGACTTAGATAGTAAAGGTGGTATGCCTCCAGTGACTTGAAGAGACTGCATAACTTGACCGTATACTGCAGGGAAGGGGTTATTGTTACCAAGTAGACCATAAGGTTTGTGCTGGGTTTTAGGGCTTAATTATTCAATACTCTCTTTCTTTGATGCCCTAGAGCTGTGTGGGTGTGCTGAAGAGGATGTTGAATTTATTTCTTAATTTACATGTGATTGCAGATATGGAAATGGTCCATATTTTCTAGGGTCTGGTTGTGGATCTTTATTAAGGGTAGTGTTGAAATGTGTGGCTGATTGACAGAGGACTTTAACGTGTATAATTTGAATGTTGACAATTAAAACCTACCAAACCTAGTGAACATAATTTTAGGATAACAGCTAAGAGTGCATGAAGGGACTGCAGATGCTGGTTTACACCGAAGATAGACAAAATATGTTGGAGTATCTCAGAGAGACAGGCATCTCTGCATAGATGGAATATGTGACATTGCGTGTCAAGAACCTTCTTCAGACTGAGTCAAACATTCATTGGTACCTGTAATGCATGGGTGATGCTGGCATCTTACAGTTCTTTGGAGATACAGTATTTCATGACTGTTGATTCAGAGTGCTGCCATGAGGCTTTGAGCCTTTCTCTGATGAAACGGTGTGTAGATTATGATAAAACTATATTTTCAATACCTCCTCATTGTCCCTCATCCCTGCACAGAATATTATATCTGTGGGCCTAGTTTGATGTTGCTCAGTAGGCTCGCTTTTTCTCCCTCTCGTGTTCAGGTCAGGGGTTATGAATAGAGTAGAAGTCCTCCATTTGCAGCTTCCAGGGATGTAGGATAACTAGTAATGATCATAGAATAGTTCTGGCTTTGAGGACAGATAGAACCAAACACAAAACCAAAGCATCATTAAATACAAAACTGAAGTGTTCCTCACTGTTCTTACACAATAACCATTATTGCATACAATTACAAAGCACAAGCATCATTGAGCACAATTACAAAGGTGAAAGACTACTGTTACACAATTATAAAGCTCTGGACTGCATATTTATAAAACTGAAAAGTAACTATGACAAATACAAATAGAAAGCACAACTGTACACAAAAGCTCTTTATAAACATAAGTATATAATACCGAAACTGAAGTATGACAGTCAGATGTCACTATGTATGTTTGTTAAAAATGAAGCGTAATATGTCCTCAAATAAAATACTATTACCCAAAATCTTTATGAACGTGTAACACAGAAGAATTAAGCATGCAATACCTAACCACACTATAGTAATGTCACCATGATATTTCAAGTAGCATGTTTATGAGCATGTGAAAAATTAGGTATCAAGGAAATAAGTGGGATTATTATAGAATTGCTTAGAGACTTAATGGCCCAAATGATGTTGCTAATGAAATGTGAAACTATGCACTTGTGAAGTACACCTGTACTGGGATGGGTACCCCAAACCATCAGATATAATAAATGCATAACCATAACATTGTATGCAAATTAGGTGAACAAAATATTCAACCATAAAATTGGATCTTCAAATTGTATTAAAAAAGTAATAGCAAAATTTGGTATTGTTACCCACAAATTATACACAAATACTGATATATAAATTATGCCAGTTCCCAAAGCTTGCATGTACAATATAAATATGTTTTGCATTTATATGGAACACTTAACATAGACATCTAAAAGAGGAACCCATGGACCAGTTAGCCTTATGTCTTTTTTGGAAAAATCCTGTAATCTATCATTAAGTGTCAGGGGTCTTAGAAAATCATTGTATGATTAAATAACATCAATGGGAAAAATAATTTCAATGGGAAATCACATTTGACAATTTCTGAAACAGTTTTCTAAAGCTGTAATTAGCAAAATAGACAGATAAGAACCAATGAAGATGGTACACTAATTAGACTTTAAAAAAAGATACAAAATAAAACCCTGATAATAAAATAATTCAAGTGATAACATAGTTAGCAAATAATTGAATTATTAAAATTACAGAAAACAGGAAGAATTAATCATTTTTCTCAGATTGGTATATGGTTACAAGTTTGTTGTCACATGAATCAGCATTGAGCTCCCAGCTATTCATAGCTCACACAGATCTGAATTTACTAATTCAGTAAATGTGGGACGTAAACACTCGGATACAATAAAATATCAGGAAGATGAATGGAATGATGGTCACTATTGCAAAGAGTTTTGGGTACAAAGGCAAATCTTACTGAGATTGAATGGTGTTTTGATAAGATCTCTATTGAAGTAATGTGTCTAATTTTGAACTCTGTCGCTGAGGTTGAATAGACTTCGTGCTGTGTATATTCACTAACTTGATTCATGGCATCAGGAGATTGTTCTGTGGAGAATAATTGAAGAATCTAGATCTATGGAGTTTAGATTATCTGATTGAGACATCCTAGATTCTGAGAAGAATTCATAAAATAGATGCTGGAGGTCGTATCCTCCTTGCCTCCAACTCAGAGAAATAAACCATTTATAGTGTCTATTTAACTTGAATTATATTTATTCTTTGGAACCAAAGACAGCTCATGTCACATAACTCCCTAACCAACCTTTTTTCATTATCTTAAGTACATAAAATACAGCCGGAGTAGGCAATAAAGCTCCTCATGCCTGTCCACAGATGAATAAAATCATTGCTGAACTTTTACCTTCGGATCTTTTTCCCGCAAGATTCCCTTACTACCTATTAATCTCTGTCTTCAATATATCTAATGGCTGAGCATTTAGTCCTCTTGGACAGAGAAATCCCTAGATTCACTACCTTCTGTCTTGAATGGCTGTCCCCTGGATTTAGTCAAGGGAAACACCAACACCGCATTTGCTTGTCCATCTCATAAAATGTTGGATATTTCAATGAGATTACTCCATACTCTTCTAAACTCCAGCAAGTGTAAGCCTGTCTCAACCATTTGGTCAAGAATAAATTTGGAGAACATTTTATTGCAAATATATTCTCCCTTAGATATAATACAAAATGCTGGAGTAACTCAGCAGGTAGGACAAAATGGATAGGTGATGTTTCCGGTCTGAAGATGGGTCCTGACATCATCTATCCATTCTCTCCAGAGATGCTGCCTGACCTGCTGAGTTCCTCCAGCATTGTGTCTATATTTTATGTTTTATCTTTCTAATCACTTACACTACCTGTATGTTAACATTAAGTGATTTTTGGACAAAGATACCCAATTTCTTCTGCACACCAACACGGTTCAATCTATCCCTTTTCTTTAGAAAATTAATTTTGCCTTTCTATTTCTCTCCCCATGTTAATTTATTTTTCTCATTGTTCTACCTAACATGCTTTTGTTCATTTATATATGTTCATATCCACCTAATACATAGTGCATCCTCCTCCGAACCTACATTGCCACCTAGCCCTGCATCATAAAGGGGCTGTCCATTGCGGCGACCTAATTGGCGAGTTTAGAAGAGTTTGAAAAAGTGTCAAGTTGAAGACCTTCTTCGACTATGTAGAAGACCTCCTTCGACTATGTTGAAAACTAGCTTCGGGAAAATTGGACACCGAATAGTGGAGTGAAGACGATCTCCTTCGACCTCCCTTCGACTATGTTGAAGACTATCTATGACTACCTTCGATTACCTTCGACTACTCTCGATTACCTACGAATAACATGCCGACCTACTGCGACCTACTTCGACTAAACCTACGAGTAAAAAAAATATTGATTTTTTTCCATGGCAACCTTTTTTTACTCGCAGGCATTTCTCAGCTTGTTGAAAAATACGCCGCGACCTAGCTGAGGCCTCGAGTATGCGGGGACTACTCTCGAGCATTAAGGAGAGTTACAAAGACCTGCTAGGACCTCGTGTCAACCATGCTGCGAGTATGAGTCGAGGGCAAACTCTTCTAAACTCGCGAATTAGGTCGCCGCAGTGGGATAGCCCCTTAAGTAAATTTGAATCTAGTGCAAGATCTCCTCATCCAGAATGAATACGTCAGATTACCGAAAACATTATTAATCTCAAATTGAAAATGAACCCAAATCAATTACTGTTTGCTAAAGAGCATTCTAAATTTTTAGGACCCTATGCATGTTAAAATGCATCCTTCAAACATTGTATGGTACCCTTCTGTAGTGAACTGTAATTGGCGGCGCGACTCACCCATTGCAGCGGCCCCTACAGCCTGTCTGTCTTTTTTTTATTTTTTGTCTAGTTAAATGTAATGTTTGGTGTTTTTTAATACTGGTTTTAAATGTGTATATGTGGGGGGCGGGGGGGAGGGGGAAACTGTTTAAATCTCTTCCCTGTCTGGGAGACCCAACCTTTTTCCTGTCGGGTCTCCGTTGTCGTTGGGGCCTAGCACCGTGGAGCGGCCTTCAGCCTGATCGACCCGGGGGCTCGGGAGACTGCGGAGCTGCGAGGGGGGATGTGGGGCTGGCTGGCCTCGGAACGTGGAGAGCGGTGGTGACTCGCTACTGCGACTCGACTCCTGGGGCTCGGAGGCTCCAGCAACGCAGCCGCAGGTCCGGTGAGAGACCGCTTCCAGGAGCTCCCGCAACACGACTTCTCCAGCCCGTGTCGCAGGGTTGGAACGACCCGGAGCGGGGTCATACATCGCCCGGCGCGGCTTCATGGCCGTGGGACATGCCAGCGCCCGCCGGGGGCTCCAACTTCGAGACTTTTAGACCGGGAGCGGGGCCGTAAATCGCCCGGCACAGCCTAAAATAACCGTGGGACTTATCATCGCCCGCATGGGGCTTGGACATCGGGAGAGACATGGAGAACAGGGGAGAGAAAAGACTTTGCCTTCCATCACAGTGGGTTCACTGTGATGGATGTTTGTGTGAACTAAATTGTGTGTATGTCTAGGAATTGTCTTTGTTTGTATGGCTGTGGAAACAGAATTTCGTTTGAGCCTCACTGAGGCTCAAATGACAATAAAATTGTATTGTATTGTATGGTAACACAGATGTACAAAAGAACAACCATGCTTTACAAACACCACATGGTTTAATTGTTGCTTTTCCTCTGAACTATATTTATGTTCCTTGTACATTTCAAAAATAATTTCCTTTCCATTACTGCTTGTTTATTATCATCTGCTCTATACTGAGCAATCTAATTTCCTTAAAAAAAAAATAAACCTTCCACTTTCAATGCTTGGGAGTTGTCTTGTACAACCTCATAGCTTGCCTCTGGGAGACCCGTGTGGAGAATATTATAAACGGGATTTTAGAAACCTCTGTGGCAATAACCATGCCCGGCCGGGGATAGGTGACCCAAGTCCGGCCGATTACTACCAGGGACGACTACGACTGGCCCGCTCGCTGCCGGGAGAGGTAACTCGATGCCCGGCCGGCAGTGGTGGGTGTTCCGCTGTCCTGCTGATCACTTGCCAGGGATGGCGACCCCACCGCCCGGCCGGGGATGGGTCCCTGGGCCGCCCACTGCCGGGGGAAGTAACTCAATGCCGGGGCTGGGGGTGAGGGACGACCCGCCGCCCGGCTGATCACTGGCAACGATGGCAACCCGCTGCCGGGCGAGGAGACTCAATGCCCGGCCCGGGGGTGAGGGTCGACCCGCCGCCCGGCTGATCACTGGCAACGATGGCAACCCGCTGCCGGGGGAAGTAACTCAATGCCCGGGCTGGGGGTGAGGGACGACCCGCCGCCCGGCTGATCACTGGCAACGATGGCAACCCGCCGCCGGGGGAGGCGACTCCATGGCCGCACGATTTCCTGTCTCAGGTGAGCTGTGAATCACTTCCGCTCGGGCGGGCGGGGGGGGGGGGCAGGTGAGGTGAGACCGGACGGGGCAGCGGCCGCTCAGCTGAGGACGACACCGAGGTAAAGTTATGGGGGGCCGCTGGCCCCAATGACGGAGCTTGGTGACCAATGTTAGCGCAGCGACTGGAAGCCGCGGCCTCAGTGGCCGAACAGAGAGCTCGGGCCTCAGTCAGCTGACGGGTGTGGTAATCTCTGCCGAGTTAAAGAGGAGACAAAGTTTACTTTTTCCACCAAAGATTGCTCTATCTTTCCACAAGGAAGTGGCATTCTGCTAAACATTTTCCGCATGTGTGGACAGACGTATTGCTGGTTTACTCTCCTTACTTTGATTTTGATACAGGATGATGAGATAATCTTTAATGTGTCCAGGTTGTCAATTTGCTGCATTGAGCCAGAATAATCGTAAAATAGAGGATAACTTGGCAAGAAAGAAAAAGAACACCTCATTTAGAACCACAATAAATATCTTTTCTTGAAAGTAGCTGCCACATAATTTTCAGTCTTTTACAGATGTACAAATATTCTATTGAATCAAACTGGTGAGGGCAACTATTAACAATAAGGCAAAATAACACAAAATGCTGGGTCAGGCAGTATCCGTGAAAAGGGATGGTAACTTTTCAGTCAAAAAAATTATTATTTCAAATTTCCAGCAAATATATATATTTTAAATTTTCTTCATGCTAAACTACTTTTAACTTTAAGAATAGTTTTTGACATGGTGCCCCCATCTTCATTAATAAGCTTCTGAAAACAAGCCTTTATGCAGAGCTTTTGTGGAAAAAAAACGATTTTCTGTTTATGCAACGGAAGGATGAAACGATGGCTGAAGTTTCTTGCAAGCCAAGGCACAAGAGCAAAACAGAACGGCTGAAACAAAAACAGAAATGCCAGAGGCACTCGAGGCAAATGATATAGTCAACCAAGCAGAGATTAGTTGATATTTCAGTTCAAAATACTTTCCTAGATCAAAAAGATATCACAGAAAAAAAAGTTTAAAAGAGCATATTTAGTTACATACAGGTTTCCACCATCATAAAACTCTCGAAGTAATTTATAGCAAAAGTTCACCTTTTTGTCAGTGTTCCAATGTTAGGAAAAGTGTCAGGCAATTAGTTTCCTGTTTTTCTCTGATTAGTGTTTTAAGATCTCTTATGTTAATGCTGGAGGGCAGCTTGGACCTCATTTTAACCTATCATTAAATCAAACATATATATTAAAAAATAACTACAGTGACTGTCAAATGCTGAGAAGGTTAACAGGATGATTAATGTTAAAGTTGACATGTACAGGGGCAAAATGAAAGATGGTACAAAAGAAAGCAGATTAAAGAGAAAAGGAGCGGGTGAAATGCAAGAGGGACCAGCAGCCAGGATCTGAATTAAGCTATACAAATCCGAGCATGGGGTTCCCATGGTAGCGTAAAATTATCATCTTATTTTTACTTGGCCCCTCGAACGTGAGGTGAGTTGTGTGATGATCCTGAATTAGTAGTTGGAGGAAGTATACGCCAATAGTCTTATCACATGATAGGAACATGTGATGTTCTGTGGGAGGGGTAAATGTATATTACCTGCATTTGTGTTTTGAATGGAATGGTGACAGGGAGGAGAGCATGTATTATGGATAATGGCAGGATGAAATTCGATGCACCCTCATGAGAACATAACTTAATATGGATAATTTTGAATGTTCTGAAAAATCTCAATGTTACTAACAAAAGGCTAATGGGTAAAAAAGTGTAAACATTTCCAATGTTTATGATTTTTTTTCCTTTCCATGTACGTGTTTAAGTATATATTCAATTTTAAATTGGACATAACTAAACTTTGGAGGACTGTCATGCAGAAAAACTCTGGTAAAACAGCCTTATTAGAGAAACAGAAATTGATTTGAGTTGGTTGCCATATGGATATTGTATTTCAAATCAATATAATTTCTCTTATTATTATAGATTCTTTGAAATAGAGCAAACAATTGAAGATATAATCATGCCAGAAAATCCGTTAACAGGTACTGTCTTTAATAACATCAAAGTTATTCCTGTTTGTCATGCCTTATTTCTCTTGCCATGATTGAATATATGACCATAGAAAATCTATAGTTAACCTCTCTAATAGCACGTTCTTACCAGTTGGCCATGTTCCATTGGCAGTTTAGTCCCACTAGACCCTTCAAAAAAAAATCATACAGCATTTAAAAAAAACTTTAAATTATTTTGAGTTTTATTTTTGTTTCACTATTTAAAGCAATATTTTTAGCCATTATTTGACGGGTTTTGTTTGGGTGGAATAGGGCTACCATGAAAGGTAGAAGAAAATAAATAAAAGTTGTGGACGACATAAACAGCATGAAGGATGTGATAAAGTGGGGAATATGGGAAACACAAATCAGGTGAAGAAACAGGAGGCAAACGTGCAGGAGTCAGTGCACTAGGGAGGTAATAGATGATGATTGGAAAGATCAGTAGCACAATGAAAGTAAGCATAGGGGTTTGGTGATGTAATATCAGCAAAAGCCCACACCATGTTGGCCATGTTCTCGTCTCACTGCTACCATCGGGGAAAAGGTACAGAAGCCTGAGCACCAGTATCTCCAGGTTCAAGAACAGTTTTTTCTCATCAACCATCAGGCTCTCAAATCACCTCGCACAACCCCAAACACAACCTTTCCTCAACACTGAGCTACTATGAACATTACACTACTATGGCTTTAATACATTCATTATCTGGACTTGGCCTATCATGGTCTAACTTACCTGTAATAGCTGATCATTTCTTATATCTTTATTTGTTGTGTTGTTTTTAATGTGCCTGTAAATCTTCAGCAAATAAGAATTTCATTGTGTTGGTCCTGTTGCACATGATAATAAAACATCATTGACTCTCTTGACTATTAAAGTATTGAATACATGAAAGATACATAGGCATAATGAAAATGAGGCAGTGAATAGAAAGGCAGAAAGCATTGTGGATATACTGTAGAGAAGCAAATATGACAAAGGATACGATGGAGTATAGGAAAACATATGAATCAGTGACGCTCGTGGAGTGGAAATTAAAGGAAATTGAGATATCAGATGAAAGGAATAGAGAAAGAAAAAGTCCCTTCGGCCCAAATTGCCCACAGTGACCAATGTATTCCAACTACACTACTCCCACTAGCGTGCAGGGCTCTCACTTAACTATTTTTCCCTGTTTCCAGCCGGGCAACCTAGGCAGCTTTTTAGGTTGCCAAATTACAGTTTAGGTGGTGATTTAAGACGGCTTGCATGACGCGTGCGATAATGGGCTCGGACAAAGTGCATAGTTACCAGTTGGAAATATGCTCAATGAACCATTCACATATTATTTCTGCTTCAAATAAAGTCACAAACTAAACATATTCACCAATCAAGACATGATATATACCACAATGACATGCAGCAAAATTATAATACAGTATCTCAGCTCTTTACACGTTGCAATGAAAGCGATTTCTATTATTTCTTTCCACTTCCAAACAAAAATGTGGTTGGATTATTCAGCGTATGATCAACCTCGGTGAGATCAAGCGCAGGTTTGGCGATCACTTCGCTCAACACCTCCACTCAGTTCGCAATAACCAAACTGATCTCCCGGTGGCTCAGCACCTCAACTCCCTCACCCATTCTGAATCCGACCTCTCTGTCCTGGGCCTTCTCCATGGCCAATGAGGCCCACCGCAAATTGAAGGAACAGCACCTCATATTTTGCTTGTGTAGTTTACACCCCAGCGGTATGAACATTGGCTTCTCCAATTTCAGGTAGACTTTGCTTTCTCCATCCTTCCCCTCCCAGTCCCAGCTCTCCCACAGCCTACTGTCTCTGCCTCTTCCTTTCCTTCTCCCGCCCCCACTCCCGGACATCAGTCTGAAGAAGGGTTTCGACCCGAAACGTCGCCTATTCCTTCACTCCATAGATGTTGCCTCGCCCGCTGATTTTCTCCAGCTTTTTTGTCTACCACCCATTCACACAAGTTCTGTTATCTCATTTTCCTCACCCGCTCCCTACACATTAGGGGCAATTTTACAGAGACAAGTTAACCTACAAAACCAACGCGTCTTTGGGATGTGGGAGGAAACCCACACGCTTGCAGGTAGAATGTGCAAATTCAACACAGACAGTGCCCGAAGACAGGATTGAACATCTCTGGCGTGTGAGGCAGCAAGTCTACCAGTCTACCAGCTGTGCCACTATATTTTGTTTTCCAACACGCAAAAATTATACGTTGATAACTTTGGTTACTAAAAAAAGAAACTATCCATTTTCAGTCTTCAATCCCTAAGTTACGCTATGTCCCTCTTTACAGCTACTGTATGTTTTAATTCAGTTCAAGACTATGCCATACTATGGGGCAATGCATTGGCCATAAAGTTGCTGCCTATAAGTGCCAGAGACCCGGAATTGATCCTGAATATGGGTGCTGTCTGTATGGAGTTTGCTCCTTTTCCCTTTGATCGCATGTGTTTTCTCCGGGTGCTCTGTTTCCATCCACATTCCAAAGGTGTGCGGGAACCTTTTTCAGACCCAACCCAAAACGTAATATTTTCCTTTTGTCCAGAGATTCTGTCTGACCTGTTGAGTTACTCCAGCTTTTTGTGTCTATCTTCAGTTTAAACCAGCATCTGCAGTTCCTTCCTACACACACAATACTATACAATAGAACTTTATTAATCCCAGAAGGGAAATTGTGTGTGTGTGTGTGTGTGGGCACATACACACACACACACACACACACACATACACACACACACACACACACACACACACACACATATAGTTATATATTCATACTAGACTAAGTGGGACCCGTTGGGTCCCAGCATCACACGGGAGGGCTGGTCACCAACGCAATATTGTACCTGTCCACCAATTCCAATACTGCTCGCCAGTGGGGGGTGAGGTGGGGGGCAGGGGGGGGGGCTGTCTGTTGCGCTAGTATGGGTGTTGCGGGCTGAAGGTACTGGTTTCCAGAGGGCTAGTATAGACATTGTGGGCTGTATGGATGCTTGGGCAGGAATCCAACTGTTGCAATGATTTTAAAAGCCAAGCCAAGGCAAACAATTGGGCTGCTGCCACCCGACAACCAAAATTCATTTTGTGAACACAAACTTGTTAAAAAGGCGGGGCAAACAATTGGGCTGCAGACACCCGACAACCAAAATTAATTTTGTGAACACAAACCTGTCAAAAAGGCGGGGCAAACAATTGGGCTGCAGACACCCGACAACCAAAATTCATCTTGTGAACACAAACCTGTCAAAAAGGCGAGGCAAACAATTGGGCTGCAGACACTCGACAACCAAAATTCATCTTGTGAACACAAACCTGTCAAAAAGGCGAGGCAAACAATTGGGCTGCAGACACCTGACAACCAAAATTCATCTTGTGAACACAAACTCGTCAAAAAGGCGAGGCAAACAATTTGGCTGCAGACACCCGACAACCAAAATTCATCTTGTGAACACAAACTTGTCAAAAAGGCGAGGCAAACAATTGGGCTGCAGACACCCGACAACCAAAATTCATCTTGTGAACACAAACTTGTCAAAAAGGCGAGGCAAACAATTGGACTGCAGACACCCAACAACCAAAATTCATCTTGTGAACACAAACTTGTCAAAAGGGAGAGGCAAACAATTGGGCTGCAGACACCCGACAATCAAAATTCATTTTGTGAACCCAAACTTTTTAAAAAGGGCTGCAGCCACTTTACAGCCGCATGGAGGGGACTCACCGTGGAGTAGACGTGCGTTCAGTGTTATTCGCAGCTCAGAGAGCCGTGACCCTCTCGCTTCCTGGTCTGGCAGAGATTGAGTGAGCCACGACACTTCCTGGTTTTATAGTCCCTCCCCCTGCCGCCAGCGGGGGCAGCAGAGAGAATGGGGAATTTTGTAAAAACATTAATATCTCTCTCATTTTTCATCGACGGAAAAAATCCTCCGCACTCATACGTCGGATGGGGGCTCTGAGCGAGGTGGCCAAAAATGACGGCCGTAGGTGGCGCCGTTCTCTCGGAAATTGCAGCACAGTCGGCCAAAAGCGGTCAAGATTGAGATTTAGTAATATAGATATAAATATACACTGTTTTGTTTTCTCGTTTATAACATTGTTTACAGAGTACTATGTTTACATATTCTGTTGTGCTGCTGCAAGTAAGGATTTCATTGTTCTAACTGGGACGTGAGAGAATAAAACACTCTTGACTCTTGACTTACGTCGCTAATGTGTGGGATAGAATTAGTGTACGGGTGGTCGGCGAGGACTCGGTGGGCCGAAAGGCTCGTTTCCACGCTGTATCTTTAAATTAAACTAAAAACACTAAAACCAGAGGGAGTCTAAAGAAGGGTCTCTACCCGAAACATCACCAAATTTCTTCTTTCCAGAAATGCTGGCTGCTCCATGGAGTTCCCCCGCACAATTAAAGCATGGAATAGACTTCACCCTACCATAGTTACCCAACCAGATGCAACTAAATTTATAGTAGCTCTTTTTTCCCAAGAACCCTTTTTTGCTTAAGTCCAAGTCAAGAGTCAAGAGAGTTTTATTGTCATGTGTTCCAGATAGGACAATTAAATTCTTGCTTGCTGCAGCACAACAGAATATGTAAACATAATACAGAACAGGAGATAAAAGTTCAGTGTGTCTATATACCTTAGACCATATATATACACAATAAATAAACAGATAAAGTGCAATAGGCTGTTATTGTTCAGAGTTTGGAGTTTGGTGGTGGACCCTCCAAAACCTCCAGTTTAAATTCCATTTGGAATATTTTTGGAGGACTAGGAAACCAAGAAGCAAGAGTTACTCCAAGGAGTTACTCCAGCTCCAGGGTATGATTCTGGGTGGTTTTTCAGTGGTCGCGGCGAGGCGGCGACCGGACAGCAATGGCGGCCAGATCTCCCACAATGCAAAGGGAGGGAGAAAGTGCCCGGCGCCGACCAGTTGCCGTGGCAGTACACATGTGCAGGGCAGCCGATGATGTGCTGGCTGTGGTTGTGCGCATGTGCAGGGGGAGGATGTGCAGGCCGTGGCAGTGCGCATGTGCAAGGCGGCCGGCCGGATGAGGAGCGGAGACGGAGAGTGACAGAGAGAGAGATAGAGAGGGGCGCCCGCTCAGAGTTGAACGGCATGTGTCCCTGGTGCTTGCCAAGCCAGGCAAAATGGCACCAGGGATCTTAGGTTGCTCGGCGGGACTTTAGGTGGTCATTGGCACCCGGGCAACCGTTAATTTCGAGCCCTGGCCTGTGTTTGGTCCACATCCCTCTAAACCAATCCTATCCATGTACTTGTCTAAATGTTACTTTTGGACCTTATGCCTTTGTCCTCTGGTTCTCGATTCCCCTACTCTGGGCAAGAGACTCAATCTTGATGCGGTTACCTGATCTAATCCTCATTCTTTTGTATACCTTGATAAGATCACCCTCATCCTCCTGCGTTCCAATGAAATTGAGTCCTAACTTGCTCACCCTCCTCCTTCAGCTAAGGCCCTCGAGTCCTGGCATCGTTCTCGTAAATCTTCTCTGCACCCTTCCCAGCTTGACAACACTATAACAGGGTGACCAAAACTGAATATTCCAACTGTGGCCTCACTGTCGCCTTGTACTGCTGTAACATAACATCCCAACTTCTATACTTAAAACCCTGACTGATGAAGGCCAATGTGCCGAAACCCTTTTTGACCAACATATCTGCCTGTGACACCACTTTTAAGGAACTATGTACCTGCATTCCTAGATACCTCTGCTCTAGAAATACTCCGCAATGCCCTGCCATTCACTGTGAAGGTCCTGCCCTGGTTTGATTTCCTAAAATGCAGCATCTCGCATTTATCTGCATTAAAATCTATTTAATGCCCGACTGATCAGATTCTGCTGTCATGTTTGATAAACATTTTCACGATCTACAATGTCATCCACTTTTGTGTAATCTGCAAACCTACTAATCATGCCATACATCTTCATCCAAATCATTGATGATGATGATGACGACAAACAGCAATGCACCTAGCACCGAACCCTGAGGGACACCATTAGTCACTTGTATGATATTATGTTTTAGAAAAATTTGTGTAGTGAATGGTTTGGATTCAGTCACAGCATGCACTGTAGCAGGAAAACATACTGACCAGTTCCCAAACCCTCCACTGTCCCCTCAGCTTTCTCATCTCTACATTTAAATATGGTTCACCATACATATGCCTCCATCATTTAAATAATTTACTCTGACTCAGTTGATAGATTATATTGTGTGCGGTTACAAATGTTTAAAGGGTAGCAATGCTAATTTTATTCAATTAAATTTTCCTTGTACAGTTGATAAACAGCAGGTATTGCAGGCACTGTCTCGCTTGCAGACACGATTACGTGAGAGAGGAGATTCGTCTCAAAACGAGAAGCTAGGTATTTTCCGTGATACAATTGAAAGCCCCTTATTCAATCAAATAATAACCCTTCAGCATTCCATCAAACAACTAAAGGAACAGGTAAGTGCCTAACATGTTTTTTTAATGCAACTGCTTACTTAATTCTGTCTGGAGAGCCACTTGTAAAATATATTTAACTTTTGTGAAATTATATTTCTTTGAATTTTAATTTAAAAAAAACTAATTTGTCTCTCCATGTGTTTCAACTTTAGTTTGACCTGTAATATTCAGAAATCAGATCAACCATGACATTATTAAATCACAGAATAGTTTAGAAGGATGTGAAAAACATTAGTCTGTTTGTACCAGTGTTTCATATCACACAGCAATTAATTTACAGTGAGCACAATAAAGGCCTGACAAATTGTTTGTTAACCTTGTGTGTAACAAAGTCTGTTTTGATTTGGTACATTTTAAACTATTCCATTATGGATTTTTTTAAAGGGCTTCCTTCAGGGAGAATCTGTTGTATTGCTTAAATTTCAAATAATGTAATTGAGTATGTGTTTATCCACAGCTGAACTGCATGTCCACAAATGCATCTCCCAATTTTGACTTTTCACAAGAGGGACTCTTGGTCTTCAATGCAGAACAGTCTATGAACAATGCAGTTGTGGCAGAAGATGCAAAACTCTTTCCAGATATTCCATTTCATGGCCAGTCAGGATTATTGCAGACATCTGAAAAAACAAAAGAGGAGTTTGATAATGTTATGCAAATTTTAGCTCAGGTCAGTATTTATTTTTTAATATAAACAACACCAGGATATTGATGATAATAATGGAGTGAAATGTAATAGCTAGCCTTGACAATTTGATATTTTAACATATCTTGTGGAAAGGGGGAAATTAAACACAGAATTTAATTGCAAGAAAATATATTTTTGTGACACTTCATTTTTAAATGTTCCCTTTTGTATGAATCATGGTAACAGTATTTAGGCTCATCACAAAAGGTAATGCATATTTACAGTACTTATTGATTGGCCAATTTAATCACGACTGTTTCTTAATTTTTGAGAAATTCTGCATAATACTGTCCATTGTCCATTTTTCATTTGGATGTATGCATGTAATTTGTCATGTGCATGTTTGGCTAATTATATATAAACTCAATATTTTTTTGCCTCTGTTAATTCTACATTTGAAAATATTAATTAGGGTCGGCAAGTAGAACATATTGAATTAAGCAAGCCAACAACTGGAAGCCTAGGATTCAGTGTGGTTGGCCTTAAAAACGATAATATGGATGAACTTGGTATTTTTATACGGGAAATACAGAAAGGAAGCATAGCAGAGAGGTAACACTTATGTTTCAACTACATCTTTTTGATATTGATATTACTAGAGCTTTGACATTTTTGAGAGATTATATTAAGCTGTTATGTTCCAGCTGCTGTAATATTGTCTTTCACATGAATTGTCGCTTGCAGGTGATCTTTTTAGTTAACTAGAATATTATGGTAACCGGTTCTCTTGACGGACAAAACTTCCTTTTGCATCTTTGAGTCTTTAACCCTAAGTATCTATAGGCTAATTTGCATCAGAATTAAACATTGTAGCTTTGAATAGATTTTTTTCTGATTTGCTTAATCTACATTTGAAACTGTTCATTAGAGAAGATAAGGAGAACACATTAATTGAACAATCCAGCAACTGGAAGTCTAGGATTCAGTGTGGTCGGCCTTAAAATTGATAATGTATTGCTGGAAGTGCACGGTGATAATGTCGCAGTCAGTGAAACTGAGCATCTGAGACTTAGTGAACTTAAAAAACTGCTGTGTAGCTTCAAAATCAATTAGACTGAAGGTTTGTGAGGTGAAACCAATAAGAACTAACAAAGTCACATCAACTGGAGTGGAAGTGTACAGAAAGAGAAACATTGTCACTTGGAAACAGGATGGATAATAAATGCTAGCCTTGCCAATGATGCTCATATTCTTAAAATATGAATAATGAAATAATTTATGATTTCATGGAAGTTCACATGTTGTAATTGATAATTGGCGGGATTACAATTAGTTCCAAAATGCTGAAACACTTCAAGCTATGGCAATGAGAGTCCAGGACCATGGAAACAGCTGTTGAATGTAGAGTCCAGTTGAGTGCACTTGCCTTTGGGGAACAAGAGTCCAGCCATTGTCAACTCATTCATCTAAGAATGACGGAATATGCAGCTTAATGCAATATACAACAATCCAAAAGTTGTCTCCTATTCTGCCTATGCCTCTCGAAAGCGACTTAAAATCCTGTGGTAAATGATGATCTTGGTGCACAGAAGTAGCTGAGTGGCTGTGGAAGGCAGCAGCTCAAATTCGTCTTTAGCCAGAGTGGTTAAAGCAGACATTGAAAACTCTATAGCAGTTGGGTGAGCAAGGACATCGAGCGCAGCCTCCAGCAGCTGCACAGAATGGCATTTACTGTGTAGGTAACCAACAGCAATGGGCTGGGTGCCACCATGACGCTGGGCCATAAAGCTGGAAAGGAGGCTAAACAATAAATGCATATCCCCTTAGGCCAAGATCAGAAGATGTTTGCAGTGACTGGAGATGAGAGAGAGTGTTGACTCTTTGTGTGCTGTCCCAGAAGTTCTACTATTTTCCACTACAAACGTACCATTCTTAAGTTGTGCGTGTTTGTACTCGTATTGAATTATTTGACTGGATAGCACCCAAAACAATTTTTCACTATCTCGATACATGTGACAATAATAAATTAAACTGAACTTCGCTCTCTGATAAGGAAAGGCTCATAGAAGTCAGAGGACATTTCACACTTTAGAAGCCATGTCAACAAAGACATCAGTGATGAAATTCACTATCACCTTCAATGTGCAATCATGAGCCTTTTGGTCAATTGAAGAAAAGATGTTTGAAGATCAAGACTTTACCCCTGGCATATAGCTCATTGTCCAGCAGGCAGTTATGATCCCCGCCCTCTGTTTCTAGGAGCTGGAATACCTATAGCATGCAGCTCACGGCATTTGAACGATACTATCAATATAGTATTTGGAGAATATTCCAAATCCACCAGAAGAATAAGTGGACCAATGTCATGATGTTGTTTACTGGCCTGATTTGGACTTGAAAAAGTGATACTATTCCAAGCTCTATCATAGAAACATAGAAAATAGGTGCAGGAGTAGGCCATTCAGCCCATTCAAACCATTCAAGCCATTTGGACCATTCAAGCCATTCGGGCCATTCAAGCCATTCGGCCCATTCAATAAGATCATGGCTGATCATCCAAAATCAGTACCCTGTTCCGGCTTTTTCCCCATATCCATTGATTCCCTTAGCCCTAAGAGCTAAATCCAACTCTCTCTTGAATGTTGTCATGGGAAGAGATAGAGAAAAAGATTTAAGGATGTGCTTGAATTCTTGGAAAAAATACAGAGGGGGATCTAATTGAAACTTACCAGATAGCGCAAGGCTTGGATAGAGTGGATGTGGAGAGTAGATTCAATGGGTCGAATAGCCTAATTCTGCTTCTATGTCTTTTGATTTTACAATCTTTTGATTTCTGAACTAATTTTATGGTGTACTTTGATAAATTAATTCAGAGCATGTGGCCCATGATTAGACTGTACATTGGTTTGGAGGCCCAAAAGAAAATAAGTGCGTCTAACAGCGATGTTACACTGTTGGAATATGTATGGTTCTCTAAGATCTTGGAACACGATATGAGTTGTGCAGAGAACATTTGTATTTCTGAACTGTTGGAAGAGTATTTAATAGATTGTTTTGATGGTGAAGAACATTTTGTTGAATATGTTGATGTCATAAGGTTTATTGTGAAATAAAATATCTATTTCATTCTTAAATCCTACATTCAATGAGTTCAACCTGTATTAGATTGGCTTGTTTATCCAACTCCATGACATTTTCTTCACACCACTATTGAGGCACATGCCTTCAACCTTCCATTCACAATCCTAAAGTTTCCTTTTTTTGCTTGTTGTCTTTATTCTCAGTAGGCTTCTGCCATTGGACAGCTTTATAATATTAGTGGTGCTTTATAAATACAAGTTGCTGTTTGGTATTTTATCATATACTTTGTGTGGATTGCTTTTAAAGTGATTGAACATACTCAAGAATACCAATGACTTTGAATGTCAGTTAAGGCTAAAATGAAAGTTTGAATTGCTTTGGTTTAATTCCACACTAAAACTCCTTAATTAATGGCTGCACATCAATTTTAGTTTTTCTCTAAAGAAAATAGATCCTGTTATGGAATTGATCGTACTTTATCTGACAGTTTGGTTATTTTGTTTGTTTTGCTCATAGGGATGGCAGGTTACAAGAAAATGATCAGATTTTGGCCTTGAATCATACACCATTAGATGAGAACGTTTCTCACCAAGAAGCTATTTCAATGCTCCAGCAGACCAAAGGATCAGTGCATTTGGTAGTTGCCAAAGGATTCCTAAACGGGGCATATGCCAAACCAGTGGACATGGCAACCTTACCTTTTGCTTCAGAATCAGTAAGTTCTGATTGGTGCTACAGAAATCACAATAAAGTTCTTAACTTTGACGTTGAGATGCTAGTCTTTTGTAAGCATGGTGAAGTATTTAGTAAACTCTTCTGCTTTCTGTAATTTCTTTAACAATTAAAGGGCCTGTCCCACTTACGTGTCCTTGGCCGTGGTCGCGTTGAGGCTCACAGGCATCGTATGGCCGCGCGGGGCCGGTCCCACTGAGAAGCGCGGAGGGGTATGGAGTTGTGAGCGACATCGCGCAGGGCTCCGAAATATTTGTAGCGAACAAAATCTTTGGCTCGCCAACGGCGTGTCGCGGAACTGACGGCCAAAGTGGGACAGGCCCAAGACCCTGGCGTGACGCAACGTCTCACCTTCAACAGCAGCAAACGATCGCCAAACTCGGTCTGGGGCTCACGGCAGTTGCGGTCCGGATCCGACCCCACTTCTACTCCCAGAGCGGGGCCAAGAAAATTGAAGATAGACATAAAATGCTGGAGTAACTCAGTGGGACCTGCAGCATCTCTGGAGAGAAGCAATGGGTGACGTTTCAGGTCAAGACCCTTCTTTCAGACTGAACAAGAGTCTCGACACAAAACATCACCCATTCCTTCTCTCCAGAGATGTTCAATATGGCGCAGTGTATTCTTTTGAACTTCTGCAGGTTTATGGTAGAGAGAATTCTGATTGGTTGTATCACGGCCTGATTCAGTAACTTGAGTGGCCAAGAAGAATGAAACTACAAAGCGTGGCCCATCATAGGTACCGACCTCCCCTCCATCAAAGGAATCTATAGGAAGTGCTGCGTTAAAGAGACAGCCAATATCATCGAAGACCCACATCACCCTGGCACGCTCTCAATTTGCTAATACCATCAGTAAGACTGTGCAAGAGCCTGCAGACGGTGACCACCACATTCGAGAACCATTTCACTCCAGTAAATATCAGGTTCTTGCACATTGCACAACACTAATCTCAGCAACTATAATCTTCTATGGACCGTGGGTTGGTTGCCCTGCGGACTTAGGGTTTTTGCTTGAACTCTTATGGTTAACTCGAATTAGTAGGCCCCCCTCGGTCATGACTGACCATGGGTGATGCATCCTAGGTGTTGGCTGCTTGCTCCAAACCTCGACTTGAGCAGCGCCGCTTGTGGCTGAAGAGACCAATGTGGGAGTGACAGTCTCTGTCGCAACGATCACATTTATGTGTGGTCTCTGGTTTGTTGAAGTTGCTACGCTCCTTTCTGCGTGCCCGCTTGTCTGCCGTTGCGTCAACAGTTTCTCTTCCCCCGTTTTGAGATGTTGGTTCAGAGTACCTCTCCACCTCGTGCGGTCAGCTGCAAGGCTCTCCCAAGACTCCACATCGATGTTGAGCGCCTTCATATCTCTCTTGCAGACATCCTTGTAACGTAGCTGGGGGCGGCCAATGGTTCTCCTCCCAGATGTCAGCTCTCCATAGCTCTCTTTTGGAATACGGCCATCTTCCATGCGGTGGACATGGCCCAGCCACTGCAGTCTGCGCTGCCTGAGTACAGTGTACATACTTAAGGCCAGAGCGAGACAGGATCTCAGCGTTGGACACTCTGTCTTGCCAGGATATGCCCAGGATACGGCGGATGCTTCTCAGGTGGAAGGTGTTGAGTCTTCTCTCCTGCCTGGCATATGTAGTCCATGTCTCACTGTCATAAAGCAGCGTGCTGTTGACACAGGCGTTGTAGACTGTTATCTTTGTCTTCACTGTCAGCTTTGGGTTGGTCCACACTCGAGTTGTGAGGTGAGCGAGAGTTGTAGCTGCCCGATCCTCTTATCAATCTCTGTGTCCAAGGAGAGGTGGTCGGTGATGTGGAGCCGAGGTACGTGAACTGATGGACGGCATTGAGTTCGTAGTCATCGATGGTGATGACAGGCGGCACCTCTGTATCCTGCTCCAAGACGTTCGTCTTCTTCAGGCTGATGATCAGCCCGAAGTCCTTGCATGCCCAATAGAAGCGGTCCATCAGTAACTAATTTCTGCTGGGTGTGGGACACAACTGCAGCGTCGTCGGCAAACAACATGTCTCAGATGAGAGCTTCACGTACTTTTGTCTTTGCTCTGAGGCAGGTGAGGTTGAAGAGCCTGCCATCTGATCTAGTACGCAGGTAGATCCTCTCTGTTGCACTGCCGAAAGCATGTTTCAGCAGCAGCGCAAAGAAAATCCCAAAGAATGTGGGAGTGAGGGCGCAGCCTTGTTTGACGCCACTGCGGATATCGTAGGGCTTCGAGAAGCTGTAATTCAACTGCACTCTTTCCTTCGTGTTGATGTGGGAGGATTCTATCATGCGCTGCAGTTTTTGTGGGCCACCTCTGATGACGAGTTTGAACGCCTTGGTGAGGTCAATGAAAGCAACATACAGAGGCATCCGCTGTTCTCTGCACTTCTCCTGGAGCTGGCGAAGAGAGAAGACCATGTCTACTGTTGACCTTCCAGCTCGGATACCGCACTGTGACTCTGGGTAGACACGTTCTGCCAGCTTCTGCAGGCGGATCAAGATGACCCGAGCAAAGACCTTGCCGACGACGTTGTTGTACAGGGCAATGATCGTGAACTAGAATTATGGTTATTAATTTATGAAAATATTATCTGTGTGTTATTGTGTTTAAGACCCTGTTAAGCTGCAACAAGGCGTGGCGCAGTGTTAGAGTTGCTGCTTTACAGTCCCATAGACTCAGGTTTGATCCTCGCACTACGGGTGCTGTCGGGGCGGAGTTTGTACGTTCTTACTGTGACCGCGTGGGTTTTCTCCAGGTACTCCACTTTCCTCCCACACTCGAAAGACATGCAAATTTGTAGGTTAAGTGGTTTCAGTAAAATTGTAAATTGGCTCTAATGTGTAGGATAGTGCTTGTGTACGGGATGATCGCTGGTCAGTACGGACTCAGTGAGCTAAAGTGCCTGTTTCCGCGCTGTAAGTCTAACATAATTTTTTCTGTTGTCGGTACATATGACAGCTAAATACTCTCTCTCATTTGACTCTCCTAACCGAGACAAGATTAAGGAGAAGTTAAAAAAAAAAATTTAATTCAAGGATGAGGCTGTGGATGTTGCTGACAATTTTGATATTTATTTCCATCCCTAATTGTACCAGAAGCGTATAAGGGCCAAACACATCTGTGGATCTTGTGTCACATAGAAGCCAAATTCTGAAAGGATGGATGTTTTCCTTTCATGAAGGACATTAATCTAGTAGATAATTTCCTTACAATCCAAAAAAAACAAACTGATGGAAGATATCATTGGGTAAATGAAGTGAAGAAATTGCCGACGTTTTTAGTTGATGCCCCGTATCAGAACTGGGCATGTAGAGAGTGACTATCTTCTCTCCACACTTTTAGTGCTGATGCAAGGTCTCAATAAATAAGAAAATCCACCATCCATCCATTGAACTTGCTTTATTCGCTGAGTTCCTCCAGCAGTTTGGTTTTTGATCCATATTCCAGCATCTGCAGTCTCTTGTGTCTCCACATTTTTATGAATTGTGTCGGGTTCAGTGGTGTGTCAGCAGGGAACAAAGTTAGCAGCTTCAAATTCCTGGACGCTAACATCTCGAAGGTTCAAAGGTGTACTTATTGTCACATGTGCAAAGCACCTACATGTGGCTATCATCAAAGATTCCCACCACCTATGACATTCCTCACTGCTCTGTCCAGCTGGAGGAACAGACAACAGCTATTTTCTTACACCTATCAGGTCACTGAACTGACCTGCACAACTCGAATTCTATGTCAGCAATGGAAAAGGACAGACTCATTCCTGTACTAAGGTAGATTAGTTTTCTAATCCCATATTTCTGTACTAATGTTTTTTCTTTCCATTTCTTTTCCTTTACATTGTCTTGTAGAATTTAAGTAATTTATGTATAATTTATATATTTTTTGCATGCTGCCTGGGTCTATGTGCTTGTGATGCTGCTGCAAGAAAGTTTTTCTTTGTACCTGTACCTTACCGTGCTTGTGCATATGATAATAAACTCGACTTGGCTTGACTAGTTTCATGTTTATGTTATTGTCGAGCCACTGAACCTTGTAACTGGTGCAATCAGAAAGAATGTAATCCATGAAATCTTAAACATTATATAGGGCATTAATTTCAAAATGTATGTTGAATATCACAAATCTCAGCAATCTTTTTACTACTTTACAAATTTCCTAGAAAGGCTTAATTCTTTATCCGAGCCTAATCTTGAAATCCTATCTGATCACCACAACATATTCTCCCTGGTGCTTGCTCTTGCTTTCAATAGATATCACTAGGAAGTCCTGATGTGATTATTATCGTTTTCTGTGTTCCTTTTAGCCAGACTAAAGTAATTTGTCTAACATGGAGTGAGAATGAAATCTAGGAGATGTCTTCAACTAAATACTATAAAGTAGGAAGTGATGGCTTTTATTGCCCAATTTGCAGTCTATTCTTTAGCCTGACTCTGGAACTGAAATGCCCTATTTTGCAGCATTGACACCACTGTATAACTCAGGGTGAATTTCCAATTGAGTATCTGCTTCATTTTCCAGACTACTGTAATCTCTGTGATTTCATCCCTTTTCCTCCACAATTCGTCAGTTGCTGAAACATTCAACCATTGTTGCCTTATGACTGACCTGTATTACTGATCCTCTGCCTGAACCCCCATCTTTCACTACCCATAAAATGTGGTAATCCAAAACTTTGCTGTCTCTACTGGTTTGTTTCCTACCTCAAAGATAGGAGTTTCTCTACAAACATAGGCAACTCTTACTCTTCCCCAGCTATCCTTGGCTGCGGGGTTCCACAAGGCTCCATTCTAGGCCCCATTTTCTTCTCTCTGTATATGCTCCCCCAAGGCCGTCATTCAAAGGCACGGCATTTCCTTCCACTGCTATGCAGATGATACACAGCTCTATCTCCCTCTGAAACCCAACAACCGATCAAATCTACTCAGCCTTATGCACTGCCTCGAGGATATAAAGTGTTGGATGGCGCAGAACTTCCTCCAACTAAACGAGAGCAAGTCTGAGGTCATCCTACTCGGCCCCTCGGATGCCATCAAAACAGGCAGCCTTGGAAGCCTAACCTCCTTACTCAAACCGCGCGTCAAAAACCTTGGCGTGATATTTGACTCCGCATTGAAGTTTGACAAACAAGTAAATGCTGTGGTAAAAACTAGCTTCTTCAAGCTTCGCACGAATTCCTCCAATTCCAATTCGACGAGCTTGAAAAGATCATCCACGCATTTATCTCCTCCAGCCTTGATTACTGCAACTCCCTATACACTGGCATCAGCCAATCTTCCCTGTCCCGCCTGCAACTGGTCCAAAACACCGCAGCGAGAATTCTGAAGGGTACCCGTAAAAGGAACCACATCACCCCGATTCTGGCCTCTCTCCACTGGCTCCCATTACGGTACAGAATCAATTTCAAGCTCCTCCTATATGTATACAAAGCCCTTAACGGTCTTGCCCCCACCTATATCAAAAACCTGTTAACACACCATTCTACCTCCAGGTCTCTCAGGTCGGCCGACTTGGGGCTACTGACTATCCCGTGGTCCAGGTTTAAGCTCGGGTGACCGCGCTTTTGCGGTTGCAGCGCCTAGACTGTGGAAGAGCATCCCTATTCTCATCAGAAATGCCCCCTCCATCGACTCCTTATGTCTAGACTTCAAATCTATTTCTACTTACAAGCGTTTCTTGAGGTCCTCTGAGGGAGCGCTGTATGTATGTATTTATGTATGTATTGTTAGATCTATGTACCATTGTATGTAGCACGTTAGTACCTGCACTGATGTAAAGCACGTTGGTCAACGAGAGTTGTTTCTACATGTGCTATAGAAATAAAATTGACTTGACTTGACTTGACTTGTACTCCCATCAGCCTTGATATTCAATGACCAACATGGGGCTTTCAAATGGCTATGACTTTGGCGCTCTATTTATGTTTCCTCTAACCCTGAGGATATACAGTACCCTCCATAATGTTTGGGACAAAGACCCATTATTTATTTAGTTGCCTCTATACTCCACAATTTGAGATTTGTAATAGAAAACCCCATATGTGGTTGAAGTGCACATTGTCAGATATTATGAAAGGCCAGTTGTATACATTTTGGTTTCACCATGTAGAAATTACAGCAGTGTTTATAAATAGTTCCCCCATTTCAGGGCACCATACTGTTTGGGATACACGGCTTCACAGGCATTTGTAATTGCTCAGGTGTGTTTAATTGCCTCCTTTATGCAGGTATAAGAGAACTCTCAGCGTCTAGTCTTTCCTCTAGTCTTTCCATCACCTTTGGAAACTTTTATTGCTGTTTATCAACTTGAGGACCAAAGTTGTGACAATGAAAGTCAAAGAAGCCATTATGAGACTGAGAAACAAGAATAAAACGTTAGGTTTACCAAAGGCTTAGGCTTACCAAAATTAACTGTTTGGAACATCATTAAGAAGAAAGAGAGCACTGGTGATCTTACTAATCGCAAAGGGACTGATAGGCCAAGGAAGACCTCCACAGCTGCTGACAGAAGAGTTCTCTCTATAATAAAGAACAATCCCCAAACACCTGTCCGACAGATCAGAAAAACTCTTCAGGAATCAGGTGTGGATGTGTCAATGACCACTGTCCGCAGAAGACTTCATAAACAGAAATACAGAGGCTACACTGCAAGATGCAAACCACTGGTTAGCCGCAAAAATAGGAAGACCAGGTTACAGCTGGCCAAGAAATACTTAAAAGAGCAACCACAGTTCTGGAATAAGGTCGTGGACAGATGAGATGAAGATTAACTTATATCAGACTGATGGCAAGAGCAAAGTATGGAGGAGAGAAGGAACTGCCCAAGATCCAAAGCACTTCATCTGTGAAACGCAGTGGTGGCGGTGTTATGGCCTGGGCATGTATGGCTGCTGAAGGTACTGGCTCACTTATCTTCATTGATGATACAACTGCTGATGGTAGTAGCATAATGAATTCTAAAGTGTTTCAACACATCCTATCAGCTCAAGTTCAAACAAATGCCTCAAAACTCATTGGCCGGTGGTTCATTCTACAGCGACAATGATCCCAAACATACTGCTAAAGCAACAAAATAATTTTTCAAAGCTAAAAAATGGTCAATTCTTGAGTGGCCAAGTCAATCACCCGATCTGAACCCAATTGAGCATGCCTTTTATATGCTGAAGAGAAAACTGAAGGGGACTAGCCCCCAAAACAAGCATAAGCTAAAGATGGATGTAATATAGCCCTGGCAGAGCATCACCAGAGAAGACACCCAGCAACTGGTGATGTCTGTGAATCGCAGACTTCAAGCAGTCATTGCATGCAAAGGACATGCAACAAAATACTAAACATGGCTACTTTCATTTACAGGACATTGCTGTGTCCCAAACATTATGGTGCCCTGAAATGGGAGGACTATGTATAAACACTACTGTAATTTCTACATGGTGAAACCAAAATATGTAAAAATGGCCTTTATTAAAATCTGACAATGTGCACTTTAACCACATGTGATTTTCTATTACAAATCTCAAATTGTGGAATGAATGAATGAATAAGTTTATTGGCCAGGCATTCACATACAAGGAATTTGCCTTGGTGCTCCGCCCACAAGTGACAACATGACATACAGTGACAGTTAAGAATGATACATAAAACATTAAACCTTAATAATAAAACATAAAACAAAGGCGTACAGAGGCAAATAAATAAATGATGGGTCTTTGTCCCAAACATTATGGAGGGCACTGTACTCTGAATTATTGTATCTTGTGCACATTTGATTTTAATTGTCTTCATTAAACATATCTTCAGTTGGTTGGGCCCTAAACTAAAAGATCTCAGAATCCCCATGACTTTTTCCACTATTTCTGCCTTCAAGATGCTCATTAAAATCAACCTCCTTCCAAATGTTGGTCATTTAACCTATTATCTCCTTATGTGGTTCACTGCCACAATTGTATCTGGTAAAAATGCATTGTGATATTTTACTGTGTTAAAGATAAAATGTAAATTGATGTTGTTACTTTTTTTGCATATGGGATTACAGTCTTTCATTGTTTTTTGATTTAAAGCTGAAAATAATTACATTTTCTGTGTTTGAATTACATAGTACATGTTCATGCTGTGCTGTGCAAGTGGATGATTAGGGGGAAAGTCATTTCTTGAACTGAATCCATGAGACTCAAAGAGAAAAAGCTAATTAACTTCTCTTGATTGTCTCCAGATTTGGGGTTCTATGTTTTTATCTTTTGTATATGTTAGTATACTAGGGGTTTATAATTTATCAAAATGAATAACACTTGACATTCATACCAACAATTGTTATCAAAAGCAGATTGGGATAACATCCATATTTGTTTCATTGGCATCTGTCAAGTCAATCATGGACTGAATAAGCAAGTTGGAATGAACATTGTACTGTAGTACTGAATGCAAATCTGCTCTGGTTTAATCTCTTGATTAACTAGACTATTGATTAACTAGCCCTCTTAACTAATGTCTTGATTAACTAGCCCTCGATAAACTATCAAATTATATTATTTCAATAAACAACATGCAGCTCCTCGAACACAAATTTCTGTATCATTGTATGAATATTATTGTTGTACCTTTGGATGACGCAGACTTAGCTTTTAGCATAAATAGAAGCTAACTATTATTTTTCTGTAATTTAGTAAGAACAACTGACACAAATAATTTGGATAAATAATTGCTCTTGAGGTCTATCAACAGTCGACCACTTATTTAAAGATTGACTTTGACTTGTTGTCCATTCTTCCTAGACACAGTGGGGACCTATGGAAGAAATTGAATTGGTCAGTGATGGATCAGGCTTAGGATTTGGAATTGTAGGAGCAAAGCCGACTGGAGTAATTGTGAAAACCGTCGTCCCTGGAGGATTAGCTGATCAGGTAATTTTTTTCAAATGTATTATCACAGAGGTCTGAGTACGTATGATTATACACTATTATTGTCCATCGTAGAAAGGATCTTGAATTATTAGGTGGAGTAAATCATTTGTTTAAGCTAGATTTAATCTACAATGATCACTGGGGACACCGCCGTGAGGGAGGTGGGGAGAACGATGGACAATGGGGGGGGACGGGACAAAGGACAATGGGGACCCGGCATGGGGGACCTGTTGGTTTGGGGTGGTGGGGGGGGGACAAAAGGGGGGGTCAGCGTGCTTTGTGGGTGGCTGCTATTTGTATACATTGTGTATGCAAGGAAAGAATCTCACTGTGCCTAGTCACATGTAACAATAAAGTATTCCTATTCCTAATTGTTATTTTGATTAATAAGTCAAAGCCAATAGAATATTTTTAATTTAATTAGAGTCTGAAGAAGGGTCTTGACCTGAAACATCACCCATCCCTTTTCTCCAGAGATGCTGCCTGACCCGCTGAGTTACTCCAGCACATTGTGCCTATCCTTGGTATAAAACAACATCTGCAGTTCTTTGCCTCTACTCTTTAATTATTACATTTATTACATATTTATTACATATTACATTTAGATTGAAAAGCTGGAAAATATTTAATCATATTTTTATTTTTACAATAGACAATAGACAATAGGTGCAGGAGTAGGCCATTTGGCCCTTCGAGCCAGCATCGCCATTCAATGTGATCATGGCTGATCATCCCCAATCAGTACCCCGTTCCTACCTTCTCCCCATATCCCCTGACTCCATTATTTTTAAGAGCCCTATCTAGCTCTCCTTGAAAGCATCCAGAGAACCTGCCTCCACCGCCCTCTGAGGCAGAGAATTTCACAGACTCACCACTCTCTGTGAGAAAAAGTGTTTCCTCGTCTCCGTTCTAAATGGCTTACTCCTTATTCTTAAACTGTGGCCCTTGGTTCTGGAATCCCCCAACATCGTGAACATGTTTCCTGCCTGTAGCGTGTCCAAGCCCTTAACAATCTTATGGACCAATGGAACAATCTTAATTTTACCAAATTATAAGTCCGTAAATGATTTCCTATTGTCAACTTTTAGATTCTTGTATACCCAGAGGTAGTCAAATAGTACTTAATCAACAGGGAACTGATGAGCAATCTAATTATTTTCCCTCAATTTATTGCAAGAATGTTATTTGAATAGTATAGATAACGTCTAACAAACTGATAAACTGAATTTTCTTAGAATTGTGTTCATATGTTAATACATATCTTGATCTTGTGCGTACAAAGATGATTGTGATAAATTGGGATGCTGCTGCCAGTTCTGCTTTTTACTTTATTGTCTTGTTTGCCCATTTGTTTACTCCTGATTAAGTGTCAACATTCTTTTGAGTGTTACTTCAATAAACACATGTTCAATTTTTAATTGGGAAAACGTGAAGTTATGGGAGTTATATGGAAATATGATATGTGTTCTTCCCATCCAGATTTTGAATTATGATTGTTTTCATTGATACTTCTTTTGGTCTTTCCTTGTAATATTAAGTTATATAATTCGATCATTTTCTATAAGTGTAATTTTCTCTTTTTTTGCTTGATGGAAATTTTTATTTAATTTAGCTAAGGACAACAAGCACAACAATTCATTGTATGAGCAGATTTGCAGAGATTAGGTACCAGGAAGCTCATTTAAATATTTCAAATATGGTTAGGTATCACATTTAACAAAAATATATATATATATTTTGTTATGTTTTGCTACTAGTTAGGGGATTCATATTGGATATAAACAACATTGACGGGGCGAATGCCAAGATTCTTTCTTACTCAGCCTGATTAGTCTGTATTAGTAAACCATAACATCACAACAGAAATAATAGTAAGGCTGGCAGCTTTTCAATGAAAACCAATCATCAACTTCCATTGATAGCATTTATAAATGTAAAGGTGGAAATGTTAATGTTGCTGCTTGTGATGTGACGTGTGTCCAAAAGCCTCATGGAAACTGTTAACCATCCAGCCCCATGTGGTGTGAAATTGCCATACTTCATAGATGAGCACTAAACATGTCAGAAAAAGTCAAGGATTTCAAGTTAGAGCTTTCCCTTTTATGGTACTGCATTTAACATCTTAAAACTGTTAATTACTTGACTGAAAAAAAAACCACACTGTGACTGAAAATGTAGTGTTTTCCAAATGCAGTGTTTTATTCCTGAAGATCATAATTAATATTGCCGGTGCTGATTAATTTCTTGGTTCAGACTCTCCACCCTTTATGATTTTTTATAGTAATTAGTTGATATACAGTTCCTTGGACAAGTCCCAGAAACAGTTTAGATGCTGTTTTACTTTTTGTTTTATTATAATGCTGCAAAATACCTTGGAATTACTCTAGGCAAATACAGCAAACAGCTGGTATCACTTATTTGTCACTGAGAGCAAGATCTTATCCATTGTCTTAATCAGTTTTGATTTTGCAAGAGAAAAATAAAAATTGGAGTTTTTAACTTGATTGCGTTGTAATTGTCAGTTGCTACTCATAGTAGAATGTAGTTTGAGGGCAGCATTAAGTTTGGTAATAGTGGCTCAGCTTCCAAGTTGAATAATAACATGACATTCGCTCTCTAGCCTCGTATATTAAGAAGAGTTATTTGAGGAAAATGCCAGAGGTCTGTTGGCATGTGCCCAATTGAATTTCAGCATGAATCATTGCCATCAGAATAAGTTATATAAATAGCCAGGATTTAACCATTTTTAAAAAGTATGTTTATCTCATTGATGCCGTTCTTTAGAAAACATAATTGCAAATGTGAAATACTTTCAAATAAAGGTTAAATGGTAGGTATTCTACTTTGATCACTCCTGCTAAACTAATGTTATACCGTTGGCCACCCATCATATTTTTCTGCTTGATATTTGCTCTTCTGCATTTGGATTTTGAGACGGGAACGCAATAAATGGCAATAAATGACGCATTTGTCCAAATGAATGCAACAGTGCAAAGCTATACATAATATCTTTGTTATCAAAAACTATTATGTTTTTTTTTTTTTAAAGCTATTAATAATTTCCCATTCCTTTTAACTTTCAAGTGATGACATTTCATTGTGTTTGGATAATGAAGATTTTATGGCATGTTTGTAGGATGGACGGCTTAGGACTGGCGATCATATACTCCAGATTGGAGGCACTGACGTCCAGGGAATGGGAAGTGAAGAGATTGCACAGGTGTTGAGAAACTGTGGTAATCGAGTCCGAATGGTGGTGGCCAGAGATCTTGGTGATGATTATTCCTCTAAATCTTCAATGGTTATTCCTTCTTTATTAAGTCAGGAAAAATCCAATATCGTGAGTACAATTGATCTTCAATAATATAATGATATTCAAGTTTATTTTTCCATTTTTAAATGTTAATTATGTTTACATCAAATTGAGGATTAACATCTATTTAAAAACTGAAACAAAATATTCCTTTAAGAGTGGTAATCTTTCCATAAAGACCTTTCGAAAAAAACAAAAGTTTAGAACAAATTAAGACTTGAATTTCAAAGCTGCATACAAGGCCATTTCTCACAAGAAATGCTTCAAACTGCTGGAGAAATTCATTGAGTCCAGAGGAAAGGTCTCAACCCAAAAAAGTGACTGTCCGCTTCTGATCCTCTGAGTTCCTTCAGCAGTTTCAATTTTGCTCCAGATTCGAGCATCAGCAGTCTTTTGTTACTCCTTCTCTTGATATTCAATGCTACTATTATTGGTAAATCTCCCACCATTGAGTTTCTGTGGGTCACTATTGACCTAGAACTTAACCTAGAACTGCCACATAAATATCATGGTGACAAGTGCACATCTTATTTACAATATTCTATGTTAAAAATCTTCTACACCAATAACAGGTTGAGTATGATCTGATGGTCTCCATTTGGTTTGTGGGTTAAACTTTAGCAAAGCTTAATACCATCCAGAACAAAGGAGCACGCTTGACCTAAGACCGCGTTCAATCACACTAAATATTCATTCACCAGCATGGCATACCTGCAATGTATGGCATACCTTTCTGTAAGATGCATTACAGCAACTTGTGAAGCCAATAACATACCTTGCCTCAGATTCTTAGTCTATATGGCCGTGATGCTACTGTAAAGAAAATGACTCTACTTGACCTGACATCAAATGGCACCCATTGGTAATCAACAAATGATTTATTGACATTTTTTTGAGAATTCGCTGATCTCATGAATTAAAATAGTTTAAAACAGTATATTGACTTAAAAGTACTAGATTTCATAACTTGTTTAAAGAGGAGTCCACCAGATTCAGATTCAGATTCAGATTCAACTTTAATTGTCATTGTCCGTGTACAGTACAGAGACAACGAAATGCATTTAGCATCTCCCTGGAAGAGCGACATAGCATATGATTTGAATAAATATTTACATTAGCATATATACAGACATAGTGTTTTTCCTGTGGGAGGAGTGTCCGGGGGGGGGGGGTGATTGGCAGTCACAGAGGTACGTTGTTGAGTAGAGTGACAGCCGCCGGGAAGAAGCTGTTCCTGGACCTGCTGGTCCGGCAATGGAGAGACCTGTAGCGCCTCCCGGATGGTAGGAGGGTAAACAGTCCATGGTTGGGGTGAGAGCAGTCCTTGGCGATGCTGAGTGCCCTCCGCAGACAACGCTTGCTTTGGACAGACTCAATGGAGGGGAGCGAGGAACCGGTGATGCGTTGGGCAATTTTCACCACCCTCTGCAATGCCTTCCGGTCGGAGACAGAGCAGTTGCCATACCATACTGTGATACAGTTGGTAAGGATGCTCTCGATGGTGCAGCGGTAGAAGTTCACCAGGATCTGAGGACACAGATGGACCTTCTTCAGTCTCCTCAGGAAGAAGAGACGCCGGTGAGCCTTCTTGATCAGAGTTGAGGTATTGTGGGTCCAAGAGAGGTCATCGGAGATGTTAACACCCAGGAACCTGAAGCTAGAAACACGTTCCACCTCCGTCCCGTTAATGTGGATGGGGGTGTGCGTGCCGCCCCTGGACTTCCTGAAGTCTACAATGAGCTCCTTGGTCTTCTTGGAGTTAAGGGCCAGGTTGTTGTCAGCGCACCATGCTGCTAAGTGCTGGACCTCCTCCCTGTAGGCCGACTCATCGTTGTTGCTGATGAAGCCAATCACCGTTCAATCATCTGCATACTTGATGATGGTGTTAGTACCATGTACAGGTGTGCAGTCATAGGTGAAGAGGGAGTAGAGGAGGGGGCTCAGCACACAGCCCTGTGGAACGCCGGTGTTCAGGGTGAGGGTTGAAGAGGTGTGCTTGTCTAACCTAACAGACTGTGGTCTGTTGGTTAGAAAGTCCAGTATCCAGTTGCAGAGGGAGGGATCGATGCCCAGGTTACCGAGTTTGGTGATCAGTTTAGATGGTATAATGGTGTTGAATGCTGAGCTGTAATCGATGAACAGCATTCTTATGTAAGTGTCTCTGTTGTCGAGGTGGGAGAGGGCGGAGTGAAGTGCCGTTGAGATGGCATCCTCCGTACTCCTGTTCTTGCAGTAGGCAAACTGATAGGGATCCAGTGTGGGGGGTGGGCAGCTTTTGAGGTGTGCCAGGACCAGCCTCTCGAAGCACTTGGTGATGATGGGGGTAAGTGCAACTGGGTGGAAGTCGTTGAGGCTTGCCGCAGTGGAGTGTTTTGGCACTGGCACGATGGAGGTGGTTTTAAGGCACGTGGGGACAACTGCTTGGGCAAGTGACAGGTTGAAGATGTCAGTCCAGATGTCTGTCAGCTGCGCAGCACAGGCCCTGAGCACGCGCCCGGGGATGCCGTCAGGGCCAGCAGCCTTACGTGCATTAGTCCTACTCAGTGCCACGTATATGTCGTAGGGGGTGAGTGTGAGGGGTTGGTGATCGGCAGGGAGCACAGCCTTGATGGCTGTCTCTAGATTGTCCCTGTAGAAGCGGCCATAGAAGTGATTAAGCTCCTCAAGGAAGGAGGCGTCGCTGGATGTGGGGGTGGTGTTGGAGGGTCTATAGTCCGTGATGGCCTGGATGCCTTGCCACATGCGTCGGGGGTCGGAGTTGTTGTTGAATGCTCCTCAATCCTGAGCTTATGGCAGTGCTTGGCCTTCTTGATGCCCCTCTTCAGGTTAGCCCTGGATGAGCTGTAGGCTCGAGCATCGCCTGACCTGAAAGCGGTGTCCCGTGCTTTCAGCAGTAGCCTGACCTCGCTGTTCATCCATGGCTTCTGATTCGGGAATATGGTCACCCGTTTGAGGGAGGTGACACTATTGATGGTGGAGTTTATAAAGTCCAGAATAGAGGATGTGTAGGAATCAATGTCCATGTGGGAGTCAAGGGTGGCCTGGGCTGCAAACGCCTTCCAGTCAGTGTTTCCAAAACACTGCTGAAGTGTGAAGTCCGCTTCCTCTGACCAGACTTTAACTGTCCTCACAGTTGGTTTAACCCGTCTGATGAGTGGGGAGTACTTAGGGAGCAGGAACAATGAGACGTGATCAGACTGACCAAGGTGGGGGAGGGTGATGGCTTTGTAAGCTTCAGCCATGTTGGTGTAGACTTTGTCCAGTGTCTTGTCTACTCTAGTGGGGAAGGAGACATGTTGGTGGAATTTGGGGAGTACAGTCTTCAGGTTAGAGTGATTGAAGTCACCCGCAACAATGAAGGCTGCCTCGGGGTTGTGCGTCTGTTGATTGCTAATGGAAGTATGCAGCTCTTTCATTGCAAGCTTGGCATTAGCATCAGGAGGGATATAGGCTGCAGTCACAACAGTGGAGGTGAACTCTCTGGGCAGATAGAACGGTCTGCATCTAACCAAGAGGAACTCAAGGTTAGCTGAGCAGTGACTCTCGATGATGGTGGAGTCCATGCACCATGCTTTATTTACATAAATGCACAGACCCCCACCTCTGGTCTTACCGGAGTCTGATGTCCTGTCCGCTCGGAGTAAATGACGCCCCCTTAGCTGGATGGCGCTGTCAGGAACGTCGGTGTTGAGCCAAGTTTCCGTGAAGATCAGGATGTTGCAGTCTTTGATCCAGTTGTGGGAGGTGATCCTTAGCCGGAGTTCGTCCATTTTGTTTGCCAGTGAGCGCACGTTGGCGAGGAAAAGGCTAGGAATCGCCACCCTGTGTGGGGCTAGCTCTAACCTGGCCTTTAACCCACCTCTGCATCCCCGGCGGTGCTTTCGTATGCGTCGCCGTCTGTTGGTGCTTCTGGTCGGCCGAGCTGGCTTGGTGCGCGCTGGTGTTCTGCCGCTCCGTTGCTCCGCGTCTGCGTCTCCGTGGCTCCGCAGGCGTTCTACAGCCCCGCAGCTCTGCTGGTGGTCTCGAGCCCCGGGGCTCACCTGGCGTTCTCCAGCCCAGCGGGTCAGGTGGCGGTCTCCAGCTCCGCGGGTCGGGTGAGCTCCACGGGTCGGGTGGCGTTTTCCAGCTCCGCGGGTCAGGTGAGCTCCACGGGTCGGGTGGCGTTCTCCAGCTCCGCGGGTCAGGTGAGCTCCACCAATGACTTAAATTTCGCATCCTTAGAGTTACAGAGTCGTTAGGAAATACAGTTAGAATTAGACAGTGGTAGTTCAAAAGTTTTAAAATGCTTTTGTATGTTTTGGGGATGTGGACCATATTAAACAACCAATACCATAATTTGTCTTTTAAACTTGTTTAGTATGTTTTGCCAACATTTTAAAAGAGTTGCATATCATTTTGCTAACTTGAAGTAATATTTGCAAATTATGTATTTATAAAAATGTGAAATGTTACTATGAATGATGTCATATAGATCAGGATTTGCATGCTGTGAATTGCACAGTAGGTTTGAGTTCTGTTTCTAGTTTAACTTTTGTTTCTCTCTTGATATTAAATTTCTCAATCGGGTTGGAAACTTTCCAGTGCCTTTGCATTTTATTGGAACTGTACTATGCCCATTATGAAAATCAGCAATGAGAGAACTTGCAAAAGGTTTTTCCATCATCCAAAGCTTTGATGTGGTTATGTATCAGCTCACTTCAGCAGAAATATGCTGTGACTTTTGTTTCCCTTCCATCTATCCACATTGAATTGGAGCTTGAGTCCCGGAGATGAAAGAATAAAATTCTAATGCAGTCTCATATTTCACAAAATCTGGCGCATAGTCTGATGAGAAAGGTCAAAAGCTGATGCTAGGCCCATAATTTAAAATAAAACAATATAGCTAATAGTGTTAGAATTTCTTTGTATGTTGAATAATAATGTTACTTAAATTTGTTGTAAGAATATAAATACAAATGTTATTTAAAAATAAATAAATCATGAAGCAACAATATAACTTGGATAGGGACACTAGCTACTAGCATTTCAATGAATGTGAAAGAGAGGTAATATACTTGATATGTTCAAAACAATTACTTCAACTGATAATTTGATCCATTTCATAAGTGATATGAGCAGAATTAGGCCATTCATTTACTCCGCCATTCAATCAGGGCTGATCTATCTTTGCCTCTTCACCCCATTCTCCTGCATTCTCCCCATAACCCCTGACACCCATACTTATCAAGCATCTATCTACAGCCTTAAGAATATCCATTGACTTAACCTCCACAGCCTTCTGTGGCATTGAATTCCACAGATTCACCACCATCTGACAAAATAAATTCCACCTCATCTCTTTCCTAAATGAACTTCCTTTAATTCTGAGGCTATGACCTCTGATCCCAGACTCTCCCACTAGTGGAAACATCCTCTCCACAACCACCCTATTCAGGCCTTTCACTGTTCGGTAAGTTTCAATGAGGACTCCCCTCATCCTCCTAAACTCCGGCGAGTAGAGCCCCAATACCGTCAAATGCTCATCATACGTTAACCCACTCATTCCTGGGATCATTCTCATAAACCTCCTCTGGACCCTCTCAGCACATCCTTCCTCAGATATGGGACCCAAAATTCCTCGCTATACTGCAAATGCAGTCTGACCAGCACCTTTTTGAGCCTCAGCATTACATTGTATTATTGTATTCTAGACCTTTTAAAATAAATGCTAGCATTGCGTTTGCCTTTCTTATTACCGATACTGATTTTAATTTGATCAACTAAAATACATTTAGTTTTTGTACATTAGCAGTCCAACACTCATGCAGAATTATCAGCATCAATTGTTTATCATACTGTCCATTAATCCCCATTGATGAGAAAGGGTCAGGGTTAGTGGTTGATAGGTTTTTTTCTCTGACTAAAGAGTCTGGATCCAAGACATAACATTTGATATAAGAAGCTTGCCTTCTGGACTAATGATTGAGTTTTGTATTAACTAGGAATTCTCTACTCTGGAGAGATGTGGATACTGAGTCTTGCATATATTCAAAGCCCATTTATGATGCCTTTTGCAACTTTCCTCATTACCCCCACAATTCCTCATTTCCTGATACAACCTTGGGAACCTCTTTTTAAAGAACCTGATATTCAGTTGAAAGAAATTCATCTGTTTAACTATTGAATAATATTCCAAGGCCAAAACCTTTTCTGCAAAGCTGAACATTTTTGGGCCTGTTTGTTATAACTAAATCCTAAATAACCTGGATCTTCTGCATATTTTTCAGATCTTATTTATTTAACAGAAGTGTAAAGAATAGAGCAATCAATTATTTATACACATTCTGCCATACATTGAGATGATAGTTGTTCAATATTTTAATGCCATATATTATTTTTGGTTCCATATAATTTTATATTTTCATTAGCAAAAATAAATTGATTTGAATTAAAATATAATTAAAATTTTTGATGGCTTGGGAAATGTTATTGAAATGATTTAAGGAGTTTTACCTCTATACATTTGCTTCACAGTCAAATTGAAAATAGGGATATTTTGTACATTTTAACAATGTTTTTTTTAATGCTCTTAAGATTCATTATTTGAGAAAATGTTTTGTTTTAGGTTTCTGCAGATGATTACGAAATTAATAATATTGAACTCAAGAGAGATGGACAAAGCCTGGGTATTACGGTTGTTGGTTATGTTGGAGCATCTCAAAGTGGTGAGTTCAGAAATATATGGAGCCATAGATTTATTCAGATTAAAAGGAAGAAAACCATGATCCAAATCAAAACCTGCAGCCTCACTTTATAGATCTGCACATGCTGATTCATATGTTTCTTTTGATAATTCACACATCATAATTGATGAATCATTGCTATCCATTCTTCTTGCACATCTTCTTAACTATTTCCAAATCTCTCAAAGCTCAACTCAACTCATTGTAGTTCGGTTCACCCACTGAGAATTGTAGTAATTTCTTTGCCAATTGCTTAACTTTGGCTTGGGCAATACCTATGCACAATCATCATTACACAAGTACTTGGTTCTTCTCACTTTGCTCTATTTGAAAACTTGCTGTTCCGCACATTGGCAATTGTATTTTCCTACATTACAACAGTGACTAAAGATAAAATAATATGGAAGTCATAGGAAGAGCTTTGTAATAGCAATATTTTTTTAAATCTTACTCCTGGATCTTATTCTTGATTCCTCTAAGCCTTGTAATCTTTTGACTTGTTCTGCTTTTCATGAAACTCTAATTTATGAGCTAACTCCATTTATTATTTCTCTGTACAAACAGCTGGAAGACCAATGGCAGAAATAATGGTGTTTTCTTTTTCAAATTGCAAATCATCTCAGAATTCCAATCTATGCTTTCAAAGTGGTTCTTAGATTACTGAACAAAATTAATGTTCATCAATCACTCTTGAATTGCTCCCCTTATTAGATGGATAGTTCAATAGTTTAGATTTTTTTTTCTAATTGCATCGCTTGGATCTTAAATTGGGCCAGTACTTGGTTGATACTTTTGGTTAACTGAAATCTATCTATATATTGTGTAGTAACGTAAAACTTTCAGCAAACATATTTCTTGGATGAGATATTAAATGTCTGCTTTCTGCTTTCTCAGTGAAAATAAGTCCATACGTTGTTGGAGCAGAATTGGGCCATTCGCCCCATCGAGTCTACTCTGCCATTCAATCATGGCCAATCTATCTTTCCCTCTCAATCCCATTCTCCTGCCTTCTCCCCATAACCCTAGACACCCTTGCAAATCACTCTCCACCTTAAAAATAGTCATTGGCCTCCACAGCCTTCTGTGGCAATTAATTCCACAGATTCACCACCCTGTGACTAAAGAAATTCCTCCTCCTTTCTAAGGATTTCACAGAATTATGTCAAGAAGAGAAATGGAATTCTGATATCTTTCAGAACATATTCCCAGACTTGCATCTCGATAAAGATGACCATGTTATTTATTTTATTGCTGTTGATGAAAACATGCTTAGGTGTGATACTGACTTTTCAAAAGTATTCTTAGTGTGCATTTCAGGGCTTTCTTTGTGAAAGATATAAAATTTAAGTTAATTAACTTTTCATAGTTCCTGCTGAGAAAGCTGCTTTCTCAAAGAGGGAAGTATTTTTTCTTATGGATGTAGTTTCCCATAGGAGAAACAGGCTAATATTTAAGAATGGTTCTTCTTATAATTGTGACCGATTAGGTCTATACTGAAGCAGAATAGACTGAATCGAGATAAAGTTCGCTTGACCCAATTTAAGATCCAAACACCGTATTTAGAAAAACAACTGTAAAGTAGTTAACTATGAAACTTAGAACAAGAACAATAACAAATCAAGAGTGCTTATTAATTTTAGTCTGCAATTTAAGAACTACCTTGAAAGCATAGATAGAGTGCAGAGATGCTTTGCAATTAGAAAACCACCATTATTTCTGCCACTGATTTTCATCCATAGCTTTATTTTGTTTGTAAAATCTTGATTAGCGTCCCACAAGAAAAATCCCTTTGTTATTGTGAGTCTGAAACTCTGTCTCCCAGAACCCTCTTTCCCTTATTAACACAATTGTCTTTATAACATGATTTCTTAGGAATGCAACCATTGTGTTATAGCAAAATTAGCTGTATTTAATAAGGGCCCATGCTTGAATTTTGTAATTGTTCAGAGAACAAGTGAGTTGCCACAATTCGATTTCGCGAACGATCACTGTTTCATTTCATAACTTGTTTTACCAACCATCACAGGTTAATGTGATCACGTATTTTGGACATACAGTATGACTACGCTGAGCTGTCTTTCAAGAGTACTTTTAATAGAATATAATATTTCTAGATACTCCACTGAAATGTTATCAAAAAGGATTAGAAATATCCTCCTATGTTCTTGGTCATGTTACATTATATGACCACGAATGCTTGATAGCTTTGTCGAACCATTAGATTTTTAGAAGATTTACAATTGGGGATAGAGTATGACAAGCATTGATATTGAGAGCAGAATTCCAAATTTTAGGGGCTGAGCTACTAAGGCCTGTATGGATGCAAATAAAATTGGATATGTGTAAGAGGCTAGAAATATTGGTGAAATTATTCATCAGAATTATTCAATACTATAATTTACAGATACCTCTGGAATTTTTGTGAAAAGCATAATACCAGGGAGTGCTGCAGAACAAAGTGGATGTATTCACGTTCAAGACAGAATCATTGCTGTGAGTAACATTTTACATGAATTGTAATTGTTCGTATTTGCTAATAATTCTCATATTGAATGGATGGTCTCTTCTTCATAGTCTCCCAAATAATTAAAAAACATTATTAGCGATGCCTAACCTTTTGAAACATTTTAGACAAGCTGCATAAATTACACATGACCTCTTGAGTCATAACATCAATGACTGTTCTGTTGAGTCAAATTTGTTCCTGCATACCCTCAACACTTATACAGTATCCTCTTCAGTGCAGAATTATTTTCTTCCTTTGCTTGTGATTAACTTTGTAATTCAAGTATACAACCAGGGCCTCAGGATCAAACCAGAATGGCAAATTTACTCACATCACAATGGCAAAATTCAGGCTTACGATACTTTGTTTTTTTTTTTGCATCTGCAGTTTTAATTCCTGAGGTATGTGGAGTTTTATTGTCATTTTCATTTTGTAGGTTGATGGAGTTAATATTCAGGGATTTACTAATCAAGAAGCAATTGATGCTTTACGAAACACTGAAAAAACTGTTAACCTTACATTAGCAAGGAAGAAGATGTGCAATAACTACGAATACTTTGGAAAGGGTAAGTTATATTGTGCTTTCAACTTGCATGAGATGTAACTGTTTAAAGAAATTCCAAATATTTCACTACTATCTTTTATAAAGAGAATTAAATGGACAAAAAGATATTCTATTAAATTATAATAACTAGATATTAATGCAAAGGAAATGTTTTTTAAATCACAAATGATCATTTAATTATTGTCATAAAATAATAAAATTGACCATGAGCTCACTTCAAAACAATTAATTTGTCAGTTTTGGAAATTCTGCAGAAACGTATCACACCTTAAGATATCACATTTGTTTAATAATTTGGGTCAATTAATCTTTATTGTCACATGTACAGTGAAATTTTTTTTGCATACAGTTCAGTAAAGTATTGCCAGATCCAAGCATAATCCCCGATTAGTACAAAGTGTACAGCAATAGTCCACTGAGACCGACCACATGCAAGAGTCGCCAGCATTTGGCAAGTCTAGTCCGGTCCGCACACTGGGTCTTCCGGAGCGTTGAGCCCGAGGCGAGCCCGAGGCGAGCCCAAGGCTGCTTCAAGGCCTCCAGCAAACTGTCGTCCCTCTCCTTGTCCAGCCACCTTTACCATTGTGCGCTTTATCTGTGCATTTTAAAATGGTTCAAAATTCTTTCAGTAGATATCTACTTCTTTTGTTAACAAAGTGTTGGCTCAGTCTACAACCCCATAGCGGAAAGAATTATTGAAATTCATGATATATTCAGCCTGTTGTGTCCATACATGCCAAACGTTGATTTTAGATTAATTGTACTTTCAAGCTCTTGATCCTGAGCCATGATATTTGTTTGTATGTAACGTCGATGTAGATTGGCTTATGGGATTGAAGTCTTGCAAGAGGGTGGGTGATGGTAGGATGTGGTGCCCTACCATGAGAGATGTCAGAGCAGCGGCATTGTTACATTGATATATGTATCTTGCATCTGAATCATCTTAATTAAAGTATGATAAGTGAAATTGTAAGTTACTTTTACTTATAGTGGTTTAAACATCACTTTCAAAAAACATCAAGTCAGAACAAAAGATACAGATCATAACATTAACAAATGGAACAGATGTATTACAAACCAGCAATTAATAAACAGCTTTTATTTAATAAAAATGAAACCTGTAAAATATATTATTTTTCAAATGATTCTTTATCTGTTACATTGAAGACGGTATTGAGGCTGCTTCCTGCACCGTGTAGAACTTGACATTTCATCAACATCACCACAAATTTCAACCTTTCAAATTCACTTAGATTATCTGGACACTCTGACACCTCTCTCTCCTTTCTCAATCTCTCCGAGTCCAGCACAGGCTTCCACATCTACCGTGACTACACTTTCTCTCAGTCTGTCTCTTGCGAGGAAGCCATCACTTATTCTCAGTTGCTCTCTGTCTCTGCTGCATCTGCTTCTAAGAGGCTTTCCGCTCTAGTGCTTCTGAGATGTTCAGAAAACATGAAGTCTCCCCTACTATTGTGTGTGTACTTGTGACTACTCCATGCCGTGCAGTTCAGCTAACAACTCCTACCCCACTCCTTCCCCACTTCACCAACCTCTGTCCTCTTCCACTCATGTCCTCCCTCCTCCTCCTTTACTTCATTTTTCATCACTTCCTTACCTGGCACCCTTTTGTCTCCATTTCCCCATCAGCCTTTGTTATTATCTCCACCCATCTGCAAATCATCCCTCACCTGTATCCACCTATCACTTTTTTCCCCTCACCCCAGCCTCTCTTTACCAGCTTTCCCCATTTTACTCTATGTCTGAGGAAGAGACCCAACCTAAAAAATGTTTGTTCTTTGCCCACCATTGATGGTGCCTAACCTGCTGAGATCATCCAGCAGTTTGTTTATTGCACAACATTCCAGCACATGCAGTCTCTTGTGTCTCCAATTAGCCCTCACCCTGATTGCTCTGAACTCAAAACATTACATTAAAAAGGCCTTTCACTATATTATAAGATAAAAATCATATTCTATGAAATCATGGAAATAAAAGGAATCATATCATTTTCATCATGTAGTATTATTGTTCATTTCTTGAATTAGTGCATTTGTTTCTCTTTAAGCAGAGAAGTAATGTTTATATTTATACAGGTTTGGTTTTCATTGGTAAGGAATCTTCCATCAAATGATGTCATCTAACAGATAATGCAAAATGCATTTTCAGTAAATGTCTCTCACAGAGTTTCGCTAGGAAATGGAATGTGAACTCAAAGCAATGCAAGATTTTTGCAAAATATTCTAATTATATAAAGAGATTCACAATGCCGAAGCTAAAAGTAAATATGTTATTTTATTTTTTACAGTAGAACGTGATAATGTAACACACGTGACAAATGCACTTATCACTGAAGGCAGTTTTTATTCTCCAGTTGAAGGGCCAGAAACTGCACACGCAAAGAAGCAGGAATGCAAAATTGATGGTATGTGCAGTTTATCCACTGGTATGAGTGTAAAATTTGTTGTTGACATCATAGTGACAAATTGGAGAATACTAAGAAGATCTCAGTACTGTTGGACATTCATTGTTAGGAACAGTACAGTTGACAAACCTGTCAGAGTGCATGCAAAGCATTCGAGTTAATTCTTGGATCACTAAAAATCAGAAGAATACAAAGCGAAATTTATTTAAAACTATGTAGATCACGCACATACGTTACACAATTTTCACAAGAGAAAATGTAGCGATCTGATAAGGTAATAAATTGTTTTATCCCCCCCCCCCCCCCCAAACCCATGGGAAGTCCTGAATCACAATAACTCAAAATGGAGAATGAGCATTTGTGATGGCACTGTAAACCTCTAGTCCCTTTGTTGAGACTATGCAAGAGCTCAGTGGAGATGGCAAAAAGAGCTTAGCTCTTCCCAAACTCTGCTTCCACATGCCCCATTTTATGGATCGCCTGTGGCAATGTCCGGATCTCGTGTGGGCCTTATCAGCTACCTCAGAACATACAGAACTGGATTATTAGCAAACCATCCAAGGCATTGCAGAGGAAAAAACAATCAAGATTATTATGCGAGATTTTATCTGCAAGCAGGATATGGATAAAAAGGCCTTGCTAATAAAATGTATCATTGGATGTAATTACCAGAATTTGGAGAGTTGGGGCAGAGAGATTTTGGAGAATTTGAATTCCAATTTTATTTTGGTGAAATTGGTAACTTTTGTTTCCAGTCTTGGCTGATGTTAGGCTTGTAATTACTGCGTGAGGAACTGAACTTTCTCTAAGACTTGACTGGATGTTGTGGTGCACGTTTCTTAGCGAAGGCTTTTGAGGACCAGTTTGACAGCGTTTGTGACTATTTGACATTCAAAACTACAAATTATCACATTTATTTTGCCAACTTACATTTTGCTATTGTGACTTTTGAATGATCGAATTCCAAAACCATAGCCAGTGAAATATCGTGCCTTTTAATAAAATGTGGCAGGATAAATTGCAGAACTTTTTTCATACAGGTTCATTGTGATAAATATAAATCATTCAATGTAGATTTTCGGCTTGTCTCGTTAAATAATTACATGATGTCTGATTTCTTTTATCCAATTTCTATCTATTACCTGCTTAAGAAATTGAGTGCCACCTAGATCCACCCAAATTCATCTGGGTTTTAAAGGATTAAAGTATTAGCATAAATATGGCTTGTATTCTCTGGCTTTTATTCTGTTGTGCTTTAAGAACTCAAAGTGAAATAATTGTAGTTTAATTACTTAGAAATCAAAGGATTTAATACAGAGAAACAGTTTTTTCTCATTGGGGAACATTGGTACAAGAGGTTACAATCTTACAATTCTGGCTCAATTATTCTGAAGTGAAATGAGGACGCACCTTTTTACAAAGGGGGAATACTAGTGTTCTCTTATAAAGCCCTGAGGAAGCTCAACGGGTTAAAATGTTTAGGATTAAGATGGTAGATTTTTATTCGGTGGTAGGTATTAAAATATATTGATCAACAGTGAGTGAATATCGGGTTGAGAACCTTCTTCAGACTGAGAGTCAGGAGAGAGGGAAGAGGTATGAAAAGGTATAGAACAAATCAAAGCCAGCGCCAAATTAAAGATGGCCTAGGAGCCCACAATGGTCAATTGTTGGCTCTGGAGGAGGTGATAATGAAGAAATAATGGGAATGCATACACTCAGTACGCCTTGGCCTACGCAATCTCCCACTTGCCAAACATTTTAACTCCCCTTCCCAGTCCCATACTGACCTCTCTGTCCTGAGCCTTCTCCACTGTCAGAGTGAGCCCACATGCAAATTGGAGCACCTCATATTTCGCTTGGGCAGTGGTAAGAATATTGATTTCTCTAATTTTGTGACCTTTGAATTTCCTCTCTTTCTATCCTTCCCCCACCATAGTTGTTTTGCTAGTTTCACTGTTCTTATCTCATCATTATCAGCTCCACAGCCAACAATTGACCATTGTGGGCTCCTAGGCCATCTTTGATTTGATGTGGGGTTTGATTTCTTCTGTACCTCTTCATACCTCCAGTTTCCCTCTCCCCTGACTCTCAGTCTGATGAAGGGTCTCGACCCAAAATGTCACATACTCCTTTTCTCTAGAGATGCTGCCTGGTCCACTGAGTTACTCCAGCATTTTGGGTCCATCTTCGAAGAAAGACATATGGTCTCCTATTGTTCTGAAGATGACTACTGTATGCCAGAGAACTCTCTGTAGCTGGAGATAGATGTCTCGATTGGGAACAGTGATAATGGAACTGAAAGAAAGAGAGTTCCAGTGAGGGGGGTTGCAAAGGACTGATGATGAAGAGTGGTGCATTTCAACAAACTGAAGATTATAGTGAAAACAATAAATCAGAAACTCAGTGTGCAAACTGCATTGAAGACTTTAAATTGGTGAGGTAGAGTGAGGAAATATGAGTTAATTTAGACAGTAATGGGAGATGTTAGTGTTTGGGAACATGGGTCAAGGGTGATGGGTCATGGCACAAAGGCTTTGCAATAGTCACATCAGGAGAAGAATTAACTATTGAGAAGGCAAGATGATGCTCAGATTGCTGCTGGTCCATCGGCATGTTCCTAGCTGAAATATTTATTTGTGTGTGGTAGATGCAGAAAGATTTCAGTTTCCTTTAGTTTTCTCCATAATAACTACCAACGCATAAATAACTATTCTGTATTAAAAGCCAATTAATGGAACTTGCATGTTACACCTATTAACATTTGGTTTTCTAATCCAAGTCATGACCTATGACATACTGATTATAACAGGAAGAGAATGCCTTATTTTACTGCACTGACCTTGAAAACAATTATTGCATATGACTAAGAGAAAAAGAGAGAGAAAGAGAGAGAGAGAGAGAGAGAGAGAGAGAGAGAGAGAGAGAGAGAGAGAGAGAGAGAGAGACACCAAGAAAAACTCCTTAAACCAAGGAGTTTTAAAATATTTAACGTGGATGAGCGTTATAAACAGTTTGAGTATCAATGATCACTGAAATGTCATTTAGTGCTCTGAATCTTTTCTTCAAATATTGTTCAATAAAGGAATTTTATACTTAAAATACAGCTCCTAGTTGGGGTCATCAGTTGGGCAACGTCGTTTCATGTCATCTAACCCTATCAAATTGTCTGACGTGCAACAAAGGGCTTATAATGGTCGTAAGAATACTTGAATTGATATAAATGTCAAGATAGCATTATTAGAGCGGAAGAATGATTTTGAACTGTAGGCTGTATTAAAGATCATGTTACAGTCTGGATTAATTAAACAAGACAAGCTATTATACCTGCCAACTGTACAAACACAATGTACTTTTGCATTGTACAGAAATGCTCCTCAGATAACAATGCGCTTTGTCACTAATTATTTCCCTTGGGAACAATACTGTTAAAACACTGAATAGTTTGAAAGGTTTTTTTTACATTCAGAGGATTAGGTAATTTATAGGCTTTAACTTGCTCCAGGAGGTTAATGAAAATCAGTCATTTTTGTTAGATGCACTCATGCCCTTGATGTTTTCTGCTACAAATCGCTGAAGGAGTGTGCTAAGAAAATTGAGTAAGGAAAATTGAACAACAGAATGAACACCTGGACAGAGAGGCATGCAATTGTATATGTCCTTTATCAATCAGATTGAAGGATTATGAAGGTTAAGTGGCGGCGCGGCTCTGGCTGCAGCGGCTCTCCGGCAGTCCTGTTTGTTTTGTGTTTTTTGGGTTGTTTATTTTCGTTTTGGTTAGTCTAGTTTTGGTTTTTAGTTTGTGTTTTTTGGGGGGGGGGGGGGTTGAAACGGGGCTTGCTGCCTCTCCCTGCGGGGGAATGCAACTTTTTTGTCGTATTCCCCTTCTCTGCCTCCGTCTGCGCTGAGGCCTAATGGCGGAGCTGGCGACCTCGAGGCTCAGGAGGCAGAGCCCCGCCAGGACTCGCACTGAGCGTCGCTCCCGTGAGGGACGGCCCGGCTCGGGGCTGGAACAGGGCTTTCGTGAGGGGCTGTGAACGGCCGGCCCGAGGAAGGAACGGTGGCTCCCAGTCGGAGTGGCCCGAGCTCGGGGAGGTAAGGCTTCCAGCCCTATGAGGAGCGGCGCCCGGCGGGGCGGCCCAGCCCGAGGGAGGAGGGTGCCCGGTCGGGGCGGCCCAGCCGAGGGAGGAGCGGTGCCCGGTCGGGCGGGCCCAGCACGAGGGAAAAGCGGCGCCCGTCGGGCGGACAGACCGAGGGAGGAGACGGTGCCCGGTCGGGGCGGCCCAGCCGAGGGAGAAGCGGTGCCCGGTCGGGCGCCCAGCCCGAGGAGGAGCGGTGCCCGGTCGGGGCGGCCCAGCCGAGGGAGGAGCGGTGCCCGGTCGGGGCGGGCCAGTCGGGGCGGCCAGCCCGAGGAGAAGCGCGGCCGCCGGTCGGGGCGGACAGCACGAGGGAGAGCGGCGCCCAGTCGGGGCGGCCTGGCGCGAGGGAGGAGCGGCGGCCTGGCGCGAGGCTGAGACAGTGGCAGTACTCACGTGAGGGCGATCCGGCCCGGGGCTGGAACGATGCTCCGGGGGCTGGGATGGCAGTTCTGGTGGCGGTGGCCTGAGACCGGGGTTCGGCCGCGGGCCAGCGGCTGCGTGAGTAGGTCTGGTGAGCGGCAGCTTCGACTACCCCGGGCCGCGGTGTTTGAGCCGCGGGACAGGTTTTAACATCGCCCGGGGGGTATCGCCTCAGCGCAGAAGGAGAAGAGGAGGGAAGAGACTGCAGCCCTAAGACTTTTGCCTCCATCACAGTGAGGAGATGTTGGGTGGACTCACTGTGGTGGATGTTAATATGTGTTTATTGTTGTTTTTTTATTGTATTGTATTGTATGTATGACTGCTTAAATTTCGTTCAGACTTCGGTCTGGATGACAATAAAAGGCTATCCTATCCTATCCTATCCTCCTATATGTCCTTTATCAATCAGATTGAAGGATTATGACTAGCAATGTAACTAGTGAAAAGGGAGTGTAAATTAATTAAAGAAAGGCTGGCCTTTCCCCATGGTGGGGAGAAAAGGAAAAGAAAAAGTAAAAAAGAGAGCCTTTTAAACTTGATTTTATTTCTAAAAATTGAAGCAATTAAGACCTGAACCCTTCAAATAAATTAATTATTAGTGCCAGGGAGATTTCATTGCTTTTAGCACATTGTTAATATCATATCTGACCTGAGAATTTAAATAGTATCTTAACATGTTCCTTTGTCATCTCAACTTTAATTCCTTAAGGCCTTTTGTTCATATTTATCATGTAAGTGCATCCGTTATCCACTTTTTGCAATGGTGAGGGCAAAAATAAGGAGCTACAGTGCATGCAGAAAGTATTCGGACCCCTTCACTTTTTCCACATTTTGTTACGTTACAGCCGTATTTTAAAAATGGATTAAATCCTTTTTTTTAAATCATCAATCTACACACAATACCCCAGAATGAAGAAGCTAAAACAGGTGTTTAGAAATTTTTGCAAAGTAATTATAAAGAAATAACAGAAATATCACATTTACATAAGTATTCAGCTATGACACTCAAAATTGAACTTGGGTTCATCCTGCTTCCATTGATTATCCTTGAGATGTTTCTACAACTTGATTGAAGCCCACCAGTGGTAAATTAAATTGATTAGACATTATTTTGAAAGGCACACATCTATCTATGTAAGTTGACAGTGCATGTCAGAGCAAAAATCAAGCCATGAAGATGAAGGAATTGTCCATAGACCTCCTAGACAGGATTGTGTCGAGGCACAGATCTGGGGAAGGGTATAAAACAATTTCTGCAGCATTGCAGGTCCCGAAGAGCACAGTGGCCTCCGGCATTCTTAAATGGAAGAACTGGAACTACCAGGACTCTTCATAGTACTGGCAGCCCGGCCAAACTGAGCAATCGGGGGAGAAGGGCCATGGTCAGGGAGGTGACCAAGAACCCGATGGTCACTCTGACAGAGCTCCAGAGTTCCTCTGTGGAGATGGGAGAACCTTCCAGAAGGACAACTATATCTGCAGCACTACACCAATCAGGCCTTTATGGTAGAGTGGCCAGACAGAAGCCTCTCCTCAGTAAAAGGCACATGACAGCCCGCTTGGAGTTTGCCAATAGGCGCCTAAAGGACTCTCAGACCATGAGAAACAAGATTCTCTGGTCTGATGAAACCAAGATTGAACTCTTTGGCTTGAATGCCAAGCGTCATGTCTGGAGGAAACCAGGTACCACTCATCGCGGTGAAACATGGTGCTGGCAGCATCAAGCTTTTCAGTGCAGGAACTGGAAGACTAGTCAGGATTGAGGGAAAGATGAACGGAGCAAAGTACAGAGAGATCCTTGATGAAAACCTGCTCCAGAATGTTCTGGACCCAAAGTATTCAGAGGGGTATGAATACTTTCTGAATGCACTGTATGTTTGCAGATGTATTGGTGGACTGGCATATCTTCGATAACGTTTTTCAGATCTTTGTTTATCTGTACCTTTGTCCTTATGCAAGGTTGCTGTGTTTGCACAAAAAAATATTCAGATAACTATTAATCCATGATTTTGTCAGAAAATTGTGGGTAATAGTGTTCAATATTGCATAGTGCTTTTCTCTGATTATTCTTACTTCCATTCTTAAATACAGGAACAACATTGGGTACTTTTACAGTCCAATGTGACCTCACTTGTGGCTGGAGAATCTGTCAAGGTTCAGCAATCTTCTTTTGTCACTCCCAATAACATGGAATAGATCCCATCAGGCCCTGGGGACTTATCCACCTTATTGCTCTTCAAGAGATTCATCACCACCTACTTCATGATCTCAGTATTCCCTTGCTATTAATGTACCTCGCACTAATCTCGCTATCCCACACGCCATTCTCCCTGGTGAAGGATTTGATCGTCTTTTATGTTAATTTGTGTTACAGATTTTTTTTTAAAGACTTGCAAGAAGATTTTCTATGCTCAATTTACTATCATATTGAGTGTGAGGGCAGGTTTATTTTAAAGGATGTTATTATGTTTGACTGAACCATAGAAAGTGTGATTTATTCTTGCTATTGTCTGTTCTACTTTAGTGTGTTTTGATTGTATGAGTTCCGTGTGTAGGAGTACAGAAAGGTAGATAATATTGGATTTTCATTCTTTGATCCATGTTTTGGTCCCTTTGTTCATCTGGAAGAATAAAGGATTTAGAAACAGCTCAGTAACTGTTCATATATTGCACGGCTATTGTCCATATTCTTCATTTAAGATTGGAAATAGGAATAGCCACACATTCATTTGAGGTATAAACCAGCAACTGAAGTTCCTTTTTATCACATTAATTCTTTTGCTCTATTAGGTCATGGTTGTTGAGCTAATCTGATAATCTTAATTAAATGCTTTGTTTCAGATTCAGGGACAGTTTCTTCCCAGCTGTTATCAGGCAACAGAACCATCCTATGACCAACTAGAGAGCAGTCCTCACCTACCAGCTACCTCTTTGGAGACCCTCGGACTATCTTTAATTGGACTTTATTGGACTTTATCTTACACTTAGTTTTGGGAACTAAGGAGCAAACTAAAAAAGGAGATCAGAAGCCCAAAAAGGGGCCAGGAGATAGCTCTGGCGGGTAGCATAAAAGACATCCCAAAAGATTTTATAAATACTTAGGGGGGAAAGGGTAACTAGAGAGAGAGAGTGGGACCTCTCAGGAATAAAAGCGGTCACCTCTGTGTGGAGCCACAGGAGATGGGCAGGGTACTCAATGAGTATTTCTCCTCTGTATATACCGAAGAGAAAGATAGTAGGACAGAGGAAATTCGAGCAGTCACTGGAAGTGTCATGAAAGCAGTCAGGGTTACCGTTGAGGAAGTACTGAAGGTACTGTCGTGTTTGAAGGTAGACAAATCTCCGGGGCCTGATCACATAGATCCAAGGACGTTGCGGGAAACTAGGGAGAAAATTGCAGGAGCCCTGGTTGAAATTTATGAGTCGTCCTTAAATACAGGAGAGATGCCAGAGGATTACAGGGTGGCAAATGTTGTGCCTCTTTTCAAGAAGGGCTGCAGGGAAATTGCTGGGAACTGTAGGCCGGTGAGCTTAACATCTGTAGTTGGTAAGTTAAGGCCCTGTCCCACTTGTGTGTCCTTGGCACGCAGATTATGCGACCTCGTCATTGCGTTGAGACGCACGGGCATCGTGTGGCCGCGCGGGGCTGGTCCCACTGAGAAGCACGGAGGGGTATGGAGTTGTGCGTGGTTTCGCGCGGCGATCCGAATCTTTGTAGCGAACAAAATCTTCCCGCGCCAGCGGCCTGTCGTGTAACTGACGGCCAAAGTGGGACAGGCACAAGACCCTGGCGCGACGCAACATCTCACCTCCAACAGCAGCAGAAGCAGGCAAACGATCGCCGAGCACGGCCTGGGGCTCACGGCCGTTGCGGATCTGGATCCGCCCCCACTTCTACTCCCAGAGTGGGGCCAAGAAAATTGAAGATAGACACAAAATGCAGGAGTAAATCAGCAGGACCGGCAGCATCTCTGGACAGAAGGAATGGATGACATTTTAGGTCAAGACCCTTCTTTCAGACTGAAGAAGGGTCTCGACCCGAAACATCACCCATTGCTTCTCTCCAGAGATGCTGCCGGTCCCGCTGAGTTACTCCTGCATTTTGTGTTCATCTTCAAATGACGTCACGCGCTCCAGACGGCTGTGCGGGCGCATGATGACGCGTGCGACATTCGCGGGACCGTTGTGCACCAACGCGACCACGAGGTCGCTTAATTAGCGTGCCAAGGACACGTAAGTGCGACTGGGGCTTTACTGGAGAGTATTCTGAGGGATAGGATATACAGACATTTGGCTGGGCAAGGGCTGATTAAGGACAGTCAGCATGGGTTTGCATGTGGGAGGTCGTCTCACAAATCTGATTGTTTTTTTTTAATACGTGAGCAAAAAGGTTGATGAAGGCAGAGCTGTAGATGTTGTGTACATGGACTTTAGTAAGGCGTTCGACAAGGTGCTGCATGGTAGGCTACTCTGGCAGGTTAGATCTCATGGGATCCAAGGAGAGATAGTTGAATGGATAGCAAATTGGCTCCATGGAATGAAGCAAAGGGTGATGGTGGAAGGTTGCTACTCAGAATGGAGGCCTGTGACTAGTGGTGTGCCACTGGTTCCGATGCTGGACCCGTTACTGTTTGTTATCTGCATCAATGATTTGGATGAGAACATACAGGGCAAGATTAGCAAGTTTGCTGATGATACAAAAGTTAGTGGTTTTGCAGATAGTGAAGGTGGTTGTGAACGATTGCAGCAGGATCTGGATCGATTGGCCAGGTGGGCGGAGGAATGGTTGATGGAATTTAATACAGAGAAGTGTGAGATGTTGCATTTTGGGACTTCGAACAAGGGCAGGACCTACACAGTAAATGGTAGGGCTCTGGGTAGTGTTGTAGAGCAGAGGGATCTAGGAGTACAAGTGCATGGTTTCATGAAGGTTGAGTCACAGGTAGACAAGGTGATCAAAAAGGCTTTTGGTACTTTGGCCTTCATCAGTCAGAGTATTGAGTGTAGAAGTTGGGAGGTCATGTTGCAGTTGTTTAAGACGTTGGTAAGACTGCATTTAGAATATTTTGTTCAGTTCTGGGCACCATGTTATAGGAAAGATATTGTCAAGCTTGAAAGTGTTCAGAAAAGATTTACGAGGATGTTGCCAGGACTAGAGGGTGTGAGCAATAGTGAGAGGTTGAGTAGTCTGGGTCTCTATTCCATGGAGCGTAGGAGGATGAGGGGAGATCTTATAGAGGTATACAACATCATGAGAGAAATAGATCGGTTAGATTCACAGAGTCTTTTACCCATAGGAAAATAGAGGACCAGAGGACAATGGTTCAAGATGAAGGGGAAAAGATTTAATAGGAATCCGAGAGGTAACTTTTTCACACAGTGGGTATATGGAACAAGCTGCCAGATGAGGTAGTTGAGGCTGGGACCATCCTATCGTTTAAGAAACAGTTGGACAGGTACATGGATAGGACAGGTTTGGAGGGTTATGGAGCAATCGCAGGCAAGAGGGATTGGGGTAGCTGGGATATTGTTGGCCCATGTGGGCGAGTTGGGCCGAAGGGCCCGTTTCCACACTGTATTAATCTATGACTCTATGACTAAACTCTATTCCCTTTCTCCTGTATCTGTACACTGTTGACAGCTTGATTGTAATTATGTATAGTATTTCCGCTGACTCGATAGAACGCAACAAGAATACTTTTCATTGGACCTCAATACATCTGAGTATAGACTAAACTAAAAAAAGGCAGTTACCTTGCACTTGAGGAAATAAAGATTGTTATGGAATGTCAATATTTATGAGATATTTAAAATGTAAGAATCTTCCTTTTGGTTGTTAGTTGGGATCATCATCTAAATTGTGTTAACCTTAAGCATAGGTTTTCAAAGTAGAAGGCTTTGTTCACAAATTACTTGATGTAACTAATGTTCATTTGGAGAGCTTTTCGAAACCTTTTGATTGAAGCTTTGAAAGAACTGAAACAAATGCAATTAGAAGCAATTGGACATAAAATTATTATGGCAATTGAGTTTTTTTAGCTGGATCATCAAGGTAAGGTCTATTTGACAGGCATGTGGTCTTGAATGTTATCTTTTTTAATAAATAAGATTTGAACACGTACCATAAAACCTCCCAATGTCCTAAACTATCTAATGATGTGACTGTAAAAGAGAGCAATCTTTATGAAATTCCACCCATTATTATTCAGCTCTTTGGTTTACTTTAACTAGATCTGTAGTGGATGAGCTAAAAACATGATGGTTGGCAGTTAGCATGGATAAATTAAAAAATAATAGAAAAGCACAGTATTGGGGATGGATTTTGACATTTCACTGTAAGTATCAAACTAAGTCAGTGTGAAGCCTATGGCAGATGAGATTAAAATACTGGTATGTTTTTCATTGAGCTTGATTTATAATCACCTCTTAAAGATTACGTTTGCAATTTAAGCATAATATTAAACTATACTATTTCATATGGTCACGTGTTGTATTAGAGACAATGGTTCAGGTTAGGCACTAGGAAATGCAGATGCTGGTTTACAAAAGAAGACAAAATGCTGGAGTAATTCAGCAGGTTAAGCAGCATCACTGGAGAACATGGAAATGAATACAGGTTATAGTGCAGCTATGGCATCATCCCATGGTCACAGCGTGCAACTACTGGGTCACTGGGACAAATTTAAGTGGGGATTCTCAGTAATAGTAATTTACATAGGTATTTCAATGTTATATGTTGGCATATAGTGATATCATCTTCAGGTAAAAGTAAGATTTTTATATCAGAAGCATCAACATCTTATCTGAAAATACATCAACAAACTTTACTTATTTTTACTTATGCTGTAATACTTTCCCGTCAAACCGCTTAATTTTAACCTTATGGGTGCACACTTTATCCTTTCTTTGCTCGACAGAATATAGGAACGGAAGAAACATGAGCAGTAATTGGCTATTCGTCTACTAGAGCCTGTTCTGCCATTCAGTAAGATCATGACTGATCCATTTTTTACCTCTCTGACATTTTCACGCATTGCCCCATACCCCGCAACTCCAGTAATTAAAGTACGTCTCTACTTTGAATAGAATCAATGATTCTCAATTGCAAAGGATTACAACTATCTCAAAGAAGAGATGTCATTGTGGCGCTGGTAGTAGAGCTGCCACCTCCCTGCTACATCAATCCAGGTTCAATCCTGATCTGCGTTGTTGCCTGCAGGATGTTTTCACATTCTTCTTGTGATTGAGTGGGTTTCCATTGGGTGTTCTGGTTTGCTCGTACACCCGAGAGACATGTGGATTGGTATTGTGCATTGTATTGTCCATAGGGTGAAGGTGTCTGAGGAGAGTTGATGGCAATATAGGGAGAATGTAAATGGGTGTTTTGTGGTTTGCTCAGCTATGCTGGGCCTAAGCTCCTGTTTCCATGCTGTACAAGTAAGAAATCTGGAGAAGTTGAGGCCTGCAGCAGATCAATCACAATTATATTGAATGGTGGTGTAGATTTGAGGAGCCAGGTGGCGTACTCTTTCTTCTATTTTCTTGTACTCTTGTATTTCCTTTGGCATCCTCTCTGCCAATCCATCCCAGAAACTTATCTTTCAATAGGATTACCTTTCATTCCTTTAAGATCCGATGTGTACCAATGTGTTTAACCTGTCTTCATATATCAATCCCTTCATCCAAGAAATCAATCCAGTGAACCCCATCTGCACTGCCTCCAATATGTGTGCTCTTTAAAAATGTAGATCAAAGATGAACACAATATAAATGACCTGTAAAGTTGCACCATTGTACCTATTTTTATATTCAATACATCTTTAATAAAGGACACCATTTCATTGACTGCCTTAATTACTTACTGTAACTGCTTGTACACTCAGTATTTGATGTACAGGACCTCAAGAACAATATGCAACAGAGGATTTTGTAGTTGCACTCCATTAAAACAGTTTTTGTAAGGTCATCCACTTTGGATGAATTTTCTTTTGCCACACAAAATACCAGGCTGATGTTCATGCCTGGAATGGGCTGGAAATGGGTGGCAGTTGGGAGTGGAGTGCAAATGTCAAGTTACGTGGTATGAAAGGCATGGATAAGACTTTCAGCCACAAAATTGCTGAGAGGGCCAGAATCGCTTGATATTACTGGACTTGGGACAAAATAAATACAGCATTCCTTTAGCTACAGTTTTGAAATATCTGCTGAAAATTATCTATGCTGAAGATTATTAAACAGAAAATTCAGTAGGAAAATTTGCTTTCCTATTTTTCTTCTTGCCCTTAAATATTGTATTCTGTCTTCAGTATTTTATTTGCTGCAAACATTTTTAAGGGAACAAATGTATTTGCATTGACTTTCTGAACCGTGATTCTATTAAAGCGTATACAACAGGAGATACAGTCCATTCAGAAAGTATTCAGACCCCTTCACTTTTTCCACATTTTGTTACGTTACAGCCTTATTCTAAAATGGATTCAATTCATTTTTTTTATCATCAATCTACACACAATACCCCATAATAAAAAAGTGAAAACAGGTTAGAAATTTTTGCAAAGTAATTCAAAAGAAATGACTGAAATATCACATTTCCATAAGTATTCAGACCCTTTACTCAGTACTTTGTTGAGGCACCTTTGGCAGCGATTACAGCCTCAAGTCTTCTTGGGTATGACGCTAAAAGCTTGGCACACCTCTATTTGGGAAATTTCCATTCTTCTCTGCAGATCCTCTCAAGCTCTTTCAGGTTGGATGAGGAGCGTCGATGCACAGCTATTTTTAGGTCCCTCCAGAAATGTTCGATCAGGTTCAAGTCCGGGCTCTGGCTGGGCCACTCAAGGACATCACAGATTTGTTACGAAGCCACTCCTGCATAGTCTTAGATGTGTGCTTAGGGTCGTTGTCCTGTTGGAAGGTGAACCTCTGCCCCAGTCTGAGGTTCAAAATGCTCTCGAGCATTTTCATCAAGGATCTCCCTGTACTTTGCTCTGTTCATCTTTCCCTCGATCCTGACTAGTCTCCCAGTTCCTGCCGATGATAAACATTCTCACAGCATGATGCTGACAACATCATGCTTCACCGTGATGAAATGTGCCTGGTTTCCTCCAGATGTGATACTTGGCATTCAGGCCAAAGAGTTCAATCTTGGTTTTATCAGACCAGAGAATCTTGTTTCTCATGGTCTGAGAGTCCTTTAAGTGCCTTTTGGCAAACTCCAAGCGGCTGTCATGTGCCTTTTACTGAGGAGTGGCTTCCGACGGGCCACTCTACCATAAAGGCCTGATTGGTGGCATGTTGAAGATATTGTTGTCCTTCTGGAAGGTTCTCCCATCTCCACAGAGGAACTCTGGAGCTCTGTCAGAGTGACCATCGGGTTCTTGGTCACCTCCCTGAACATGGTCCTTCTCCCCCGATTGCTCAGCTCTACGAAGAGTTCTGGTGGTTCCAAAGATCTTCCATTAAAGAATGACGGAGGCCATTGTGCTCTTCGGGACCTGCAATACTGCAGAAATTGTTTTATACCCTTCCTCAATCTATATCTCGACACAATTCTGTCTCGGAGGTCTACGGACAATTCCTTCGTCTTCTTGGCGTGGTTTTTGCTCTGACATGCACTGTCAACTGTGGGACCTTATTTAGACAGATGTGTGCTAGGGTGGGAGATTGCAACCTTCACGTGGTCCGCGCCTGTTTCGACGAATGCAATCAACCTGGCGTGCACAATCAAATAAGATCAAATAGTACAAGTTGTCCTACAACTTTAGGCTGTGCACGCCATACTAAGAAGAAGAAGGTGTGTGCTTTACCAAATCATGTCCAATCTATTTAATTTACCACTGGTGGACTCCAATCATGTTGTAGAAACATCTCAAGGATAATCAATGGAAACAAGATGAACCTAAGCTCAATTATGAATGTCATAGCAAAATGTCTGAATACTTATGTAAATGTGATATTCCTTTTTAAATACTTTGTGTGTAGATTGATGATAAAAAGAAAATTGAATCAATTTTAAAATATAACTGTTACGTAACAAAATGGAAAAAGTGAAGGGGTCTTTCTGAATGCACTGTAACCCTAGAAACTAAATTGATGAAAGATTAGCTGTTGTGCGTTTGGATCAATAAACTCTCAATAGTTCATAGATCAATTCTAGCAGCCAGTTTAAAATACAAGAGAATATTTAATCTTGCAAAGAACCCCAAATGCTCCATGCTAAGGAGGAGCATAATTAGATGAAGATGAGCTAAAAATAATGTATCCAACATTGATAACCATTGTAATTATACCTGGATGAATCTGCTTACTCTTAATTAACTAGTAATTTGGCTTGAATTCTCTTTATAAATGCCATAATACATATTTTATATTTTAGGCACAAGACCTGCTTCAAAAAATGATGAATTAAAGAACAAATGGGAACATTTGTTGGGGACAGAGTATGAAGTGATGGTATGATTTTCTAGTACCATATTTTCTGATATGAATTGAGTACTGAAACAAATAGTGCTGTTGAATGACATTTGTCAATGTTTTAATTTTATTTTAATTAATTGTAAAATGTAATTCCCATTTCAAAATATCAAATAAAAATTAATAGAACTAACCAATGTTTATTATCTTATGGAGATAGCCATGAGATCGCTTCAGATCTAATGGTTGGTATGAATCATGTAATTATAATAAAATGATTTATTATGTTATAATGGGCCATTAAAATTTACTCTGGTGCACAGTCCTTGACATTCTAAGAAAAAATAAATAAATTCTATGTAGTTGAGCGAATACATGATGGAGACTAGATATCGTCCCCGAAAGCACATTTGAAATAGATGTGTATTTATTTTTTAAGCTTATATATGGGTGAAGTGTTAAGTTTGAATACAGTTTATGTGGAATTAAATGTACACTACTTATTGTGTTTGTTAATATTTGTAGCAGATTCTGAATGTAAAATTATCAGTCTAAATTTCCCACTCCAAAAAATATATTTTATACTATTCAGGTATCCCATCTGTATTAGCAATCTTTCTTGATCTAAGTTCGATAAACCTTTTGAAATGTTGTCATTTTATCTGTGAATGTTTCATGTGATAGCACAAATAATTTTAATTGCTTTGGTGACATTTCTCTGAGATATCTGTGCTTCATTGAGGATCCTCGAAGTTTTCATCTTCCCTCTCCCTTGCCTGAATTGGCAAGTAAACTCTGATACCAACGTGTAATGCCGCCATTTGATATTGCCATCTCTGATAGCTTTAGCTTAAAAATTCTGAGGAATGAAACAACATTAGGGGGAGGGATATTTGAAATAGAGAGTTTTACAATGGCAGATATGCCTTTTTATTAGTGCTGAATAACCAAACATGCTAAATACCAAAAATATGCCATATGATAGGAAATGCCCCAGCAAATCTGTTAACTGCAACACTGTAGAGAAGGTTTATCACCTCCAAACCAAGTCCACCATTTTACGTCATAATAGTTAAAAACATTTCTTCCAATGTGTAAATGAAGATTCTTAATTTAACATATTACTATTAGCTTCTGTGGTAATTTGTGATCTGGAGGTCAAACTGTAGTATTGGAACATTAGATTAATGATATTTGAGTGAAAATATTGATTGTGTGCTACTTTCATTTCTACTAACTTTTAATATCTTCCTAATTCATAACTAGGTGCTTAATGTGGACTCTGAGATTTACAGTGATGTAGATGTGCAGAAATATTCAAAGGTAATGTAGCTCAGAACCATTAAGAAATTATTGACTGAAATGGTTTATGTATTTCCATGTTGAATATTGCACCTGAATATTAACTACACTGGTGGGTCAACTTGACATAGTCATGGCACTTTGAGCTCTGCGTCACCACTTGTGCTGTTTAATAATTATTATCTTTATTGTCCACAACACTTCCAATGTTACCCGTATTATTGCTTGTGACGGGGGGATTGAGATGTTATTCCTCTTTTTCTTCATCTCTTGAGCCAGAAATTTTGGACAGGAGGAGTAATATTTTGTTCAGAATTGTTTTTCTCTACTGTTTGTAATCTATAACATAGGATAAGTGGGTCAGTCTGTCCTTTGTGCCTCATTAACCCACATAGTTGAATCAAGGTTGATTTTTATCTCAACTTAATCTATTTTCTTAGCCAACACAAATTTGCTGATGTGTCAGGAGAAACTGCAGGTTTAAACCGAAGGCAAACACAAAAACTTGGAGTAACGCAGCAGGTCAGGCAGCATCTCTGGAGAAAAGGAATAGGTGTCGTTTTAGGTTGAGACTGTTCTTCAGACTGAGAGCCAGGTGAAAGGAAAATGAGATATATGAATGGAAGATATGCAAAAAGTAACAATAATGAAGGAAAGGTGGAGCCCATAATAGACAATATAGGACTTCTATGTATCAGCGAGACCAAGCGCAGACAAGGCGATCATTTCGCTGAACAACTTTGCACAGTCTGCGTCTGCCTATGTGATCTCCCGGTTGCCAAACACTTCAACTTTCCTTTCCATTCCCACACTGACCTTTCTGTCCTGGACCTTCTCAATTGTCAGGGTGAGGCCAAATGTAAATTGGAGGAACAGCACCTCATATTTTGCTTAGTCAGCTTATTACCCTGTGGTATGATCCATGATTTCTCTAACTTCAAGTAAACACTGCATCCTCTCTCGCTACAATACGTCCCTCCCCCACCCTAGTCGTCGTACTAGTTTCACTGTCGTCCTGTTGAGTTCCACTGCCTTTATAACTCATTATCATCTATCCCACAGCCAACAATAGACCATTGTGGGTTCCACCTTTCCTTGATTAGCGTTTCTTTTGGCATATCTTCCAATAATTTGTCCTTTATCTCTCGTTTCCCTTTCCCCTGACTTTCAGTCTAAAGAAGGGTCTCAACCCGAGACGCCACAAATTTGCTGATCATGGTTTTAGTAGCGGAGAAATTTTCATTTTTCCACCTTTAATGCAAATACGGCGGCATCGTGGTGCAACAGTAGAGTTGCTACCTTACAGCGACAGAGACCTGGGTTAGATCCTGACTATAGATGCTGTCTGTAAATGCTGTTTGTACATTCTCCCGGTCATTTGCGTGGGTTTACTCCGGGTGCTCCGATTTCCTCCCACAATCCAAAGATGCACAGGTTTGTAGGTTAATTGGCTTTGGTAAAATTGTAAATGATCCCTAATGTGTATAGGATAACGTTTGTCTGCGGTGATCACTTTTCGGCGCGGACTCGGTGGGCTGAAGGGCCGGTTTCCGTGCTGTATCTCTAAGCTAAGTGCTTTATAAATTTACTCCTAAAAATCTATTCCTAATTTTAAGACTAATTATGCACCTCCAACCAGAGAAATTGAATATTATTCACAATTATTTTGCTAAAGTAGGGTGCCCAATCTCAGCCTCTGTGTGAGTTTTTATTATGCCTGCTTCAAATATTTTTGTAACTTTTCCTAAAATGCTCTGGTGACCTCTGCTTCAGGTTTTGATACGAAGAATTTTCTGCTCCAAGAGGTACTAAAATTAAATTTCTCCAAAATTGCTCACTTTACTGTAAGTGAGTAACAATTTTTCCTTTGAGAAGTTTAGGGAGAACACTGGTTGGATCCGTGCTGGTAAAGGATTAATGAGTGATGTGACCAGAGCAAGCTGTCCACTGGAGGAGGGAAGGCATTCTGACATCGGCAGAGGTCACATCCTCAGGCTAAAACAGAAATATTTCTGAATATTTCAGAGAAACTAAAAAATAAGAAAAGAAAATAATATTAAAACTTAGAAATTTAAATCATGCAAAACATATAAAACACTCGTTCCTAGGTGATAGGAGCAGAATTAAGCCCTTCAAGTCTACTCTGCCATTCAAACGTTGCTGATTGAATCAAGGCATGTAAAAAATACACAGGAATGCAAAATTAATATTGCAAACATCTCAGAAATCAAGGCATTGATATTCCATAATGCATTGCACACTACTGAAATGGTAAAATGCTGGAAAATGGATTGCAACAAATGTTTGCATTGTATTGAGGTATTCGATGAAACACTGGTTGCAAAGGTAAGTTAAGGGCCTGTTCCACTTAGGCTATTTTTCAGGCAACTGCAGGTGACTAGGCTGTCGCCACATGGTCGCCGGGTGTCGCCTGTATGGTCGTGAGTAGTCTCCTCAGTCGCCCAAAGAGTTGTAGCGTCTTTCTGGACGCCGCTGGATTTTCAAAAAATTTCGGCGACAGTGGGTTTGACGCCAATGAGCATAGCTTGACTTCTCCTGATGTAGGTGCTGTCGTAGGTTGTCGCCAGGTGACGTAGGTTGTTGCCGTGCTGACGTAGGTTGTCTCCGGTGCTGACTTTGGTGAATTGGCGGCAACCTACGTCAACCGGCGACAGGTAACGGCAACTGAATTGTCTTCAGTTGTCGTAGCTTGTCGCGGGTGGACGTAGGTTGACCGGTTGTCATAGCTCGACGGGGTGTCGCCTGTGTGGTCCTAGGTTGTTGTAGCTGTGGTCGTAGGTGGACGTCCTAATGGGTCACCGGTTGTTGGTAGCTTGCTCTAGCTTGACGTCGACTAGGTAGCAGGTTGTTGCAGCTGGTCGTAGACATTGTCGTAGGGGGGTCCAGTCGACGGTTTTTCGGCGACCTGCTACGACTATGGCAGTCGCCAGCAATCGCCTTAAAATAATCGCCTAAGTGGGACCTTTAGATCACCCTTTATACTGCTAAAATCCACTGGCCGAGGACAAAAAGTGGATATGAATGATAACAACCTCACTGAGCAGTAAGCCTAGCTGTTACTGCTACAGTGTACATTGTAAAACATTAAAAACTGCAAATAAGAAAAAAATTGTGATTAAAAACTATAAATATAATTATAGCCTTAGTCCAATTAATTCAATAATCATATCATTTAAAAAATAAATAAGTACAAAGGGACAGAAAAGGAAGTTATTTTTCTCTCTCTGCTAAATGGATAAGAGCTCAGATATTGCTTTTGCATAAGTAATGTTTGGGAAAAATCTTACCTTCGCAGATTAATTGTGCATTTCTCTTGTTAGATGCAAGGTTAATACAAAAGGAGATTAATTCCATATCAATATGCTCTTCTGCACATTCAAACAACATCTTCATTAACTGTTTAAAAAAACCACTTAGTCATTTACTGACATTGATTAAAAAAAATGAAACCACTCCTCCACAGTAAATCCATAACTTTTTTTCTCAATACTTCGAAAGCCAAGAAATACAGTAACATAGGTATATGTGAAGAAATTTGGTGAAACTGATAGGCTGAAGTGTGTTTATTTCAATGCAAGTATTGTGGAGAAAACAGATGAACTTAGAGCCTGGATTGATGCTTCAGACTATGTTGTGGCCATTGTGGAAATGTAGTTGTGTGAGGAACATGACTGGCAGGTTAATGTTCAGGGGTTTTGATGTTTCAGATGTGACCAAGAGGGAGGCAGAAGAGGTGGGGAGTTGTACTGCTGATCAGGAAGACTGTCACTGTGGTGCTCAGAGAGAACACACTGGAGGGTTGTCCGCTGCGGCAGAATGGGTGGCGCTGAAAAATAAGAAAGGTGTAAGGACTCTAATGGGATTGTATCACAGCGCCCACCAATAGTAAGCGGAAGATATATAATTGTACTAGACTAAGTGGGACCCCTTGGGTCCCAGCATCACACGGAGGGTTGGTCCCCCAATGCAATATTCCACCTCTCCACCAAGGGGAGGGGGGGGGGGCGGCTTTCTGGAGCGCTAGTATGGGTGTTATGGGCTGAAAGGACTGGTTTCCAGAGGGCTAGTATGGACATTGTGGGCCGAATGGATTATTGGGCTGGTGGCTCAGTCACTCAAGCCTGTTGTGCTGGCAGGTCACTCACTCATGGCTAGTGGGCTGGCAGTTGACTCACGGCTATTCCTTGAAATCCCCTTTCAAGCAGGGTGCAAGGCCACCAAATTCAAGTGCAGTTTCTTACCATTTCAAGCAGGGTGCAAGGCCACTAAAGACAGCGAGTCGTGACCTCTCCCTCCATCTTTACGAGACTGAGCCACGCCCACACTTCTGGGTTTTATAGTCCCTCCCCCCTCATACCAGAAGGGGCGTAGCCTTCATGGCGTGATTGACAGGAGAGAGAATCTCTATATTTTTAAAACTCTAATAACTCTTTTATTTTTGATCGATGAGAAAAACCCTCGGCACCTGATGAGTGGAGGGGGACTCTTAGTAAGATGGCAAAAATCACAGCCGTACGTGGTAGCGTTTTTTCTAAAATCAATATAAAGCGCTAACAGGAAGTGGTCAAGATTAGACTTTTAATTATATATAGAAGGCAACTTTAATTAGGCAGGCCAACTTTAATTAGGCAAGGCAACGTTAATTAGGCAAGGCAACGTTAATTAGGCAAGGCAACTTTAATTGGGCAAGGCAACTTTAATTAGGCAAGGCAACTTTAATTAGGCAAGGCAACTTTAATTAGGCAAGGCAACTTTAATTAGGCAACACAGCTTTAGCATTTCCAAACCAAAGGCAACACAGCTTTAGCATTTCCAAACCAAAGGCAACACAGCTTTAGCATTTCCAAACCAAAGGCAACACATCTTTAGCATTTCCAAACCAAAGGCAACACGGCTTTAGCATTTCCAAACCAAAGGCAACACAGCTTTAGCATTTCCAAACTATATTTTCAAACCACATTAAGGGCATTGGCAGGTCAGTAAAACCACTCACAGTTTAGTAGACATGTGTTCTCCCCCATCTTTCAGAGACTGACTGAGGCACTCAACACTTCCGGGTTTTATAGACCCTCCGGAAGGGGCATGGCCTTCAGGAGAGAGAATCTCAACATGTTTTAAACACTAATAACTCTTTTATTTTTTGATGGGGAAAATCCTCTTGTCCTGCGCAACGGAGGGGGACTCAAAGATAGCCAAAAATCACAGCCATAAGTGGCAGCGTTTTTTCTAAAATCAATATACAGAACAACAGGAAGTGGTCAAGATCAGACTTTTAGTAATATAGATATATGTGGACAGATAACCGATAGATGCCAAAGCAACCGGGTTGTCGTCGTGGGTCATTTTAACTTTTCCAATATTGACTGGAACGTGCTCACATACCTAAAGAAGCTTTTACTATCCTCCTTTATATTCTTGGCTAACTTACCTTCGTACCTCATCTTTTCTCCCTGTATTGCCTTTTTAGTTATCTTCTGTTGCTCTTTAAAAGTTTCTCAATCCTCTGGCTTCCAGCTCAACTTTGCTATGCTATACTTCTTCCCTTTTATTTTTATACTGTCTTTGACTTCCCTTGTCAGCCACGGTCACCTCTTACTCCGCTTAGAATCTTTCTTCCTATTTGGAATGAACTGATCCTGCACCTTTTGTACTATTCCCAGAAACACCTGCCATTGTTCCATTGTCATCCCTGCTAGGGTCTCTTTCCAGTCATGGAAACATAGAAAATAGGTGCAGGAGGAGGCCATTCAGCCCTTCGAGCCAGCACCGCCATTCATTGTGATCATGGCTGATCGTCCCCAATCAATAACTCGTGCTTGCCTTCTCCCCATGTCCCTTGACTCCACTAACCCCTAGAGCTCTATCTAACTCTATCTTTAATCCATCCGGTGATTTGGCCTCCACTGCCTTCTGTGGCAGGGAATTCCACAAATTCACAATTCTCTGGGTGAAAAGGTTTTTTCTCACCTCAGTCTTAAATGGCCTCCCCTTTATTCTAAGACTGTGGCCCCTGGTTCTGGACTCGCCCAACTGGGAAAAATGTTCCTGCATCTAGCTTGTCCAGTCATTTCATAATTTTATATGTTTCTATAAGATGCCCCCTCATCCTTCTAAACTCCAGTGAATACAAGCCTAGTCTTTTCAATCTTTCCTCATATGACAGACCCGCCATCCCAGGGATCAATCTTGTGAACCTACGCTGCACTGCCTCAATCACAAGGATGTCCTTCCTCAAATTAGGAGACCAAAACTGTACGCAATATTCCAGATGTGGTCTTACCAGAGCCTTATACATCTGTACAAGAACCTCTCTACTTACGAGAAGACAGAGGTGATTTTGTTTGGCCCCAATGGCTGCCGTGAACCTCCCTTTGTTGACTTGGGTCCACTGGCATTGTCTGTAAAGCCAACCGTCTTGAACCTGGGTTTTAGGATGGACGGTGATTTTAAACTAGACAAACAAATAGGCGCGGTGGTTAAGTCCAGCTTCTTTCACCTAAGGAAGCTGGCAAAGGTGAAGCCCATTCTCGAGCGGGAGCATTTTGAAACAGTAATCCATGCCTTTATTACATCTAGGCTGGATTACTGTAACGCACTCTACTCTGGAGTCGCACGAGCTTCATTGGCTCGTCTCCAGCTTGTTCAAAATGCTGCCGCTCGCCTTTTGACTGGAACTCGAAAGAGGGAGCACATTACGCCAATTTTGGCCTCCCTACACTGGCTCCCAGTGCACTTTCGAGTTCATTTCAAAATTCTTTTATTTGTTTTTAAATCGTTGAATGGGCTCGCCCCGCCTTACCTCTCTGAGCTGCTCCACCTATATGCTCCTGCCCGGTGCCTCAGGTCAGCTGATCAGCTGCTCCTTGAGGTACCAAGGTCTAAGCGGAAGCTCAGAGGGGATAGAGCCTTTTCTGTTGCTGCTCCGGCACTCTGGAACACCTTGCCGTTGCACATCAGACAGGCCCCCTCACTGTCCATCTTCAAATCCTCCCTAAAAACATATTTTTATTCTTTGGCTTTCGACACTGGCTGAGGCATTGCACCTGTTTTTAGTGTTTTTAATGTCTTTTAATTTTTTGTGTGTTTTTTATAGTCCTTCGTTTTACGGTTTTTAATGGTTTTTAATTGTTTGTAATAGCTTTTTGTTCATGATTTCTCATGTACAGCACTTTGTGGCAACTGTAGTTGTTTAAAGTGCTTTATAAATAAAGTTATTATTATTATTACTCCTATACTGAAATCCTCTTGTTATGAAGGCCAACATTCCATTAGCTTTCTTCACTGCCTGCTGTACCTGCACGCTAACTTTAGTGACTGGTGTACAAGGACACCCAGGTCTCGCTGTACCTCCCCCTTACCTAACCTAACCCAGTCAACTTTGGCCAGCAGCTCCATCATGCCTCCATAGTCCCCTTTGCTCAACTGTAATACTGACACTTCCGATTTTCCCTTCTCCCTTTCAAAATGTAGATTAAAACTTATCATATTATGGTCACTCCTAATGGCTTCTTTACCTTGAGTTCCCTTATCAAATCCGGTTAATTACATAACACTGAATCCAGAATTGCCTTCTCCCTGGATGGCTCCAGTACAAGCTGCTCTAAGAATCCATCTCGGAGGCACTCCACAAACTCCCTTGGGGACCAGTACCAACCTGATTTTCCCAGTCTACCTGCATATTGACTGCATCTCCCATAACCACATTACCTTTGCTACTGTCAATTTTAACTCTTGATTCAACTTTTATCACCAAACTGACATTAAAAAAAAATATTGGTTGCCCAGCTGCTGACCTCTCAATGCCTTTCCTCGTGTCCCTGCACCCCTCCTCACCCCCCCCCCCCTCCCCCCCTCACCCCCCACATGGTCTAGTAATTTTTAAATGTTAAATCATTTGGTCATTGTGTTAATTTTACTATTATTTTAAGTAAGTTATTTGAAACCAATAGATTGCAGCTCATTTTCAGTTAAAACATGATTATTTATTTCAAAATTATACTTGGAAAGAAGGAGGATTTGCATAATGGTATTCATTCCAAAGTGCTTGAATATTTTGAAATGTAATCATTATTATACTCTAGGAAACAAAACAACTATGACAAAGATTCATAAACAGCATTGAAATAAATAAGCTAAACATATTTAAAATATAAATGGAAAATAAATATTGGCTGGAGCACCAGAAAAGCTCTGACTCTTCCAAGTGTCCTCAATGAGCTTTAATTTCCACTGGTGAACAGAATGACCTGTGATTAACATCATCTTTGAAAGCAAGCCTCTCAGGCATTGTAACCCTCCCTCATTACTGCAATAAAGCGTAACTAACATCTTGAACTCAAGCTTTAACTCGTGGGTGAGAGATCAGCCCTAAGACTAGGTGGAATCTTATACTGTTCTGTGGTTTTAGTTATTCACATTGCACGTTAATATGCGATAGTGCAAAGAGATAATTTGAGTACAGCTGGATGAAAAACTAGAACAAATATATATCTGCATATTCCTTCTAATTCTATTTTTGTTTTAATTTAGTTATTACCAGTTCATACATTGAATCTTGGAGTGGAGCTGGATTCATTTGATGGACGTCATTACATATCATCAATTGTGCCTGATGGACCAATAGGCCAAAATGGATTATTACAAGTGGAAGATGAAATTTTAGAGGTATAGTTTTGAGAAAAATATTAAAATTTGAAAATAATCTTTCTATTTTGTTAATAATAAATTACTTATTTTAGGTTACATTTATTTTCTATTTGAAATAATTCATACAACAGGTTCAGGCAAACATTGTCAAATAAGCGTTATGCTTTCATGTTTGTCAGTTCGAGAATATTCATCATTTGGTATGATTCCTGTTAACCTTAAATCGTGTTCTGCAAAAATAAATAAAAATGACATTAATTTCCAGTTCTCTACATATTAAGATACAGTTTGCATTTTATTTTTTTGTACAGGTTATGATAGGTAGATAAGTTCTGCATGTATAACACATGGACCAGAATTTATATAGAGAATTGTTTAATGACCGATGAATATTAAGACTTTGAAGATGATTATTTAAAAACTTAAATTCTTGTATTAGTTTTGTCAATCACTTTCTCAAGAACTGTCAGGAAAGGTGGAATTTGGCCAGTTTCCATTACTCATGAGTTGTGGAGAGAATAATTTAAAGCAACATTAGCAAATTATGAAAATAGTTCAGGGGAATTAAATGAGACATTGCTGGAAACGGAAAGTGGTTCATACAAAATGGATGTGCAGTAAATGCTTGTCTTGTCTCCGATGCCAATGTCCCATTAATTAATTTAAAACAAAAGTCTGGAACCATGCACCAAAATGAAAATTGCAAGTACAATGTCTGCATGCAAAGTATTTTAGAAAACTGCACTTCCACACAAGGCACACAATGTTAGAAGATGCACTATGGTACAATAATTCATGCAGGTAGAACCTGCAAATATATTTGGTTAATTTAAGACAATAATAGTTTGAAATACTGCCATAATCTGAATATTTGCCTTCTATTTCAGGTGAACGGAAAGCAGCTATATGGAAAATCGCGCCGTGAAGCAATTTTATTTCTGAAAGATATGTCCCCTCCGTTTAATTTGGTCTGTTGTCGGAGACTGTTCGAGGAAGAAAATGAGATGCCTGTCGATGAACCCACTGGCATGGAAAGTGATGTTTCCCAGGTAGAGTTGGTGAATTTCAAAGGGAAATATACTGATATCTTCTGATGCACAGAATGATTCCATAATGATTCTTATAAATTGGTTGAGATATTTAGGAGTTCAGTCAAAATTGTACTTGATTACATTACTCATCGAGCCCCTTCATAAGTACTTACATAGTCAAAGCATCCATTTTTTTGTGACTGATAAATACATTTTAACGTGGCTGTTCGTGAAGGCTGGGTCAGTATGTTAGCTACAAGGAGACCGAATACTCATCGTCAATACTCCACCCCTCCCTATCTCCCTCGTCCACCCCACTCCCCACCCCATCTTCCTCCTCATTTCCCTCAACCTCCTCCCCTCACTCCCATTCCCTGCCCCAGCACCTACCCAGGTCATAGAGCAGCGCCAGGCTTGGAACTCGGCCTGGTTCTCGTACTCGGCCCGGCCCTGGCTGTAGACCCCAACCATCAGCTCGGCCGCCGCCTGGGTTCCAGTCCAGTTCCCGGCTTCATCTCCGGGCTCGTCACTGACCCCGGACCCAGGATCGTCCTTGTTTCCAGCGGCGGCTTCTTTCTCGGGCCCAGTCACGGCCCATGCCCCATCCCAAGCTCCGGGCTCGCTCCTCACTCCAACTCCAGCACCAGTCTCGGCTCCAGCCCAGGTCCAGTCCCCGGGCTCAGCCCGCGATATCACCCTCCTCACCAGGCACCGATCGGGCGACGGCAGCCGCCGCCACTCCTCGTTCACCAGAGCGCTGGAGTGCCCCTCCTTCCCGGTGTGTCCCGTCCTGCCTTGCGAGTGCATTGTGACATCACTTGGATTTTATTTTGCGAAATGGGTGAGTTTTTGGGGCTGTTTTTTAAATTTAAAGGATTAATAACTTCGGAAATATATGTGGGAATGCAACGGGAAGATGTTTATTGCCACGACGGGAAAATGTGAGTAGGATGTGCGAAAATGGGAAGGCTTTGGCCTAGCATTTGGAAAAAGATAGGAAAACCAGATTGACACATCGTGGGCACAAACAAGACAAAGACTTTTAGTTATGTAAAGCTAGGAGGAAAGAATTCAAGCAGGCGATTACCAGGGCCAAAAGGAGCCATGAAATGTCATTAGTGAGTCAGATTATGGGAAATGCCAACAAATTTTATATGTACATTAAAAATAACAGGGTGACCAGAGAGCTGGCAGGACCAATCACGGATAAAGGAAGGGATCTATACCAGGTTATTGAGAACGACAAGAGAGGAGATTGCGGAGGGCTGGACAAGGATCTTTGTTTCTTGTCTAGCTGCAGGCGAGGTCCCAAAACAATGGCGAGTGGCCAGTGTAGTTGAAGTAGCGAGAATTCAGGGAACTATAGGCCAATGAACCTCACGGTCGTTGTCGGGGAACTATTGGAGAGAATTCTTCGAGATAGGATTTACTAATATTTGTAAGAGAATGGGCCGACTAGGGATAACCAACACGACGTATGTGGCAGGTTGCGTCTTGCTGATTGAGTTTTTGAGGGTTGATGAAAGATGATATGGCAGTGGATGTTGTATACATTGATTTTAGTAAGGCTTTGATAATAATAATAATAATAAATTTTATTTATGGGCGCCTTTCAAGAGTCTCAAGGACACCTTACAAAAATTTAGCAGGTAGAGGAAAAACATGTAAGGGGAATGAAATAAATAGTAGAGACATGACTAGTACACAAAGTAAAGACAGAATACAATTCAAAACACAATATGAGGCAATTAATGCACAGATGAAAAGGGAGGGGGACGTGGGGCTAAGGATAGGCAGAGGTGAAGAGATGGGTCTTGAGGCGGGACTGGAAGATGGTGAGGGACACGGAATTGCGGATCAGTTGGGGGAGGGAGTTCCAGAGCCTGGGAGCTGCCCTGGAGAAGGCTCTGTCCCCAAAACTGCGGAGGTTGAACTTGTGGATAGAGAGGAGACCGGCTGATGTGGATCTGAGGGACCGTGAGGGTTGGTAGGGGGAGAGGAGGTCAGTGAGTTATGGGGGGGCCAGATGGTGGAGGGCTTTGTAGGTGAGGATCAGGATTTTGTAGGTGATCCGGTGGGAGATGGGAAGCCAGTGAAGTTGTTTGAGGACTGGAGTGATGTGATGCCAGGATTTGGTGTGGGTGATGAGTCGGGCGGCTGCGTTCTGGACCAGTTGGAGTCGGTTGATGTAGGTGGAGCTGATGCCAAGGAGAAGTGAGTTGCAATAGTCCAGTCGGGAGGAGATGAAGGCATGGATGAGTCGTTCAGCAGCGGGAGGTGTGAGAGAGGGTCTGAGTTTGGCGATGTTGCGGAGATGAAAGAAGGAGGTTTTAATGACATGGCGGATGTGAGGCTCAAGGGAGAGGGTGGAATCAAAGATCATGCCAAGGTTGCGGGCCTTGGGAGATGGGGAGACAGTGGTGCCGTCGCTGGTGAGAGTGGGGTTATTGATTTTGCTGAGTGTGGCTTTGGAGCCTATGAGGAGGAATTCTGTCTTATCGCTGTTGAGTTTGAGGAAGTTATGTTGCATCCAGGTTTTTATAACTGACAAACAGGAGTTGATATGGGAGAGGGGGGGGTTGTGGGGGGATTTGGTGCCGAGGTAGATCTGGGTGTCATCAGCGTAACAGTGGAAGTCCAGGTTGAAGTGGCGGAGTATCTGACCAAGGGGGAGGATGTAGATGATGAAGAGGAGGGGGCCGAGTACGGAGCCTTGGGGAACGCCTTGAGTGACTGGCTGTAGCAGAGGTGTGGTTGTGGAGAGAGATGAAGTGGGATCTGTTGGAAAGGTAGGAACGGAGCCAGCTGAGTGCAGAGCCTTCAATGTCGAGGTCTTTGAGTCTGGTGAGCAGGATGTTGTGGTTCACTGTATCGACTGTTCACTTGATAGACTGGTAAAACATGGTAGACTGAACCATAAGATTAAGATGTATGGGATTCACAATGAATGGGTCATATGGGTTCGGAGCTGACTCACTGATAGACGACAGGGTTGTCATGGAGGGTAGATATTCTGGCTGGAGATCTGTGCCCAGTGGAATTCTAGTGGGATCTGTGCTGCAACCTCTGCTGCTTCTGATATAGATAAAAGACCTAAACGTAAATGTAAATGGTTGAGTAAGTTTGGTGAGTAAGTTTGCTGACGACACCAAAATTGGAGGAGTTGGAGACAGTGTGGAAGGCTGTCAGAAGATACAGCAGGAAACAGATCAGCTGCAGAAATGGGTGGGGATGAGACAGTTGGAGTTCAACCCGAGCAAGTGTGAGGTGTTACACTTTGGGAGGTTGAATGTAAGGGAAGAGTACACAGCAAATGGTTAGACCCTAAAGGGGCTGTCCCACTTGGGCAACCTAATTGGCGAGTTTAGAAGAGTTTGAAAAAATGACATGTTGAAGACCTCCTTCGACTATGTAGAAGACCTCCTTCGACCTCCTTCGACTATGTTGAGGACCAGCTTCGTCTAGCTACGACTAGCTACGACTAACTTTGGGAAAATTGGATACGGAATAGTGGAGAGTGAAGACGACCTCCTTCGATTCCCTTCGACCTCCCTTTGACTATGATGAAGATTATCTACGACTTCCTTCGACCACCTTCGACTACCCTCGATTACCTACAACTAACATGCCGAACTACTCCTACTACAACTAAACCGACGAGTAAAAAAAGTATCGATTTTTTCCATGGCAACCTTTTTTTACTTGCGGGCATTTTTTAACACATTGAAAAAACCCGCCACAATCTAGCTGAGGCCTCGAGTACGCGGAGACCACTCTTGAGCATGAAGGAGAGTTACGAAGACCTCCTACGACCTCGTGTCGACCATGCAGTGAGTATGAGTCGAAGGCAAACTCGCCAGAACTAGCGGATTAGGTCGCCCAAGTGGGACAGGCCCTATAACTGCATTGATGTGCAGAGGGTCTAGCAGTCTAAGTTCTTAGCTCAGTGAAGGTGCCAGCACACAGATAGGTAAAGTAGGCCTATGGTATGCTTGCCTTATTTGCTAGGGGCATTGAATATATGAGTCACAAAGTCATGATGCAGCTCTGTAGGGTTTTGGTTAGGCCACATTTGGTGTATTGTGTGCAGTTCTGGTCACCCCATTACAAGAAAGATGTTGAGGCTTTGGTGTGGAAGTTTACCAGAATGGTGCCTTGATTATAGTGTTTCGGCTACCTGGAGAGGGTAGGTAGAATTTAATTGTTTTCTCTTGAATATTGGAGGTTGAGGGGAGATATGATAGTAGGTATATAAAATTATGAGAGGCATAGACAGTCGGAATCTTTTTCCCAGGATGGAAATGTCCAACACTAAAAGGTGAGAGGGAGAAAGTTTTATGGAGATGCGTGGGGTAAGTTCTTAGACACAGAGAGTGGTGGGAGCCTGAAACAATTTGGCTGGGGTGCTGGTAAAGACAAATACAATGTGGCATTTAAGAGGCTTTTAGATGGGCACATGGAAGTGCAGGGCTAGAGGGATATTTATCATGTACAGGCAGATGAAATTAGTATAACTTGGCATCATGTTCGGCAAAAACATTATAGGCCGAAGTGCCTGTTCGTGTGCTTACTGTTCTATGTTGTTGTATTATTTATGTTAAGTACGTATGGAAGGATATTTCTAAATATATTGCTAAATATTGTATTTGAATGTACTTTTGACACCCGAATAGAATAAGATAGCTTCACTTTCCTTTTAAAACACAAATCCCTCTGTTGTTCTGTACACCTTAAACAATTCTCCCTTACTGCTGCCATATACAAATTCATAAAAGCTTATGTTTTTCCAACACTCTCTGCTGGGTTTTTAACTAATGTTCTGTGTATGTTCAACCATCCTTTTGTGAAATCATTGCTAGTCCTATAAGAATCAGCACTATATCATTATATATCTGTATGTTCTATCTATAGGCTTCAGAAAAGTACGAGATGATAAGGCCACCATCTCCCTGGAGTAGTGAAAATTGTAGCCACCAGGTAAATTGAACTATTAAAATGAGAATCAAATTAGATTTAGATGTGTATCAGGGCATATCCCGTTATCTCCCCCCCCCCCCCCCCCCCCCCCCCCCTATGTATAAGACATTTTGCCCTTGTCAACATGATTTCCATGTCAAACTTAATTAGATTCATAAGGGTAATTCAGCAAGATTTGGCCACTGTCCTTTTTTTGATGAGCTCAAAAGTACGATTTGGAGAACAACGGCTTTGCATCTTACCAATAGGCTATAACTTTGAGCCTATAAAAATACAGTAAACCCTTGCAATGATAGACCGCACAGAGGAGGTGGTGTCCGTTATTATCGATTGTCTGCTATAACTGAATTAGGAGGTTAATATGTACAGTGCTATTGCCAATAAACAGCCAATACACTACACAATAAATAGTAAAGTACACAAAATACACAATGCCTAGGAACGGCACAGTGGCGCCATGGTAGAGTTGCCACCTTACAACAGCAGAGACCCGAGTTCAATCCTGACCTTGTGTGCTCGGGTTTCTTTCCATGTTGCGGAGACGTGCAGGTTTGTGGTTTTGGTGGCTTCGGTGGGTTGTACTGTTTCTGTGGCTCTCTGCATCGTGGCACCAGGGGGCCGGGTTCGATTCTGGCATCGATTTGCTGTGTGTTTCTGGTGCACTAGCTCTATCCTACTCACTGGAGCTGGCGTGCTAGGGCACCCAGGGCAGGGGAGAGTGGGGTGGTGAGAGTCGGCACAAGCTTGGTGTTTCTACGCTGTATCTCGAAACAAAATCATAATCATAATCATACTTTATTAACCACGTATGTTTTTTTAACATACTAGGAATTTGATTTGCCATACAATCATACCAATAAAAAGCAACAGGACACACAGAATACATTTTAACATAAACATCCACCACAGTGACTCCTCCACATTCCTCACTGTGATGGAAGGCGAAGAAAAGTTCAATCTCTCCCTTCTTTGACCTCCAGCGGTCGGGGGCCTCTAACCTTCCGTTGACGGGACGATGTTACTCCCGAAGCCGGCGGCGGGCCTCCTGCAAGCTCCTGCATCGGGGGGGGAATCTAGGCTTCCCCTCGCAGGGTGATCTACCCCGGGTTGGGGCTGGTCGAACGTCGTGCGGCTTTTGGAGCTTCCCGATGACCGTCCCAACCCAGACTGCGAGCTCCTTGATGTAAAAGTCCGCAAACCGCGGTTTGAGCATTGATCCCAGGCAAGGAATCGGCTCCGATTGTAAGTCCACGGCCCAGCGGTGGGGCTCAAAGTCGCATCTCTGGCAAGGTAAGAGACTGGAAAAAAGTTTCCCCTGAACCTCTCCCCCACACCCCACATAAAACAAACCAGAGAACATTAACACAAACTTTTAAAACACACTAAAAATAACAAAAAAAGGCGAAAAGGACAGACATCAACAGGCGAGGCTGCCGTCGAAGCACCACGCGGTGATAAACTAAGCTAAAATGGTTCAAAAACACCATTCGCCCCATCCATCTAATGGTCATTCTATGAAACAATGACCTTGATCTACTGATTTGGTTCTCTATAACCAAATTCTGCTATAAAGAAGCCATTAAAACGAGAGTTTACCGTAGTTGTGGTAAGTTGTAACATATATTTTAGCATCCCAAAAATTACGTTTAACTTTGAATAATGTGCAAAGTATGCAGCCAAAGGAACATCTGTTCTGAACGTAGCTTTGCATCAGACACAGCCTTGGAAAAAGTGGTTTTGAATTGTTTCTCTACACCAATTGCACCATACTAATTTGTACAGATTTGTTATTTTTATTGTAGTGATCCCATGTGAAATAGTTTGGGCAAGTAAAATTCAGAGGTTTATTCACAGTGCAAATATTCACCATATATGACAGATTGTTACAATATTGGCAGAGTTATGCAGGCTGGCATAAAAATAATAGATAGAGGAATTGGAGATAAGAGTGTGTGGCCAAGGCAGGTGCAAAAGCATTTTGAAGTGAAATAAATAGTATTGGTATTAGATTTTCTCTGATGCAGCTGACCTAGAAATAGTTTGTGTTGATAATAGAGTCATAGAACATGGTAACAGGTGCTATTTATATTAAGCCGATTTTCCGTCACAGGGTCAATATAGCCTTCGATGCAATGGCATTTTTAAGTACTTCATAAATATGATGAGAATATCTTCCGCCACCATCCCCTTAAGCAATGTATTTTAAGATCTCAACGTACCAAATTCCTTCTATATCTCTTAGCTTATATATATGCCATTTGATTATAAACACTTCTATTTAAGAGAAATGGTTCTTGCTATATATTAACTATGCTTCCCCACAATTTTTTTTAAACTATTCAAGTCCACTCTCAGCCTTCACCATTACAAAGGAAATAAACTAAGCCTACCTGGTTTATTTTCACAGCTGAAATGCTCCATCCCAGGCAACATACCGGTGAATTACTTCCACACCATCTCCAGTGCAATCACAGTCTTGGAAGAGTGAATTAGGGAAAATATAAGTTTGATAGTGCAGACTAGAAATCTGTAATATATTTATCTGACAAAATAGATGTAATGATTCCTGACAAGTCAATATCAATGTTTTACAAGTTAATTTATTTTCCAAAGGTGGATGTGGATACTGAGACTAATGCGGAAGAGGATGAAGTTGGGGAGGTGGCTCTTTGGACTTCAGACGTGAGAGTGATTGAACTGCATAAAGGTTCTGAAGGTTTAGGTTTCAGCATCTTGGACTATCTGGTACTTTCCAATTTGTATACATTTTTAACAATGGACAAAAAATACAACAATTACATTTTCTTTGAAAACAAATTTTAGAATATGTTTGATAGTAGAAATCCTTTACCAAAGTGGTGACTGTGCTATTTTTGAAAATTGGGATAATGGAATAATTTAAGTATTAGCAGTTAAGTGCTAGTAACAATTTAGTAATGGCATTAATTTATTGTGTAATTCATTTGCAATTTTTGGTTTTCTTCCCATCCCACGGTGGAGAATTATATGTTTTGATGCAAAGGCTGGTGGGATGAAAGGTGAGGACCGGGAAACTCTATGCTTGTTCTGTCTGGGGAGGAGGGGGAGCGAAGGAAGAACTATGGGAAACAGAGGACTTGAAGGAACCATCCACAACAGCAGTAGGGAAACCGCTATTACTGAAGAGGATGTCCCACAGTGGAAAGCCACATCTTCGGAGAAAATGTGATGAGATGGCAAAATTGAGAGTAAGTGATGACACCCTTGCAAGAAGAAGAGTGAGGAGGTATAGTCAAAATGAAGTGGTTGGGTTAAAATGAGGGAGAATAACTAGAATCCATCTTCCCTTGGTGATCCCTGGACTGTTTCCTTTTCACTTATCAACCTGCAAGTTTTTTGTTGGAAAATGACAGGTGATGCCATGCTCCCAATTTTTACAAACATTGAGTTGGTATTGGAGTCTTCAAGCACTGGGATTCAGCCTCATTGTTTCTGGTAAACTAGTGGAGATATTTACGATGCATGACAGCGTTCGACATTATCCAAGGTTATGAGAACTGTGGGACTAGCCCAACAGTGAGGTAGTGATGTAAGAAACTGCAATTGGGATCAGGTAAAATATTGGGAGTCGAGTAGTTTTTTTGTACTTTAGAAGATATCCTGTCATTTTTGGAGATTGGTAAAGATTGGAGAAAGTATGTTTTGTGATTAGATACTATTGGGACAGGGATCACCATTATTGAAAGGTTGGCAGATTTTCAGAGTATCGACCATTGGAAGGAAAATGTATTAGCTTCTGGCACAGATATTACCTTCAGCAATTTAAACAACTGCCAGTATCCTGATCTATTTTGCAGGAGCCATCAATGTAACACAAAAGCAGCTGTATTTGTGTTGCTTTTTGTTGCAATGTGTGTGTCCTATTGGTGAAAAGGGAACATGTAAAGTATTGTTCTAAAAAAAATGATTGTATTATTAGGCATTCATTAAAACATTCTACAACTACTTCATTTTAGTGCATAGCTATCTGCCAAATTTGTGTACTGTCTAAAAACAATTGACCCAGATGTAGGTCACTGATTTTATTTGTAATGCTGTTTACATTGTAATACTAATGAATAGTGCGTTAACTTTATAACTTACATGATAATGTCAGAACGTCTTGCTCTCAATCAGGATTTTTTTATATCTTAAAGCTGTGGCTATGAAGGTAAAATAAAATCATTGGGAAAGCGTAACTGTTAGAAATTAATTCAGCATAGAATTACCAATGGACAGTGTTATGTCTGAAAGGCATTAAAGGTAACTTGAGGATAGAAAGAGGAGATAAGAACTTGTTTTCTATTTTGTTCCTGTGGATAATTAAAGTTTAAAGTTTGCATATCCTGGCATATCAAACCATAACCTTTACCAAGGTTTTTTCAATAAATCTTGCAGGCAGTATTTTAAATGCTGATTAGGTTTGAAATATATTGGTTTCTTTTTAAAATTCCAGTAATCCTAATTTGATTCTAACTAGCCAAGATGTCCAAAATATCAGAATGTTAAGCATGAATACTTTGTTAGATATTGGGCCAAGATATATTTCCATCATTGTGGAAAGATTTTGAATTTTCATATATTCTTACAATTTATTTTTGAAAAAAGTATAATTGTCAATAAAAATTGGATTGCACAGCACAATTCTCCTGTGCTTTACATGATTCAATTTCAATTAGAAATATTAAGTTACGAAGACGAATTGAAAACTTATTGCAAGTTCTGAGGTTTCCTTCCAGATGCTTTGCTGAAGAAGGGTTTCGGCCCGAAACGTCGCCTATTTCCCTCGCTCCATAGATGCTGCTGCACCCGCTGAGTTCCTCCAGCAATTTTGTGTACCTTCGATATTCCAGCATCTGCAGTTCCCTTTTGAATGCTTTGCGTGTCTAATGTGCTTTTGCATGGATGTACTCAGCTAAGTGCATTTCCCGTTGCCACTTTCATGACTTTGGACATCTGGGTAACTAGCTGATGGTTTGGGTCATTTGTGGAGAACAGACTCTCACAAGATTTGTGAGTACAGCTTCATCATTACATTTGTGGCCATATTGGTACCAGTGATATAGGTAGGAAGTGTAGGAGTCCTGCAAAGATAATTTAGGGAGTTAGATAGGTTAAAAACAGGCCTCCAGGATCGTTATCTCAGGATTAATACTCATTCAAGAATATAAAGATATTTAAAATATAATTATAATTTGGCATTGTGTGTGACACAAACATTGTAAAGCAAAGGGGCTGTTTTGTGCTGTACTGTTCTTAGGTTGAAAAAAATGGAGTGCGGTGAGTAACCCTTTGTACGTTTAACCCATTTAACCCCTGGAGATAGCGCGTTCTTTCGGCCACTGCAACTAACAGGACACACTCAGTCACCACTCAGTACCTCCCTTCCCATTTGCTGCTGCTTTTTCCTGCTGGCCCATCACTTTGTGCGCTCCCTGCTCTACTGCCGTCTCCTCATCCTACCCCCCTCTGTCCACTCGCCCTCTTAGCCCTCCAGTACCACCACCTCCTCCTTCTACCCTAGAGTCACCGACATACTCCACTGTGCGGTAGCTGGTGAGACGGGAGGGTGCCCCACGGTGATCAAATTATATGGTGGCCCTGTCGGTGGCAGCGGCCTGAAGAAAACGCTATCGCCAGGGACTACAACGTAAGCCGCAACTACAGCCGTGTCACTGGACTGTGCGGTGGGTGAAGAGAAGCTCGCTGGTGCAGACCAGAAGCATCAACGCCTAGTTTTAACGTGAAACGACACAAAGTGCTGGAGTAATTCAGCAGACTAAATCAGTCTAAAGAAGGGTCACCCATGTTCTCCAGTGATGCTGCCTGACCCGCTGAGTTATTACAACACTATGTTTCCGTTTCTGTATTAAACTATCATCTGCAGTTCTTGGTTTCAACTATATAAATGATAGTACGTTACTCAGTTACAACGGACAATCGACAATAGTTGTACTCACAAATCTTGTGAGAGTCTGACAAACACCATTTCCCCCCTCCCACCCATCGTCTGTAATAATGTGGGTTTACAGTACTTTGTTATTTTGTAAATGCTAGAAAATTAAAAGTAACCAAAAGTTGAAATTAACTTATAATGAAAATATGCCACTTTAATGCAAGATTTATGCCAAAGTGGGTTGCAAAGTTCTCAATGGATCACAAAAATTTATTAACTGGTTGACCTTCAGTCACAGTAATAAAATACATTAAAAAGCTGATAACTTTTATTGGTGTACAAAACTATTTCGTGCTGCAGGAAATATATTTTTGTATATTAATACCATAATATAAAATTATTTAAAAACCTGGCATCAATGCAGGCTGCTTATAGAAAGTTTTTGCCTGTGTTTTCAAGATTGTGGGACCTATTAATCTCTAAATTTAAAACATTATCTTTTGGTGTTCTCAAACATTTACACATAATGTTATACCCAAATGGCAGACAATTGATTTTTCTGGTAAATAATTTACTGATGAAAGTTATAAATTTGATTCATTTATATTTTTATCTCTGCTGAAAATCTGTCACAATTGTTATTCAAGGTTTTGCTGGCATATTCATTAGTTAAACTTTAAAGTGCAGAAATGTTGAATATTTTTGTAATAATCTAACATAGTTTCTGCATAAAACACTAGAAATATTAAGTTGCTTGCAGCTCAAACTGGCCAGTGTAGGGAAAACATTACCTATCAAGTTTACCTTTATTTTTACCAGATAATGAAGTATGTTTAATAAAGATGAACTCTGCTTGTAAGTGCATGCTGCCAGATGAAATGCAGCCTTTCTGTAAACATATTTTCCTCAGGCCCTGGAGACTATGATTGACACCAGCTGTCTAATGGAACATATGTACTTTTCCTTTTTTTATTTGCCAGCTGCATGATAAAGTATTACATTAACTGCAACAAACATTTAAAGAATATTTAAATATAGAAAGCCTTATACTTTTTAGGAACTTCTTCATGTTTTACTTTCTATTATGTTTAAATGAGAGATATTTCAGAAACAAACCTGCTGTTATGAATTTTCAATAGGTGTAGGCTAATGTATTCATGTTTGATAATTCTATGAACTTTAGAAAGCATTTCATGGAGAAATTACAACAGACTACTTAGATTTTTCAATTGTTTTACCTTAGGCTTGAAAGTCAGTAATGGGAGGTGTAATCAGTAATTGTTGCAGAGTGAAATTTCCTGGATTACATATGGATTGGTGGAATTTCTACCTCCAGATTTTCTGTGCAACACAAATTGCTGGAAGTGCTGTCTGATAACGGGGCATCTGCAACCTCGCTAAACATTGATAGCAAGAAACATTAGAGTTTTGGGATACTGCATGGAAATAATGGGTTAGCGTTTGATGGCACTGGGCCTCTACGCACTGGAGTTTAGAAGGATGCCGAATAGTGAAAGATCTGGATAGAGCCGATATGGAGAGGATGTTTCCACTATTGGGAGAGTCTAGGACCAGAGGTCATAGCCTCCGAATTAAAGGAAGTTCCTTTAAGAAGGCGATGAGGAGGAATTTATTTCATCAGAGGGTGGTGAATCTGTGGAATTAATGGCCACAAATGGCTGTGGAGGCAGTCAATGGATATTTTTAAGGCAGAGACAGAGAGATTCTTGATTAGTTCGAGTGTCGGAGATTGTGGGGAGAAGAAAGATAGATCAACCATGATTGAATGACGGAGTAGACTTGATGGGCCGAATGTGCTAATTCTGCTCCAATCACGTGAGCTTATGAACAAGGTCTTTGGCCCACCGAGCCCACACCGATCATTGATCACCCATTCATACTAGTTCTATGTTATGCCATTTTCACATCTGCTCCCTACACCCCTGGGGCAATTTACAGAGGGTAATTAACCTACAAACATGCACGTCTCTGCGATGTGGGAGGAAACCCACAAGTCACAGCGAGAACATGCAAACTCCACACGGACAAGACCCGAGGTCAGGATCCAACCTGGGTCTCTGGCGCTGTGAGGCAGCAACTCTACCAGCTGCAAAACTGTGCTGCCCTTAAACCCATGAAATTGAAGGAGAGCGAAATAGGACAGGGAATGAAGTAGTGGGCATTAAACGCTAAGTAGCTGAAAGTGAGGAAAGAGAACAGACTGAGAGAAGTATAGAAGGAAACAATAAACAAAAGATAAGATTTTTAAAATCTAACATTTTAGAGAGCTGTAAGAGTTGTTGGTAACTGCTGGCTTGACGCTTCACAGTTAACATGCTAGGAGCATAAATCCTAGTGTTGAAATGATCCTTATGTTATTAAGTCTAACTTTCATGCCTTTGTGTAGCATTTGTAATTTGTTTTATCACTATAAATACAGTAATTTCTTTAATCACATAAATTGCTGTTCTCAAAAGCCTAACATTAAATTGGAAGCGCAAATTATTCTGCAGGTTCTGCAGATTTGACAAAACTCTTTTAATGTACAAATGTTTGTGTCATTTGCACATTAATAACCTTGTACCTATTAAGCTTGCCATTATTTTCCCAGCAAATTGTGGGTCAATATGTTGGTATGTTGAATGTGAATTTCTACGTCATTAAAGCAGCTGAATGGAGCATAAATGACAGTTCCTATTGTTGATAGATTTTACATAGTATGTGCTGAGAAAAGAGGGGAAATTAATTGCAGTAATACTGAAACTTTAACTTTAAAGTTATTTTAATGATTTTATTGTAAAATTTGATTTTATTTTAAACTATTGCAACTTTAAGATCTAGTTTCACTTTCGCAGGGAAAGTCTGACATTAAAAATCACTTTCATTCTTGCATCAAATTTAAATTATAATTTTTAAACATTGGCAGTTTTTCAATCTTTATTCCAAATATTGTATCACAAAGATTGTAGAATATTTTTATGTACCATCAATGTATATGGTGGTAAAGTTTCATTTTTTTTCCCCAGGCCCCAGGTATGACAGTTACATTAGGTTTGCTGGGGCAGCAATATCAGTGTGCAGAGTTTTTGCCTGTAGGCTGTGGGCCGAGGAGCCTTTTCGTTTAGTTTTGTGACCCAACTCACAGAACTACCTAAATTTTTAACATATTATGTAAAAATATTATATAAATCAAACCTGAAACTCATCAAGGACAAAACCTGCACATTTTTAAAAATATGAGAAAAACCTCAAATTTTCTGAGTAGTAATTGCCCAATCAATGCATGTTTGATATTGAGGTCAGACGCAAATTGGCCAATCCCGCTCCTGCCGGGAGGTGAGCCTTGGGCCACCGGGTGGTGAGCGTCTGGCCGGACCTCTGGTGAGTGCAGCGAGGGTCCGTCGGGCTGTCGGCCAGCCGGCCGGTGTTGCAGCAAGCGAGCAGGCGGTCTGATAGAGCCGGCGCTATCTGGGTGCTGAAGGCGGCTCAGGCAGTGCTTCCCCCCTGCATCGCCACCACCAGAAGGGCATGCTAGCCGAGGTGAACGCGCTGCGGGGCCACGCATACGGAGCCCACAGCCGGTCCCTAAGCGGCTCCAGCTCCAGCCATGGGCAGCTCTGGGAGGGGGGCGAATTAGGGTTAGGCATTTTCCTGCCGTAGCCTTCCCCCAGCCTGGCACTGCCACAGTCCCACTATGACCATGATCCCCACTCTGCACACTGGCACTCAGTGGGGTTCAGTAAACGGGGAACCCAGAAGACCTGCCCTGACGTATTAATGAGGCTGGTTCAAGAGGACCTCTGTGGCACTCATTCAAAAAAAACCTCACAATTATATTCATTATATTATTTTTATATATGATTACAGTCATATATATATATATATATATATATATATATATATACCTATATATGTATGTATATGTGTGTGTGTGTGTGCATTATATACACACACACACATATATATTATATATATATATATATATATATATATATACACACACACACAATTAAAAGATATTATTATTATATATATATGGTATAATAATATATCATTTAAATAGACTGCAACACGGAAATAGGCTCCCCATGGTGTAATATGGGCATTGGACACTAGATGGCGCTTACTTTTCCGATCTCATTTTATAATTAATGTGCAACTTTTGGCACTGGCGAGTTATGACTTGTGTCAATCCCTTGTGTCAACATTCCCTGTATTTGTACCCATACAGCCATGATCATATTCTGTCTTCTATCTGAGTTGGTTTGGCCTTGATCAAAATTATGAAATCGTAGAATGGTTGTAGAGAACATTTGGCTCATCATGTCCATGCCATGTCACCACCTAAGCATCTCACTACTTCCATTCGTTCACTAGTAATATATCTGTATATATTCATCCCAAAAATGAATAGGCTAACATATAAGGACCGTTTGATGGCACTGGGCCTATATTCGCTGGAGTTTAGAAGAATGAGGGGGGATTTCATTGAAACTTACAGAGTAATGCAAGGCTTGGATGTGGAGAGGATGTTTCCACTAGTGGGATAATCTAGTACTATAGATCATAGCCTCAGAATTAAAGGACGTTATTTTGGGAAGGAGATGAGGAGGGATTTATTTAGTCAGAGGGTGGTGAATCTAGGGAATTCTTTGCCACAGAAGACTGTGGAAACAAAGTCAGTGGATATATTTATGGCAGAGATAGATAGATTCTTGATTAGTACAGGTTTCAGAGGTTATGGGGAGAAGGTAGGAGAATGAGGTTAGGAGGGAAAGATAGATCAGCCATGAGTGAATGGCAAAGTAGACTTGATGGGCCGAGTTGCCTAATTCTACTCCTATCACATGATTTGTAGCCGTGCAAATTTTCCTTCACAATCTTTTTATCCAATGCTCTACAGAAATCCACAGTGGATCCCTTCCGCTGCTTTATTTTCCACTGCTGTGATGCTAACACCAATCTTTGGGAAGCCTCGCTATTCTTCCTCTGATCCATAAAACACCCATTCATTATGATGTTGCCTGCTATGTGGCCAAATTCAAATTCTTCAACAACCATTCTGCAATTGTAAACTCTTTTATGCGATTTTTTCCCTCCTTTACTGAGTAAAACTGAAACCAAGAAAAGAACATTACATTAACTTAAATTTAAAATTTTTTTTTTTAAGGAACCAGAATAGTATTAAATAATGAAGATATTTAACAATGGATTTATGATATTTGTAATTAATAGTTCTGTTATTCTGTGTATGCTACTGACTATTCCAAAGCCAATTTCAGTGCACCAGATGACTAGTCATGATTCCATATTCCAGCATCGACAGCCTTTTGTGTCTCCAATTATCACACATTACCTCCACACAATTGCGGACTGGCAGAAAGACAGACCTCCACACAACAATGTACCTTTTCAATCAGTTCTAACCACTTCCTCACCTAGATTTGCTTTCAAACTGTACGGTAATGTTTGATTAAACCCAGCTGCTTTTATGAAGAAATAGATCATGAATCTTCAGTGTGCCTGAAATTTGGTTGTATGTATTTACAATGACAATAACGTGTATTTTTATTATTATTATGAACGGGCAAAGCCATGCGCATCTGGTAGCTTGGTGGGCAGGGCTTGCAACCAATGGAGAAAACTGTTGCCTGCTAACTGTGATTTAGTTCTGCTGTGTTAATAACTGCTATATCTCTATCCTAATGTACCTCAAAGAACCTTGATGAACTAATGTATTTCAGTTTGATCGCTCACCCTCAGTTTCACATCTTTGCCTCTCTGTGTGATGTACTAATTCATTGCTGACTCTGCAGTCTTCATGGTAGCTGCATGGAAGAAAACTGGCAATTGTGCCCATCCCTTTCCCCATCTTACCCCACCTTGTTTCAAAAACGGTATTATGTTTAGAGGCAAATTGCATGTTGAGCTCTGTATTATCATTCATTAACACTGTGTGGGTAAAGTGGCATCTCAAGTTTGTATGTATTTTCTTTAAAGCTGTTGGACCATGTTCAATAAATGTTGGCTGACTTATTTGCTTTTGATAAGAGTGACATTTCAATGCCAATTAAGCCGCTAAAGAAAATATTTTTTTTAACAAATATTGTTTGTGGATTTAATGGTTGTTATGTTTGTGGGATTGCATGTGGGATTGATAAATGTTATAGGCTTGTGCGCTGTGTACCTTTTGTCTCAGCTTGCTTTAGATCTTTCTTTGTCTAATCTTCTTCTTATGGTCTCTGGCTCCCTCTGCAGGATCCCTTAGATCCCACACGCACTGTTATTGTTATTCGCTCTTTGGTGGTTGGTGGGGTTGCTGAATGTGATGGCAGAGTGCTACCCGGGGATCGGCTCGTCTTTGTTAATGACCAAAATCTAGAGAATACCTCTTTGGCGGAAGCTGTTCAGGCTTTGAAAGACACTCCGTATGGCAAGGTCCGCCTTGGCATCTGCAAACCAATGGTGGTAAGCACCAATAATGTTCATGAAATGTAAATTTTTGATAATGTCAAGGTTATTAGGAAGAGATCTCAGCCTCCAGGAAACTATGTGTAAAAAAAATAACATTACATTTATTTATTTTACTGTGGAATTCTCCCTTTTGCTTCTTAACATAAATGCAAATAAAATATACAAGAAGTAAACTTTTTTTTGCATTAGGTCACAGCTTTTTAACAAGTATAATCAATCTAATTTAGACTGGCATAGCTGATCATTTCAGTCTCAGATAATCTAAAAATAGTTACATAGCTTCCTCATCTTTAAGAAATTCAAGTGGTATATGTTTGAGCACAAAAGTTAGAAAATGAGCAAATTCATTTTACTGAGGCTCATCATTTCTTGAAATTGTTTTTCTTGTAATTGGGTATAATGTGGTTATATTTACTTAAATGTATTAGAATGGTTTGTTGGCTTTAAAGTGTTTCTGTGTTTATGTATGTTTACCTTGAAAAATATAATATAGTGTTAATTGATAAATTAACAATTGTGCATGTGACATAAAGGCATAAGAAGAATTTCTGTCAGGAGTGTAACATGGAGATAAATTTGGTTTGTATTCTCTCATCTCTTAAGTAAGATGCCGTAGCATAGCAGTTTTTTTAAGTGATTTCGCTAAGCAACATAGACATTTACTTGAGCTAAAAACAAGCGACTGGAGAAACTCAGCAGATCATACAGTATCTGTGGAGGGAAATGGACGGACAACAGAAGAAGGGTCCCAACCTGAAATTATGAATATCCTTTTTCCTCCACAGATCCTGCCTGACCTGCCGAGCTTCTCCAGGCAATTAATTTTAATGCAAGATTTCAGCACCTGCAATCTCTTGTGTTTCCATGGGCATTTATTTACCTTTCTGTTATTAAATGGCTATTTAATATTAGATGCTTTTGTTGCTGTCTTCAGATTTAGCTATGCCCACCATCAAGGGAAATAACCAACTATTTATAGTGACTATCTTATTAAACTATTTGTACAGGAATATAATAGTTTCTGAAAGTCAGCTATATTCTGGTATGTGTTTTGTGGAAAAGAATAAAGAACGAGGATAACATATGATCTAAGATGAGACGCAAGGGCAGAAAAATATGTAGGGTTTCACATACAGTAATATTTGGAAGAGGCAGCGCAAGTTAATAAGGCCTTTATTAAAGAAGCCTGTGCCATTGGCTTAATAAGTGAAGCCAAAACATTTAACGCCTTTATCAATCACTGTCCAATTCTAAACATTACAATTTTTGGGGAGAGAGAGGATGCACTGGAGAATGATAGAAATGAGGGGCAAAACTGAATTCTCTTTATCAAGAAATTTCTGAGAGGAACTGGAGGAAAGTGAGAAACTGTTGGCTCTGGCAGAATGATTAGTAACCAGGAGATAAACTGCAGATGATTAGCAAAAGAACCAGAAAGCAGATGAGATTTTCTTTTTTATATATCAATTCATTTGGTTTAGAATGAACTGCCTGGAAGGATGATGGATAGATACAATGCGCTGGAGCAACTCAGCAGATCAGGCAGCATCTCAGACTCGATGTGAAGAAGCGTCCCGACCTGAAACATCACCTCTGTCCTTTTTCTCCAGAGATGCCACCTGACCCTGTCTTTAAGGCAGAGATAGATAGATTCTTGATTAGTACAAGTGTCAGAGATTAAGGGGAGAAGTCAGAAGAATGGGGTTTAGAGAGAGAGATAGATCAGCCATGATTGAATGGCGGAGTAGACTTGATGGGCTGAATGGCCTAATTCTATTCCTATTCCTTATGACATGACCCGCTGAGTTACTCCTGCACTTTGTGTCTCTGGTATAAACCAGCATCTTCAGTTCTATATTTTTTAATTTGGCAGGATTATGGAATAGTTTTGATTATTTTTAAGTGGTAATTCCACATATCATTGCAAAGGAAAAAATATTTCACGGCTGGGGAGGGGGGAGGGGGAAGCCTGATGGCTGAAGAGTTTGGCACATTGTGTAGCTTACTTCAAGAGTGAGCACACAGACATGATGGGCCAAATTATTTCCTTCCGTGCTGTAAGGTGGTAAGATTTATTCTTTCCCCCCAGACTATTCGTTTTCATATCTAAGCATCATGCAGAGATAGATGCAGTATTGCTGTATAGAATCTTCTACCATTTCTCAGGATCCATGGACAATAAAGTAGTTTAGTATCTTGTCTAATGCTTAGACCACTGATTTCTTGATTGTAATGACTTGAAGAATGATTGCCATATTAAATCAACACGTGTCATAAGATGAACAGCACCAAAATCACCACTTTAAATAAGAAAGCTTATTGAGGCATAATAATAACATGTCATCAGCTGCTACATGAATATGAAAATATTGGCTATCTACCTGAGACCACATTGTTGACCACATCTAAATGATAAGTTCAAACCTTAATAGAGAGAACCACATAATCTTACACATTTTATTTGGATATATTAGTGCTTTCATTCAATTTGTTAATATCCTAAAGCATTGATGGGATTTGTGGAAATGATTGAAAGGTTTAAAAAAAGGAAGCATCATTAAAATCATCTGGTGAAGATAGGATAGGAAGCGCTGTTTAATTTGCAAAAATTGCATTTTTTCCTTTCAGACTGAAGCAAATGAAAATCACATTTCAGACTTCACCCGCTCAAATTCTACTAGAGAAAATATCCAGCAGGATTCAGACATGTTGAATTTAGCTTATTCCACAAACCTGCCTGTGCCCCATGTAAGTACCTTTGCATTAGGAGTTTAAAATTAATATTGAAGTATTTCTATATGGATATTTATGATGTGTGTATGAAATGCTCCAGTTACATTACTGGACAATCTAGAGGATTGCACTAATTATCTGGAGATATTACGTGCTATCCAGTCAAACAAAATATTATACATGATTACAATCAAGCAGTACACAGTGTACAGATAAAGGGTACAACATTTAGTGCAAGGTAAAGTCTGATTAAAGATAGTTCAAAATCTCCAATGAGGTAGATGGAAAGTCAGGACCACACTCCAGCTGGAGAGAGGGTGGTTTGCCGGATAGAAACTGGTCCTGAATCTAAAGGTATGCATTTCATATTCATGGAAATATCTAATTATTTAAAGCCCATTCAACTTTGTTCTGGTTAAAAAACTGTTTTCAGTTTGAATTTTTAAAGTGCTGCACAAAATATTTTTTTCTTTGTTTTAATTCCGAGGGATAAAGATCTCTCACATTTTAAGTAACTAAAACTAACTATACATTTCTTGCTATGTTCAATAGGAATTTGACGATGCTTCATTTTCTCAAGAAGAACTAGTTGATGAACCTGAGGTGGATTTAAAGTTCTTGAATTTACACCCCAGTAAGGTTGACAATGCAGCTGATTTTTTGTCATCTGATACATTAACAAGAAATCAATGGACCCAGAGTAATGAACAGCAGGAAATGTTGGTGGATGATGAGAACAAGGTGATTCCTGTAATAGGTGAAATGGTTAATCGGCAGCAGGGTATAAAGGATAAATTGGAATATTATGAACCTTCGGACCTAACTACAACTAATGATCAATTTCTTAATACTCCACCTTTATTTCAATATAATGCAAATGAGGTAAGAATAATTTAAATGATGTGTTCTTACAGGGTTAGCTTCTCTAAATTTACAGATCCTCAGACTGAGGATAATATTAAAATCAAATCAACAGTGTTATACTATCACCAAGAATGAATGTTGTTAGAACATTAGTATTAATTAATGAAGCATATGTGATTTAGAGGTCTGCATAATTATTGTAAATCTATCACTTTTTCTGGTTTGGAAACACTTCTACTTGCTAAAATGACCCGTGCTGTGAATAAGAATGAAGTGACTATCATGAATGACACTTCAAATGTATTTATTCTTTACTTTGAAATTATTCAGATCCAAGTATTGAGATCAGAGTTGCATATGGTAATTTACTTGTGATGTGCCTTAATATATTTTGCCTTCATTCAGAATGAAGAAACGTTTAATGGAAGTTCACTATCTTCCTCTACAAATGGGTCAACCAATGTCCAAGAGATGGTGCCAGAAGATTATGAGAGAACTGTCACCATAATGAGAAATGGGCATGATCTAGGTATGACCAGTTTTAAATAATACATTGAATTGTGTAAGCTTGCTACCATATCCTCTCATTCAATCATGATATTATTTTCTGAAACCCCGCCCCAAAGATTTTCAACAGAACGCTATATTTGCCGCTTTAAAAACTGCAATAATATTTCAAATAATATTAATGTCGAAAGTGGATCTATTTTTGTCTGTTTTATGAGCAATTTGGCAATGCTCTTTATCATCTCTTGCATTATTTCAAACAGAACACCTCACCATCTTATTGTGCATCTACATGAGCCTTGTATTGAAAGCTCCTTAATTATCATACTCATATGTGTAGTGAAACAGGATAGATTTCCTGACCCTCTCTCGGGTAACCTCCTCATCAGATTCCCTGCAGCTTGTGCCAGACTGTAGCCAGTTAGTGCCTGCTTTATCTCCATGTGTAATGCATCCTTTAATCTGCTTAACACTTGCAATAACAGTCCCATAGGGGTGCTGAGAGGTGTCACAGCAAAAATGCATTGTGGGCCTTATTATTATCTTCAACATAAATCAACCAAGTTCTTCTTGCATCTCTAGCGTTGACTTTTCCTTTGGGAGTGGGTAACATCCTATTCTGAGAACTTACAAAGTCAAAACCGAAACTCTGACCAAAACACTTTTATGAAAATGCAACTGCATAGATGGTATCAAGGTGCCTATCTGTGATCAAATCATAGGGAGTGTGGTGATCACTACAAACCATTCAAGGTAATGCTTGCAGAGTACATTTTGCACTTGCTCTGTGGTGGGGCGTAGGTTCAGGAAGCACTTTACCCAAGAACTACGAACTGGCCATCTTATTTATGGACCTGGAATTGAATTTGAGACCCTTTCTAATTTCTTTTCCTTGCAATCTTTAACTAAATGAAGATGAAGTGCATTGCATTTTCTTTACATCATCTTACATTTGGAGATAACTCCTGTAGCGGGTGTTAGAGATGAAATGAGCTGTACTGCAATGTTGATGGAGCCAAAATTGTTTTGAATTAGTGTGTGTATGCATGGTAGACTAAGTGTCAGGATGAAATAGTGGCATGCCATCCAAACCTCACCAGACATATCTAGCGAAATCATGGAGCAGTGGTAGAAATTGTGTTTTACTCCTGCAACCTCTTGTCACCCACTTGGAATGACATTCCAAATGCAATGAGTGTAACTATCTGCATCTTTCTCTGCTCATGTCTCTGGTCTCGTTCTCTCTTCCTCCAGATGAAACAAGGATAGAGTTCCCCTGATCTTCACCTTTCACCCCATTACCCTCCATATCCAACACATTATTCCCTGACATTTCCGCCACCTTCAACATTATCACACACATCTTCCCATCCCCAGCCCTTTCTGCCTTCTGCAGAAACTTCCGCAGCACCTACTTGACTACTCATCTCTTCCCACGCAATCACCCACACCGCAGGTAATTTCCCCTTCTCTGAAATATTTCCAATGGAGTCAGAATGCAGGGCACCCCCTTGTAGACAGTACAAAGAAACTGAACTACCTGTATATTAAAGTCTTACTTCTAAAGTTTTAAAATAATTATCTAACCTAACTCTCTACAAATTTTCATTCAAAGATGTGAATTACTTAATTAGAAGAACATCACCAAAATATAATCAGTAAATCATGTGAATTTATGAAGGATGTAAAACTAGAAAAAATGACCGTAGTTTCATTTAACCGATTTACTTCACCTTCTTCCTCAACTTAACTTTAATTTCTCCATGTACAATATCTAACTATATAGTAACAAAGTCCTGAAAGCTAAAGGAATAAAATCTTTAGTTTGTGTTCTGTCTTTTCCAAAGTTCCAGAAGGTGCATTGATGAGCACTGTATTTTGATAAATAAATTTGGCATTGATTACAAAGAGGATTTGCATTATGCTTTGAGGTCAGTTTAGTCCAACCAACTTGCTTTGTACTGGTCAAATGTCTAACTTCCCCAAAATCTAGTCCTTGATCATTGCAAAAATCTTAACAAAATCACATTATGAGGAGTATGAATTGCAAGGTAATCGTGTATTCAGAATATCCCTTTCAGCTAAATTATGTTATCCAGTTGAATTGTTTTTGTTATTTTAAAATGAAATTTCCCCTCGTGTTCTGTCATAGATTTTGACCATTTGAATTGATCTGACCTACTTGTAAATCCACTCAATTCCCATGGCGTTTTGAAATTTATCTTGAACAGGATGATGGTAATGATTTTTCACTGAATTCTGTTTTGTTTTTGAACAGGGGCAAAATAGTCCCCTCGTTATTCCTTAACTTTGTAATAAAACTAAGTATTGAATCTAGAAGAACAAATGTCATGAACTGTATAAAAATGTCAGGTGTCAAGAATGAAGAATGTTTAATTGTCATTTGCACTGGTAACGGAACAATGAAATTCTTACTTGCCGCAGCTTTACAGACACATTAATGCAACAATAGAAGTAATAAGTACACAATAAAGAATAATACAATAATTTTTCAGTAATTCTAGGTAACCAGAACAAACAGTGTTTCATAAAGGAGGAAACATTGTATCTTTATTTTATGCTTTCATGATATTTCATTTATTTAACAACTGTAAAAAAAAACTTGCATTCCAGTTTACAGTTTAGTTTATTGTCATGTGCAATAAGCTACAGTGAAAAGCTATCCAATCATTGTAATATATAGGAAAATGCAGGATAATTATAGTGATAACTAATTACCTGATACAATATTATAAACTCAGTATGATCTTTATATCATATAATCAGAAAGATCTTTATATCATTCTAGTATATTTCATTGTTAAAATTTGATGCTGGAAATATGAAACCTTATGTTGTAATACTTATGATTTAATCAATGGAATTTTAAATAGAGAATTCAATTGGCAACTTTGTATGGAAAAAATGAATTGCATTTTTTTACAACTTAAATGTAATTAAAGATCTGTGATAAATTTAGCTAATGATTAAATATTATAAATGAGTTATCCAATTATAAAGTAATTTAACAATTAGTAATTGTGTTCAGTGGGTGACAATCTGGATGATGGAATTGATGGCTTTGTGACCAAGTTTGTGGATGATACGAAGATAGGCGAAGAGGCAGGTAGTGTTGAGGAACCAGGGAGGTTGTAGAAGGACTTGAACAAGTTGAAAAATTGGCAAAGATGTGGCAAATGGAATATAGCATAGCAAGTTCAAGTTCAAGTGAGTTTATTGTCATGTGTCCCTGTATAGGACAATGAAATTCTAGCTTTGCTTAAGCACACAGAAAATAGTAGGCATTTACTACAAAACAGATAGATGTGTCCATATACCATGTGTATAGTCATGCAGTTTGGTGGAAGGAATAAAGGTGTAGACTACTTTCCAATTGGGGAGGATTCAGTAATCGGAGGTGCAAAAGAACTTTGCAAAATGTTCTCACAATGTTGATTTGCAGGTTGAGTGGGTGGTAAGGAAGACAAATGATATGCTAACATTCATTTCATGAGGACTAGAATATCAAGTCAAGTCAAGAGAGTTTATTGTCAGGTGTCCCAGATAGGACAATGAAATTCTTGCATTGCTGAAGCACAACAGGATATTGTAGTCATAAATACAGATGAGATCAGTGTGTCCATATACCATAGAATATATATATATATATAAACACATCAATAAACCGATAAAGTGCAATAGGCTGTTCAGAGTTTGTTTGAAGGTGTGTTTAATAGTCTGAAGGCTGTGGGGAAGAAGCTGTTCCTGAGCCTGGATGTTGCAGATTTCAGGCTCCTGTACCTTCTACCTGATGGCAGCGGAGAGATGAGTGTGTGGCCAGGATTCTGTGGTTCCTTGATGATGCTGGCAGCCTTTTTGAGGCAGCGACTGCGATAGATCCTCTTGATGGTAGGGAGGTCAGAGCCGCTGATGGACTGGGCAGTGGTTACAATTTTTTACAGCCTTTTCTGCTCCTGGATGCTCAGGTTGCCGTACCAAGTCACGATGCAACCGGTCAGCATGCTCTCTACTGTGGACCTGTAGAAGTTCGAGAGAGTCCTTCTTGACATACCGAATATAAAAGCAAGGATGATATTCTGTAGCTTTATAATGTGGTTGTGAGGCCAAATTTGCAATATTGTGTTTAAGAAAGAACTGCAGATGCTGGAAAAATCGAAGGTAGACAAAAAAGCTGGAGAAACTCAGCAGGTGAGGCAGCATCTATGGAGCGAAGGAATAGGCAACGTTTTGGGTCGAGACCCTTCTTCATGTGAGCAGTTTTTGGCCCCATATCTGAGAAAGGATGTGATAGCTTTGGAGAGGGTGCAGAAGAAGTTTACAAGAATGACCCCGGGAATGATTGGGTTAACGTATGAGGACCATTTGAAGGGTCTAGCCTGTACTCCCTGGAGTTTAGAAGGACGAGGAGGGATCTCATTGAAACCTACTGGCCAATGAAAGGCCTAGATAGAGTGGTTGTGAAAAGGATGTTTCCAGCAATGGGATAGTCTCGAACCAGAGGGCATAGCCTCAGAATAAAAGGATGTATCTTCAGAATGACAATGAGATGGGATTTCTTTAGCCAGAGACTGGTGAATCGGTGTAATATATTGCCACAGACAGCTATGGAGGCCAGGTCAGTGAGTAAAGCAGATATTGATTGGTTCTTGATTAGAAAGGGTGTCAAAGGTTACAGGGAGAAAGCAGTAGAGTTGGGTTGAGATGGAAAAGTAGATCAGCCATGATTGAATGGCAGAGTAGACATGATGGGCTGAATATCCTAATTCTGCTACTATGTCTTCTGGTCTAAGAAGTTATTTATGCCACTTTAATTGCTTTAATCTCAGATTTTCTGCAAACTAAAATAAATTTGCAAAGTAGCCATAAAGAGCAAATAATTTTCTGTTTCTGCATTAGCAAATTGTTTGAGGGGAAATACCTATTGTGGTATGGAGTAGAATAGCAGATGATTTTATATTGTGCCAAGTATCATTGAAGTGGAGTAGCTCACGTGCTGGGGTAAAGATTCGTTTGGGCTGATTTTCTCCTTTTGGCTGCAAGTATCCTAATCTTGAGCCTGTAAATAATTATCATGAGCTGCTGGTGCCAGTCATTAATTTGGGAGCTTGTGCATTTGGCAAATTGATTTTCAGGCACTTGCCTCACCAGTGCTGGGCCTTTGTATATGCCTCAGGTAGAAGGACAATCTGTCAAGATTGTTAGGAGTTATGTGGAATGGGGTAGGTCTCAACTGCATTTCTGGGTTTATGTGAATTTTATTTTTGTAGATAAACATTGCAATTTGGTTCCTAGCTTTTATCAGGCTGCATGGTATGATACTCCATTTAGGGACATTCAAATTCCCTGAAACAATGTCATAAATCAGTGAATTGGAGCCTCCTTGGTGTAACTAAAGGATATGAATCTCTGGAAATTTTTCAGGACCCTTCCTTGTGAGATGGAACATGATTTTGCAAAATTGGTCACACAAGTCTCCTTTCCCATATAGAGATAAAAAGACACAACCATTATCATTTTCTAGCCTAATATCTGTAAGATGCTGTACGGCAATGATTTTCATTTATTTCGTAGTATTTCCTTTATTGCATTTAAATTTATTTTCCATAAATTGGTTTGATATTTTTGCGAGTCCCTTGCATGGAATATGCAGCCGTAGTATACATCAACAAATCATTGACAAATGATTTTCCACAAGTTTTCCTGTCCCTTATCCCGAATGGTCAAAGACCTTCTTTCAGGAATGCCTCTCCAGCTTCCCCCTCGTCATGGTCACTTCTGCCATTTTATGCTAAAGTGGAGATATGTTTGCTCAAATTGAATGAGCAAGAACAAAAAGTAAAGTTAGTCAGATGTTGGTTGCAAGCAATCTGTTTGATACTTGTTACCATGCACTAATTGCAATAGGGGTAATAAATATAAAACCATTTAAAATAAACATGAATTAAGATTTCCTAAACGCTCTCCCGGTTTCACATCCACTGCCCAGAAATTTATATTTTTCCTCCAGCAACTCAATGAAGAGAAACTGTCTGACCCTGATGTACATAGATTGATGTAATGGCTCTTAAAAACCCACTTCTTGCAGAAGGGGCTCCATATTCAGATGCAGCCGAAATTTCCTGTCCTAATTTTGATATGAATATATGTAACCTATATATATTTTTTTTATCCAGTTCTTATAGAAATCATAGAGCTTGGATTTCTTCATTGTTATTATTTAAATTCTGACACTGACCTACTTATTTGAAAAAGGAAAAGATGCTGTTAAAAGTATGCTGATTAGATAATCTGACCTCCTGTCTACTAATTTTTCATTTATAAGTGCAGTATTATCCTTTACCACCATGTAATTGTCCTTGCACCAAAACACATGTGCTTGCAGAAATACTAATGTTTTTAGCTTCTGGCCATATATAATATTAAGTCATGGTCATGGAGTCGTACAGCACAAAAACAGGCCTGTCAAACCAATTCATCCATGCCAACCAAGATGCCCTATTTAGGCTAGTCCCATTTGCCCGTATTTGGGTCATATCCAGGGACGGAAATCGCTATCAAAACATAGGCGGGGGGGGACGGGACGATTTCTTGGCGCGCACACACACACACACACACACACACACACACACACACACACGTATCATCGGGAGCTGACCTGGTCGGTGACCGACTCTGAACTTCAGCAACAGCAGCTTCGTCCGCCCCGAATCGTGGGGCTTGAATCGGCCCATTCGCAGGGCCTTTCATCACCCGGTACGGCTTAAAATCGGCTAGCGGGAGCAAAGAGGGAGCCTCAATCGCCTCGACACAGCAGTTTGATTTTAAGCTGCGCCGGGCGATGAAAGGCCCCGCGAACAGGCCGATTCAGCCCTTAGAAAGTGTCTGATACGCGCTTGGATCTTTCAAAAGCTGCAATGTGGTAAATAACACAAACAAATAAAACTGAAGCAAATAAAGGCAAACAGAAGAACCAACCTTGAAAGGGAGAGAGGGAGAGAGAGAGAGAGAGAGAGAGAGAGAGATGGGAAAAACATACTAAATGAGTGAGGGATTTATGTGCAAGCCAGCCAGGAAACCCGTTCGACCGGATTCCTTAATGACCTGACTTGTTTAAATCCGATAAGTTCCATCCACCAATACATCCAATTCGTTCAAATGGTAATTGTACCCACATCAGACAGCTTTGGAAGATCAAAACACAATTGGTGACACATCGTGTTAATACGGTGTTAATAGAGACATTTAACAAGCGCTTAACAGTGACACCCCACTGTCTCGCGGAAAGCGGAGATTTTAATAGGTTTTTTTCACCGAATTTCAAAATCCGAATTACAAAACATGGGGGGGATTGTCCCCCACCTCTCAAAACATGGAGGGGCCGTGTGTCCCCCCCACCCCCACAGGATTTCCGTCCATGGTCATATCCCTCAAAACCCATCTTGTCTAAATGTCTTCTCTGCAGTCTTTCAAGATTAATGGCATTTTTCCTATTGCAAGGTGACCAAAACTGCACACAATACTCCAAGTGTGGTCTCAGGAAATTCTTGTACATCTGTAGCATGACGTCTCAACTTAGTTGTAGAGTCATACAACACGGAAATGGACTCTTCAGCCCACCAAGATGCCCCATCTAAACTGGTCTCATTTGGCCTATATTCCTCTAAACCTCTCCTATCCATGTACCTGTCCAAGTGCCTTTTAAATCCTGTCTCAACTTCTATACTCAATTCCTTAACTGATGAAGGCCAGCATGTTAAAATCCACCTTCATCATCATATCTACCGGTGATGCCATTATCAGGGAATTATATACTTCCAGATCCCTGTGCTCTACCGCAATCCCCAGGGCTGTACCATTCACTGTGAAGGTTCTACCCTCGTATGACTTCCCAAAGTGCAACACCTCACATATCTGAATTGAACTGAATTAGCCATTCCTAGACCCACTTGGTCAGCTAATTAAAATTCAAACGAGTCAAATGCAATCGGAAGCAGCCTCTTCAGCCCACAAGTCCACAGCGACTATCTAGCATCCGATGTTTCCATTAATCCCACCGTAATCCATTTTACTTTCTCCTTACGTCCCCTTACTCAGCACCATTGTACCACTTATTGAAACCCAGGGGGCAATTTACAATTGTCCTTGTTCAGATTTGTGGTGTGATAGAAAACTGGAGCATCCAGTGGAAACCCATCACACCACAGGTTTGAATCCTGAAGATTTGGGCAGCGGCTACACGAGCTGCAGAACTACTTTTATTGGATAGTTGCATAAATATCTTGTTCAATCATTATTATAGATTATGTTTTGTAATTAAACATTCCTACTATATTTTTATTATTGTTTTGCTTGGACTAGGATTGAGCATAAAAAGTGATAACAGAGGACCTGGGGCGATCATCAAAAGCATTGAAAGTGAAGGTGCTGCTGGAAGAAACGGACAACTCCAAAAGGGAGATTATATTGTTGCATTGAACGTGGAGCCCACGACTGGTCTAAATTCTACTCAGAAGCAATTATTTTTTGCCAAGCAAGCCACAAATGAGGAACTTATGTGAGTATTTCTCATTCTATATTGTGCAACTTTCTCCTGTTTCAACTTGTTAATGCATTTTTGATTGAATATTTGGTTTGAATAGTTTCACAACAATTTGATCTTGTATTTTATTTATTAACCTCAGCCATTTGGCCAACATCAAGTGTGTCTGATAGCAAAATAAATACATTTTATTTTTGTGATTTATGTCATTCCTAGTCTTGTCTTGCATATAGAACGTTTTGTTTGTTTAGCTTGTCTCTTCCCTCACTTATCCTTCCTATAACCTATGACATACTCAGCAAAATCCTTTTCGGTTTAGTATCAATTTATGTTGGAATACATCTTATTGACATCTTACTTTGTGCTGTTTTTTCAAATTAAACAAGATTAAAAGAGGATGTCTGGGGTTATGAGGAGAAGGCAAGAGAATGGGATTAGGAGAGAGAGAGCGATCAGCCATAATTGAATGGTGGAGTAGACCTGATGGGCCAAATGGCCTAATTTGTTGGCCCTTAAGTTATCAATTTAATAGTGCTTGGTTGCAAGCAAGTATGTTGATATAAACACATGTTAAGAACCTTTGTGGATGAAAATAATTATTTAGTGGAAATGTAAACCTCTAAGTCATTAATGGTGATGGGATGTGATAGTCATTTATAGTTTTGTGTTTGTGAATTACCAAGAAAAAATAATCCAATTTTTCCTGACATCTTTCTACTTTCTTGCCATAAACACTAGCTTTAGTCAGTGATTATAATTTGCAACACACTCTCACTGTTTGACTTTCACAAATGATTGCTGCTCATTTATGAGATGATGTTATGTCTGCAGTGATTTGATTATTGAGATCATCATAGCCAAAGATAATACAGTCCATGTGCATATCTTCCCATTTGGTTCGTAATCAAGGGAAAATAAAATATTTACTTCTCCATGATTTATGGATGCTGCAGATATACCAACTCCATCTCGGATTAACTATATTGAGCATCGATTATGAAAACTTAATGCTTTATAAGAATCATCTATTTTGAAACTCTGTGACTGAGCTATTTATTTCGTGCAATTTGTGGAAATCAGTATCTTACAACTGATCATGGCATAATATTTCTTTTGCTTGAATAAAATTAATTTAAAATGCCATACTCTTTGTTGGTTGTGGGGGTCTAGGATTACTTATATACCAGCAAAAGATGTGGATCGCTATAAGAGAAGTTTTGCTTCAAAGCAAACAAAATCTAGCAATGCTGTAGAATTGGCAGCAGAATCCAGGATGAAAGATACTGCAAGGTAGTAACATTATTATATTTGTTATATTACTAGTCAACATAATTTTTAATATTTTTGGTTGGTTTTATTTCCAATGTATAATCATTGCCAGCAGTTTTCCTCTGGAAATAAATCTTCTGATAATTTTAGCTTTTTTAGCTTGTCAGAAAAAAAAATGTACCTGTCCAAATGTCTTTTAAATGTTGTTGTTATACCTACCGCAATTGCTTCTGGCAGCTCGTTCCATATTCCCACCTCCCTCTGTGTGGAAAAAGTTCCCCCTCAGGTTCAAATTAAATATTTCCCCTTTTGCCTTAAATCCTTGTTCTCTTGTTCTTGATTCCCCTATCCAGGGAGAAAGACTGCATTTGCCTTATCTATGCCCCTCATAATTTTATACACTTCTATAAGAACACCCCTCAATCACCTGCACTCCAGTCAAGAATGCTCTAGCCTGCCCAACTTCTTGTTGTAATTCAGGCCCTTGAGTTTAGTTCAGTTTAGCGATACAGCGTGGAAACAGGCCCTTCGGCCCACCGAGTCCGTGCCGACCAGCGATCCCCATATATTACCACTATCCTACAGACATTAGGGACAATTTTTACATTTACAAAGCCAATTTACCTACAAACCTACAAACCTGTACGTCTTTGGAGTGTGGGAGGAAACCAAAGATCTTGGAGAAAGCCCACGCGGTCACGGGGAGAATATACAAACTCTGTACAGACAGCACCCGTAGTCAGGATCGAATCTGACTACGGTAGTCAGGATCGAATCCGGGTCTCCGGCACTGCAAGCGCTGTAAGGCAGCAACTCTACTGTGAAGCCACCATGACGCCCTACATTTTAAGGCTTTTCTGAATGCAGGGAAGATTTACAAGGATGATGCCAGAACTTTTATGGCATCATCCTTGTAAATCTTCCTTGCATTCTTACCCACATAATGGAAAGTTTCTATAACAGTGACCAAAACTGCAAACTGTACTTCAAGTGTGGCTTTGCATTTGTCTTGTTCCCAACTTCTATACTCAATTCCCTGACTGATGAAGGCTAACGTACTGTGTAACTATCGCATTATAACAACAAAGTGTTATGATATGGAGTTCCAAAGCATTTTCAGTGACCAAGCAAATATTTTATGGGATTTATTATAGAATTTAACTACTACCTACTGTAATTTTTGTTATTTTTATGAGCAATTTTATCAATTAATAAGATGTGCCAGAATTTTAAAGCATAAACTGTTGACCATTAAGCATCCATTTTATCCTTATCAGCCCATTTTATTCTCTTCATATTCCCATAAACTCCCCATCCGATTCGATCACTCACCTATATTTTAACGTGGCCAATTACCCTAACAACGCACACATCTTTCGGAGGTGGGAGGAAGAATTAGAGGATGTTTTTTTAGGAAGGAGATGAAGAGAAACGTCTTGAGACAGAGGATGGTGAATCTGTGGAATTTTTTTACCACAGAAGGCTGTGGAGGCCAAGTCAGTGGATATTTTTAAGGCAGAGATAGATTTTTGATGAGTACAGGTGTCAGAGGTTGTGGGGAGAAGGCAGGAGAATGGGGTTCGGAGGGAGAGATAGATCTGCCATGATTGAATGGAGGAGTAGACTTGATGAGCCAAATGGCCGAATTCTACTCCTAGCACTTATGACCTTAAACCAGAGAACCCAGCAGAAATCCACACAGTCACAATGAAAATTGTAAGCTCCACATGCTTGAACCTGGGTTGCTGTATATCACCCAGTATCTCTACTGTCTGTGGCACAGTGCCGTGCTGCACTGTTAAAGTCTTGTTCACAATGTTCACAATGTTCACAATGTTCACAATGTTCACAAGTCAAAGGTAATTGTTCATTAGAAACTACCACAATACAGTAGGATTAAAATGGAAAAAAACTACTGCAACATTTTTTATGAATTGACAACGTTTGAAAAAAGGTGAATTTATATTCTGGCCAATTTTGATAAATCTTCACCTAAAACATAAAAAACGTCAAATTTTTAAATGCTGATGAGACTCCATTGAATTACCACTGGTTCATGATCAACGGTAAATATGCACTTGCTTTTTAACATTTTAAGTGGGACATGAATTGCATTATCTGTATCATAACATTAAAAGAGTTTAATAAAATATATGATTACTGCATTTATTGGAGTTTTTTACCTTGGCAACAAAGAACAGATTTTTCTTTAAGTTGAACTGGAAAGTTAGAAAATTGCAAAGGTAGAAAAAATATATTAGATATAATATAAAAAGAGCTATTTGATTTAATTATGGCCTTATTTTTTTTTATCATAAGTGAATTGCCTGAAAGAGAAGAAGGTGAAGGGGAAGAAACACCAATATTGAGTCACTGGGAGGCACCGCGGAGGTACAAGAGCATGTTTGACGATTGCTTTCTGCATAAAGTCCAATCTTGACCACTTTCAGTATATTACCTTTACATAGCTACATGATTCAAGAAATAACCTCAACATATTATTTTTTTTAATGTCTTTATCAAACAAGATATGACTAGAATGTAAATGAAGCTCCTAATGATAAATACCAAGCAATATTAGGATATTTTTTAAGATTTAGGATTGGAATGTAATGAGCTTGTGAATACCACATCAAGCCTTAAATGCATATCCTGATATGTACATGTACGTATATTAAAACAATTAATTATACTTAAACCTCTATACCATTCCATCTTATTCCAATTCATTGCATTTCTACCAGTAAGACCATTAGCACATCTCTGAAAAGAAACAATGACCCAACCTTTTGAAATATACTGAAGAGGATCTTTAACTTATAAACATGGATGAGAAATATGAGCTACATTGAGGCTCTTGTTTTTCTTATTGATAAAGGGATTTTGTAATATTGTGGTGGAATGAGATCAGATTAAAGGAATTTCATCAAATAAAATTTAGTTTTGGAACTTTGATATACTATCTTGATAGCTACCACTGTTTCCATCAGATGCACCAAGACAGTGGTGCCTCTTGTGCATCTTGTGAAAGAGGATCTCTAGTGTCACTTCCACATGTTTCTACAGATGATTGATAAATTGTCACTTGATTACAACTTTTCAATAGATGCAGAGATTTTTATTGCATTTAAATATGCCCAGATTAATCTGAATCTATTTCAATGCATAATTTAAAAAAGCACCCAATAATCAACATTACTGTCATCTTTGTCATGTTTAAGATGCATTACCTTCCTATATTTATCGAAACATAGAAAATAGGTGCAGGAGTAGGCCATTCGGCCCTTTGAGTCAGCACCGCAATTCAATATGTTCATGACTGATAATCATAAATCAGTACCCCGTTCCTGCTTTCTTCCCATATCCCTTGATTCCGTTAGCCCTGAGCTATATCTAACTCGCTATTGAAAACATCCAGTGAATTGGCCTCCACTGCCTTCTGTGGCAGAGAATTCCACAGATTCGCAACTTTCTGGGGGAAAACGATTTTCCTCATCTCAGTCCGAAATGGCCTACCCCTTATTCTTAAACTGTGACCCCTGGTTCTGGATTCCCCCAACATCAGGAATTTTTTTCCTGCATCTATCCTGCCCAATCCCTTAAGAATTTTATATGTTTCTATAAGATCCATTCTCATCCTTCTAAATTCCAGCGATTATAAGCCCAGTCGATCCATTCATCAGTATACCGATAGAATCAAATTTCTAGAATTAAGTGTTGTAGTGTTATGTGAAACTACCTTTCTTTATAATATTAATATTCCTTTCAGCACAACAGCTTCACAAAGAATGACTGCTCTGATAGGTTGAAATTGGAAAACATAAGTTTTAATATTGGCGAATATTAATTGAACATAGGATTTAATCTTGACTTGTTATAAACAATCTTTTAGCCTTATATACATTGACAAATATTTTGCTGAGAGCATTAATTATTTGATGGATATGAATTTGGCAAAAAAGAAAGCAAATTAGGAATACATTTTATTTTCCTAATCTAATTTACATCCTTATTTTCCTTCTAGAGTTGAACTTTCGCGAGTACCAGGTGAATCACTTGGCATCAGTATTGTAGGTGGGAACACAGTAATAAAAAGGCTAAAAAATGGTGAAGAATTAAGAGGAATCTTTATTAAACATGTCTTGGAGGAGAGTCCAGCCGGAAGATCCAATGCTTTGAAGACGGGAGACAAAATTATTGAGGTAAATTATTTTGTAAGATATTATAATTGTATCAATCACTCTGTTCGTTCTTAATGAGATTTAGTAATGTCTGCCATAGTTGATGATTGTGGATGACTGTTCCACTGAAGATTTTCTTTAAGGTGCTCAGAGCAGCAAAGTGAAACATGCACATTAAAGCATTCAATCAAACCAGTATGATGTACAGATATAGAACTATTTGTACTGCCATTTAAGCTAAGCTAAAGTTAAGCTAAAGTTAAAATGTGCCATGGCATTCAGGGCATTTTATAATTTAAGGGTGTTCCCTTAATGATTTTGGAGTAATTTTTGGGGGGGATCTCAGTAAATCACCTTTTTTCATTGAATCTTATTTTGATAATTCTGTCAATACAATATTTATTTGACTTAAACAGGTAGATTTTTGTGAGGAGGGAAAATTTGTCTTGTACTGATAAATTACATTTTAAAATGGACTTACTTTGTTCATAAAGTCTTCACTTCCCATTATTCCAAAGTTCAATGATTTGGGTTCCACAGATCACTGGGGTAGAAAATTCCAAAGATCCATGATCCTCAATGAATAAATTCCCATTTATTACTGTCTTCAATAGATAACCTCTTATTCTTAAATGATGCTCCCTAACTCCAGAATCCCCCATTGTATAACTGTAATCCAGTTCTATACTACGTATACACAGGAAAATTCCTCTTCATATAATTTTGTACGTTTCAGTAATTTGTATTGTTTCAATAATTTTAATAGTTTCAATTATTCATTAAAATTTGCATTGCTTTTCCCTTTGTGCACTAAAGTTGCAATTGTTCTACAATACATTCCATCTGCCATGATCGTGCACACTCAGTTACCTTGTCCATATCCCCCTGACGATACTTTACCTCCTTTCGACTTGCAACCTCACCTAGCTTAGTATTGTCAGACCAACCATTGAATACCTGGAAGATTAGCATTTGAACCCCTGTGCCAAATTATTGATATAGATAGTGTGTAGCTGGGGCCTGAACATAAATCTACCAGTTTTTTTCAGTAGTCACATCCTGTCTATGTGAAAAGCAAAACCAAATTCTAATTTCATGTCATGTTTTATCCCCAATCTATGTACTCTATCCTTATTTGACTAACTTTCTGGGGGGTTTTATGAACCACCGTAGAAACATAGAAACATAGAAAATAGGTGCAGGAGTAGGCCATTCGGCCCTTCGAGCCAGCATTCAATATGATCATGGCTGATCATCCAAAATCAGTACCCCGTTCCGGCTTTTCCCCCCATATCCCTTGATTCCCTTGATTCCCTTAGCCCTAAAAGCTAAATCTAAGTCTCTCTTGAAACCTTCCAAAAATCCAAACATACCGCATCCTCTAGTTCATCCTTATCTAATTTATTTATCATATCACAAAGAACTCCAAAAAGCTCATCAAACATGATGTTTCATAGAAACATAGAAAATAGGTGCAGGAGTAGGCCATTCGGCCCTTCGAGCCTGCACCGCCATTCAATATTATCATGGCTGATCATCCAACTCAGTATCCTGTACCTGCCTTCTCACCATACCCCCTGATCCCTTTAGCCACAAGGGCCACATCTAACTCCCTCTTAATTATAGCCAATGAACTACCCTCAACTACCTTCTGTGGCAGAGAATTCCAGAGATTCACCACTCTCCGTGTGAAAAATGTTTTTCTCATCTCGGTCCTAAAGGATTTCCCCCTTATCCTTAAGTTTTTGTCAGTCTCCCTACCTGCTTCCACTACCTGCAACCTCCGGCAACCACCTGCAACCTCCGGGAACCGCACAGAAACCTTGGGTGGGGCGCAAAGTCTCCAGAGGTTTCCGTTCAGGTTTCCTTAGTGGGACAGGGACATTAGACCACAGGGAATTGCAGAGAGTTGTAAATGTAGCCCAGTCCATCACACACCAGCCTCTCCACCATCAACTGCATGCACACTTCACACTGCCACACTGCCACAGGAAAGCAGCCACCATAATCGAAGACATTTTTTATCCCGGTCATTCCCTCTCCCTTCCGGCAGAAATTGCAAAAGCTTGAAAACATGTACCACCAGATTCAGGAATAGCTTCTGTTGTTAGACTTGTCAATGGTCCTCCCACAAGCTAGGAAGTAGTCCTGATCTTCCAACCTACCTCATTGCGGACCTTGGACTTTTTCCTTGTAACTGTCATATTATAACGCTGTAACATTATATTCTACACTCTGGTATTTTTCTCTTTGCACTACTTGGTGTACTTGATTATGGCTTGGTTGTACTCATGTACAGTAAGATTTGACTTGAAAGCCTGCAAACAAAACTTTTCCCTGTTTCTTGGTATACATGACAATAATATACCAGTACAAATTTGTTTAGAGAAAAAAAATAAAGATCATCCTTCCCCCAGTCTCCAATCACTACCATTCCATCACCCCCCTTCCTGGAGGAAATAGTCATGCTGTGCTTCAACATAACATTCATTAAGGAAGATAATTCTAATCTTAACTGAATGTAATTGTATTTTACAGGTTTCTGGCATTGACCTGCAAAATGCCACACATGATGAGGCAGTGGATGCCATAAAAAACGTTGGAAATCCAATAATTTTTGTGGTTCAAAGTTTATTGCCTACTCCACGAGTGAGTAAAACCTAGAAAAAGTTTAAGATTACAGCACAATCTTTACTGACAGCTTCTACCACCATGTAGATTTATTTGATTGTCTTTAGTGATTAGAGTGTACCTCTTCATTACTGCAGTTTGAATAATGAAAGTTCATTCTATGGAATTCACAAATCATGACCAAAGAATTTGAGATGAGGAATAAAAATTAGCTCTAGTGGAAAATATCTGAATAAAAATATATAAATGAACTTAAAATATAAACGGAGAACTGAACCAGTTTACCAAGGACAACGATTGCAGGCTGCTGGTTCACAGTCGGGTCCACTTGAAGCATTTATTTTGAAAACTGACAAGGCAATCTTTTCTATTAATAGTTGTACAATGATACTTTACCAAACAATTTAACATCCGTTTCCAGTCAATGAAAACAAAACCTCCTCTTTTGTGCACAACACATTCAGATCCCATGCAAGCGTGTCCTTCCTTAAATAAGAAATTCAAAGCTACATGCTGTACATGAGAATAGAGAATGTAGAAGCTGGAAGACTGTAGCAAAAACAGAAATTGCTGAAAACACTGAATAGATCAAATACCATCTGTGGAAAGATGACCAGTGTTAATATTTCAAGTTGAAGACTCTTAGAGTTGAAACATTACTTCTGTTTCTCTTTCCACACTGCTGCCTGACTTGTAGTACTGCGGGTGTATGTTTCACCTATACTCTGTAAAGTTGCAGAGAGCCTTCTGCCCCGTTTTACTCCATCTCCCTAATAACAATAACCAACATTCCATTGGCTACCTTCATTACTTGTTGTTTGTGAATTTTAAACATTTCTTTCATATTCTGGGAGAACCAGATCTATCTACAAAGCAATATTCTGTACTCTCTTTCCATTTATACAAACTCCTTTTCTATTTACTTTTGACATACAGCGTGGAAACAGGCCCTTTAGCCCACCGAGTCTGACCAGCGATTACCCCATCCACAAGCACTCTCCTACACATCAGGGTCAACTTACAATTTACAGAAGCCAATTAACCTACAAACCCATATCTCACCCTTTGGCTTTTCATTTCTCTCCATTCCTTAATGACACCCCTGGTCTCCTTTTCACCTCGAGGTTTTGTCACTTACTCCACCCATCTGTCAATCAAAATCAACCTCACTGAATCCACCTAACACTTGTTGGGCTTTGTCCTGCCTCACCTCACTTTTCCATTTACAGCCTTAATTACTATCAGTCTGAAGAAGAGTCCTGACCCAAAACATCACCTGTTTATTTCCTCCACAGATGTTGCCTGACCCACTGAGTTCCTCCAGCACTTTGTGCTTTGCTCAAAATTCTAACATCTGCAGTTCCTTTTGTCTCTTTGACCAAAATGTTTATAATTTACATTACGTTTTAACAGGTACATTATGGCAGCAATTGATGAACTATTCATGATTTCAGCAGCAAAAAATAGTCACAGGATTTTACTTGAACTATGAAATAATAATTATTCTTTCTTGTGTATATGAGGTTCTCCATTCCTCCCTGATTTGTCACCTCTTCAAATTCTGATCAGCTTAAAGCAGTCACTTTTAACAATATTCAAAAATCAATTTGTCTTAGCCTGGGGATTTAGTGTGTTCATTTGGTCATTAAATAAAGTATATTTCTGGAGATAATGACATTCTGATCCATTAGATAAAGTGTCAGTAATACACCACACTTGTACATGTAATATGAATAATTAAGTTTATTTATTGCCTGTCATTTAGGTATGAGCACAAAATAAAAACCTACCTTTTAACTTGCAGTGATGCCTACTATATGCACAGGAGTGTGTCCCCAATTTAAATTTGGATAAATTGTAAAGCACTTCCGCATTCCATAATTACCTACTAGCAAATAAAGAGAAGTAATATCCGTGTGTTTAATGAGGGCCCTAGAGGAGGAGAGAAAGGTGCAGAAGCAAGGGACCCAATGAATTAATCAAATCTTCTGGAAAATATATGAGATAGCAATATTGGAGCAAGAGAGGATTTAAAACCGAGAAATTGAGTTTTCAAGATGAAAAAAGGGTGAGGCTGATCTTTCACTGGTGCTTCAATTAAGCCAATGTTCCAATACTAAAAGCCTAATTTCTTCAACTATGCTAAATAAATATTGCTAACAATATGGTGGGTTAACATGAGCATGAGGTCCCTTCTTCTCCTAATGCAGACTTCAGAACTCTTTGAAACTCTAAAAAGTGGGGAAATGTCACTTGTTTTTATTATATCCTGAACTTGTGCAAGTTTAATTCCTCTTTTACGAGGAATATGGAAACTAAACAATACAAGTGAAAGTCAAAAAGAGTGGTGCCCTTAAACAAAGTTGTATGATTTCATGCAGTAAAATACAAACAATCATTAAAATATAATTTATTTCAAATTTCTTTTTAACAGCCATATTCTGTATATCAAAGCACACTTGAACAAAACCAAGAACAAAAACAAGAAAAAGAAAAGAAAATAGTAAGTAACTATGTAAAGAAGTTACTGAAATTGATAAATTATATAATTACTAATATGCACCTTTTACGTTATTTTGTTGAAACATCAAACAAGAATGGTATTTCATATGCAACTTTATTATTATTTCATGTGATTTCATGATTATAAAGTGATCTTTAAGAAAGGTCAGAAGTAAAAATGGGGAATGATGAAAAATTCTCAGTGAGGAAGGTAACATATGTCGAGAGTGAAAAACAGAATTAGTATTTCAGAACTGATGAAATACTTTCTCTCCAGATTTTCCTTGATATGCCAAGGCAAATCTTACTGAACTCTTTATGGAATCAGAATTGGTTCCTATGCTTGAGTGTGATGGACAATGAGGTTAGCATTGTTGCAGAATACAAATATGCTTTTGCTGAGATCCTGAGATATTGACTGTAAAAGCTTCTTTAGATATGTAAAAAGGAAAAGATTAGTGAAGACAAATGTAGGTCCCTTACAATCAGGGATGGGTGAATTCATAATGGGAAACAAGGAAATGGCAGAACAGTTAAACGAGTACTTTGGTTCTCTCTTCACTGAGGAAGACACAAAGAATCACGCAGAAATACCAGGGGACCGAGGATCTAGTCGGAGTGAGGAACTGAAGGGAATCCACATTAGTCAGGAAATGGTGTTAGGTGAACCTTTAGGACTGAAGGCAGATAAATCCCCAGGGCCTGATGGTCTGCATCCCAGAGTACTCAAAGAGATGGCCCTAGAATTTGTGGATGCATCCATCCCCACCATCGAAGGGATCTACAGGAAGCATTGCCTTAAAAAGGTAGCTAATATCATCAAAGATAAAGTTCTCATTTCACTGTTACCATCGGGAGGAAGGTACAGGAGCTTGGGAAATGTTACCTCTCAGTTCAAGAACAGCTTCTTCCCTTCAACCATAGATTTTGTAAAGGATTGCATTACTTCGGTTGGCACCATCATGGTCTGTTTACTAAATATAACTGATAATTTATTGTATTTTTATTTGTGCCAGTAAAGGTGCAGCAAGTAAGAATTTTATTGTTCCGGTCGTGGTGCAAGTTACAATTAAACACTCTTGACTCTTGAATTTATTTTGTTCCCTGATAATGAATAGTCTGCAAATACCTTTGCTACAACAGCAGGTTGAAGGCTGGCCAACTATCAATGAGTGACCCACATGTTGACATTCTCCATCATCCATAAAACACAAGTCAGAAACATGATGGGACACTTGTTTGGATGAATGCTGCTTAGAAAACTCTAAATAAACATTTGCAAAAGGGCCAAAGGAGTCCACTGATGCGGTGATCAAGAGAGCACATCAGCATATTTACTTTCCTTGGCCTCTGAGAAGATTCTGCATGTCCATGAGGATTCTCTTGAACTTCCACAGCTGTACATGCTAATTAGGAAGGCTGGCTCCATCCTGGGGTGACTTTGCATTCATGAGAGGTGGTCTTGGAGGGGAGGATGCTCCTCAAACTGCAGAGCATCTTGGACAATACAGCTCACCCCCTCCACGACACACTGGTCAACTGGAGTACCTTCAGTAACAGACTGGTTCCACCAAGATGCAGCACAGAATGCCACAGGAGATCACTTTTTTCAAACTGTACAACTCCTCCCCCTTCTGTCATGGGGTAGACCAGCTGCCCCCCCCCCCCCCTTTAATATCATGTTTCATGTATCTTGTGTTTTATGACTTTGACAAACCAATTTCCCTCCTGGGATGAATAAAGTTCTATCGTATTGTATCATATTATGATGGGATACATCTTAGCCTGGTATGGCAACTGCTCTGCTCTTGACCGCCTGAACCTGCAGATAGTAGTGAATACAGCCCAGTCTATCACAGGCTCGTCACTTCCTTCCATCCAGTCCTTCACAGTGTATGGTATTAGGAGGGCTGGAATATCATCAAGGATGTCTGCCACCCTGGCCATTCCCTTTTATTTCTTCTACCTTCAGGGAGAAGATACCAGAACTTGAAATCCCAGACATTTGGACTTAAAAACAGCTTCTGTCCCACAATTCCCCATAAGGAATTTCATTGCACCCTGGTGTATGTGACAATAAACTAATCCGAATCTGAGTTACTCACCGAGACAACTTCAGCAGCACTCCCAATCACTTGCGAAAGAACCGGAAACAGGCCTTTCAGTCCAAGTCCATAATGACCAGCAACCACCCATTTCTACTAATCCTACATTATTCCCATTGTTTATTCCCCCCACATTCTCACCAACCTCGTCAGATTCGATTACTCACCCACACACTAGGATCAATGTTGAGTGGCCATTTAACCTAAGCATATCTGTAGGATAGAAACATAGAAAATAGGTGCAGGAGTAGGCCATTCGGCCCTTCGAGCCTGCACTGCCATTCAATATGATCATGGCTGATCATCCAACTCAGTATCCTGTACCTGCCCTCTCTCCATACCCCCCGATCCCTTTAGCCACAAGGGCCACATCTAACTCCCTCTTAAATATAGCCAATGAACTGGCCTCATCTACCTTCTGCGGGAGAGAATTCCAGAGATTCACTGTGTGAAATAAGTTTTCCTCATCTCGGTCCTAAAAGATTTCCCCTTTATCCTTAAACTGTGACCCCTTGTTCTGAACTTCCCCAACATCGGGAACAATCTTCCTGCATCTAGCCTGTCCAACCCCTTAAGAATTTTGTAAGTTTCTATAAGATCCCCCCTCAATCTTCTATTAGGATGTGGTAGGAAATCAGAGAACCTGGAGGAAACTCAAGTGGTGAAACAGAGAACATGCCATGCAAACTCTACACAGCCACCGAGATCAGGATTGAACTCTGGTCTTGCAATGACTACACTCTCTGTGACCCTCTGCCCTCAATGAAGGACTCTCCGCACCTTATACAAATTTAGTCACAGCTTACCAGGAAATGCATCATCCAAATTATATAATCAAGATTCCACCAACTCCATGCTGACCATCAATCGCCCATTTTCTCTAATCCTACGCTAATCTAATTAACTTTATTCTCTGCATATTGTCATCAATTCCCTCCTGATTCTACCATTTACCTACACACAAGGGACAATATGGAGCGGCCAATTAACCTATCAACCTGAACATTTTTGGTATGGGGGGAAACAGAAAACATAGAAACATAGAAAATAGGTGCAGGAGGCCATTCGGCCCTTCGAGCCAGCAACGCCATTCACTGCGATCATGGCCGATTGTCCCCAATCAATAACCCGTACCTGCCTTCTACCCATATCTCTTGACTGCACTAGCCCCTAGAGCTCTATCTAACTCTCTCTTAAATCCATGCAGTGATTTGGCCTCCACTGCCCTCTGTGGCAGGGAATTCCACAAATTCACAACTCTCTGGGTGAAAAAGTTTTTTCTCACCTCAGTCTTAAATGGCCTCCCCTTTACTCCAAGACTGTGGCCCCTGGTTCTGGATTCGCCCAACATTGGGAATATTTTTCCTGCATCTAGCTTGCATCTACCTTTTATAATTTTATATGTTTCTATAAGATCCCCCTCATCCTTCTAAACTCCAGTGAATACAAGGCTAGTCTTTTCAATCTTTCCTCATATGACAGTCCCGCCATCCCAGGGATCAATCTCGTGAACTGCACTGCCTCAATCACAAGGATGTCCTTCCTCAAATTAGGAGACCAAAACTCTACACAATACTCCAGATGTGGTCTTACCAGAGCCCTATACAACTGCAGAAGAACCTCTCTACTCCTATACTGGAATCCTCTTGTGATGAAGGCCAACATTCCATTAGCTTTAAAGGTACACAAAAATGCTGGAGAAACTCGGCAGATGCAACAGCATCTATGGAGCGAAGGAAATAGGCAACGTTTCGGGCCGAAACCCTTCTTCAGACCATCAGTCTGGATTTTCTGCACTCTGTCCGTGACATCCTGGATCCTGGCACCCCGGAGGCAGCACACCATCCTTGAATCCCGTCTGTTGCCGCAGAAACCCTTGTCCGTACCTCTCACAATGGAGTCTCCACCACTGCGTTGCTTGACATCGGCCTCCTTGGTTTTGGCTCAACAGCACTTTTTGCATCACAAGCCAGTGTCGCTCAGTGTGTCAACGTCTTTTGTCCCGACAGTTTTTAAGCGTGTGAACCTGTTCACAAGAGGTACAACACCCGGGGACCTTTGCATTCCATGTTTACTTCCGTTTCTCACTGTCACCCACCTTCCCTCTTCCAGTACCTTCGGTGTACCTTCGGAATAACTGCTGCACCTGGTGGAAACTAATGTGCTCACTGTCAGAACGTGCAAACTCCATACAGATTGCACCCAGAAATCAGGATTGAACCTGGGTCTCTCGCCCTATGAAACAGCAGCTCTAAAAGCTCTGCTGTCCCTCACGTTGCTCAAAGCCTAGATTGATTGATGAATTGAATGTAGTTGGTTTCCTTCTGTCAATATTGCACAATGCAACCTGTAGGAAAGAACTGCATATGCTGGTTTACACCAAAGATAGACACAAAATGCTGGAGTAACTCAGCAGGTAATGGGCTTGTCCCACTTAGGCGATTTTTCAGCGGACTGCCGGCGACTGTCAAGTTGCCGGCAGTCGCCTGAAAAACCGGCGACTGGAACGGTGACTGTCAGAGTGGAACACACACGCACACAAAAACACATCGCTTCCTTCACCAGCCCGTTATGCAGGCGGGGTCAGGGCAAGCGGGAGAAGCGCTGTCTAAAAAATTCACATGGTGCAAGGCCAAGGTGATACAGACACACACCGCGATGAACAGGAAGATTAGTGCTGTAATTAAGACAGCTAAAGCATGGTGTACAATCAATCCTTTAAAAGAGGGGGGAAGAAGGGGAGGATAAGGAGTGGAGACAACCTTTAAGAAGCCAGAGATACACGGCTGTGAAGCTCGGCGGACATTTAACATTACCGGTATGTTATCCCTGGTTCAGAAAACTACTGCTTACCTTTTACTTCCCCAATGAGCCAATGAAATTCAGCGGTCAGCACCGGCTACAACCTACGAGAACCTCCGAGAACGTTCGACCTCCTGGCAACCCATTAGGACTTGCTGTCGACATACGGAACGAGAATTCTCACTACTCTCCATGGCGGCTTCATTCTACTCACCGCTAATTTTTCAACATGCTGAAAAATTCACGCCGACCATATTGAGGCCGCGATTAGTTCCCAGGATGCGGGAACTGCTTGCGTCCTTGAAGGCGACTCCCCGGCAACTACCCGCGAACATGGGGCAAGTCCTGTAGTCGCCTAAAAAGTCGCCTAAGTAGGACAGGCCCATAAGGCAGCGTCTCTGGAGAAAAAGAATAAGTGACGTTTTGGGTCGAGACCCTTCAGTCTGAGAGTCAGGGGGGTGGGAAACTTGAGGTATGAAAAGGCACAGAGGCCCAGGACTGTTTGTTCATCTTAATTGTGCTTTATAATATCTCAATTCTGTTCAAAATATTTGGAAACATTAGTTGATTGGTTTGATTATAAATATGGTGGCAGCAATTGCTCTACAGATAAAATATTGTTTCACAGTAATTTGGCCTTTTAATATCTTGATATATTTTGTTCCTCTTTTAGACTCCGGGCTCTATTAGAGGTGGCCCACCACCACCCATGCGACTGCCTCCACCTTACAAAGAGCCTACAAGTGAGAAATTGTCAGTACTGGAGGAGCAAGAAGAATTTCTAGATACTGGCAGGATTCCAAAGGAAGAAAATGAGAGTGACCGTAAGTTCTGAAAGTGACTGCAAGTTCAGTAAGATATGGTTACATCTCTTCCCCCACCCAAGTCACACCAGTTTCCCGTTCTCATCAAGTAAACAGCTAACAATGACCTGTTTCCTTTATTGTCGTTACTTTTATGCATATCTTTCATTCATTTGTTCTATATCTCTCTACATCACTGTCTATATCTCTCATTTCCCTTTCCCCTGACTAGTCTGAAGAAGGGTCTTGACCCAAAACATCACTCTTTCCTTCTCTCCAGAGATGCTGCCTGTCCTTCTGAGTTACTCCAGTAGTTTGTGGCTATCTCTACAAACATTTAGTCATTTCCCCAAATATTTCCAAATTTGGGTTCCAACATATCCTAGTTTTGTTGAGAGTGTTCTTGTGAAGAATCTTGAAATGTATAATGTTGTTGCGTAAATACTTGGTTCTATATGTTGCATTAAATAAATCAGAGTAAGCCTGAATGCTGTCTGGAGCACATTGCTTTTCAGCATGGAATGCTACCTAATTTGTAGACTTGTGAGTTGAGCATTCGATTCATCATTAAACTTCTGGCCCTCTGGCGGGAAATATTGTTGACAAATTCTGTGTTGAATACTTGGCATCGTTAAAAGCTATTTCACATTCAAGTTATCAGTTGAGAAAATTGAGAAAAGGAAAAAATATGCGGCTATATTTTGTAGGGACATCCTAATAAAAATGCCATTGATTCTTTAATGATGTCACCTTTGGGCCTAATTATAAATGCTTGAAAAATAATGTGTGATTAATGAAGGTGAAATTCAATTCAGTGTGAATAGTTCCCTGCTGTTTTTAGGTTTTGGAGTGTTTTCAGTTCTGCAAAATTTCTAAGTCATTAAAAAATATGGAAACTGATGATTTTGGGAAACCATCTCTTTAAGAGTCATTTCACTTTAGCTTTTAACAATGTTCCCTTGAAGGGTTTTGGGGTGTTTTTCTTCATTAAAGCTGCTGTTTGAATGTGCTTCCTTATATGTTGGTTGAATGATGTCCGATTCTTATGGCTTAATCGTGTTTTCCTTCTTTGCTGCTGAAACCATCATACTACTACTATGTTTTCTGAACCAAATATAAAAATAGTGCTGATTAAAGGGAGAGAAAAGTATTTATTATTTTCCATTGACCCCTACAAAGTTTTGGATTTATATTCTGAGCAAATTCTTGATACTTATTTTGAAAAAAAGATACAAAGTGCTGGAGTGACTAAGCTTGGCAGGCAACATTCCTGGAGAACATGGATAGATGATATTTCAGGTTGTGGCCCTTCTTCCGACTGATTGTAAGTGTTTAGGGTGGAGGGGCCGGGGAAGAAAGCTAGAAGAGACTTGATACTCATATCCAAACACACGGGTTCCCAACCTTTTTCGTCCTGTTTACCGCTGGCAACTTTAATGGCACATAACAATGTTATTTCACTTATTTATGAACAACTAATGATGAACAGATACCAGTATACCAGGACCAAACACAGTCAGTCAATGAGAATAAATATGTACCCCAGGTTGGGGACGCTTGACACAGAAGATTTCACTGGTAAACCTTATTGTATGGCATCTTATTGCTAACAATTGGGTGACTGGAAAACTTTGTAACCCTTCCAAGATTATTAATGTTGATTTAAAATCAATAATTAAATAGTATTAACAAAGAAATTTGGATTTTATGGCTTTTAACATTTGCTCTCCGATGGATTTGATTAAACGAATAAAAATATTTCTGTATGTATAACAGATGCTTTATAATGCTGATATATATTTCACAACCAGCAAGAGCAATTGCAAAAGTTTGAAAACTATATGTCTTATTAGTAAAGTTGAAAATCATTTCCGAGCTCCCAACTATTTGGCTGTTTACTCAAATTTCAGTTCGTTAATGCGATAATTATGTGTTAATGATTTTTATTCACTAGCTTATTGACCAGTGTTACCTTAGTGATGTAACAGTTGGACTAATTCACACCTGAATAATAAGAAAAAATATTGTCGTTTGTTATTTAACGTTGTAATTACAATGGAATGGATGATTTTGTTCGTGAATCTTAAACTGCAAAAACATCTTTAACAAAACTAACATTTGAGCATTATCCATGATTGCAAAGTTAGCTTCTCACTGCATGAGCACAAAAAAGTACTTAATATAACTCAATTTCTATCTTTCTAATACCTGTGATGGTGGTTAAAATATAAAACTAAATAGATTTACTTCTTGATTTAGGTTAATGAGTCATTATGCTTTTTCGGCATTTGGAAATGGCGTTTAAATTGCGTAATGTCAGAAGCCACGAATGCATTATTTGTGTCTTCCTGTTGTGATGCAAATTAGGTAATTAAACTGATTTTGAATTTATGTTAGCAAATATATTGGTTGCCCTTTAGGTTCTTCCAGCTCACAGAGAAATCAAACTTGCAATATAAGTATGTTGGCTCCATTTCGGTCATCAAAATGCTCATTTTGTTTTTAATCTTCGTATGTAGGAGCTAGCAATTAATCTTTCAAGATATTTATTACTATTAGTTAAGAAAATTTAGGCAACGTGGGTACAAATTGGGAATGCTTCACTACTTGTGGCCGAGATTATCACCTCCTTATCCATCAACAAATGTTCAGCTGCCTTATTCCATGACACATTAAAACAAACTGCTGGAAGACATTAATGGGTTGAGAGTCATAGAGACATACAGCACAGAAACGGGCCCTACAGCCCAACTCATCTATGCCGTCAAAGATGCCCAATCTAAACTAGTCATTTTCGCCCACATTTGACCCGCATGTATCTGCCTCTGGCAGCTCAATTTATATATTCACCACCATCTGAGAGAAAATATTGCCCTTCAGGTGCTTATTAAATATTTACCCTCTCAACTTAACCCTATATCCTCTGGTTCTTACCTCAGATAAAGGACACTGCATTTACCCTATTAATTCCCCTCATGATTTTATAAACTTCTATAAGATCATACCTTAGCCTCCTGTGCTTCAAGGAATAAAGTCCCAGCTTGCTAAATCTTTCCCTATAGGTCAAGCCTTTGAGTCCTTCCAACTACAGCGTGACAGAAACTGAACACAATACTCCGAATGCAACCGCACCAATGTCTTGTACAACTGTAACATAACGCCCCAATTTTTATACTCAATACTGATAGCCAATGTACCACAAGCTTTCTTTATTACCCTATTTACCTGTGACTCATTTTCAGAGTTGAGCACCATCGGTGGAGACAAATGGATAGATTCTTTTTCGGGTTGAGAGCATGCAGCAGGAACTGCTGAGTTGTTCCAGTAGGTTTTTTTTTCTCCAGATTACACATTTCTAATCTCTTGTGTCTCTGCCTCCTTCAGTTCTGGTCCAGTCAATGAGGCATCAGGGGAAGGCGGGGACAGTGACTGAAACAGCAAGGGGGTGCAGTCAGAAAAGAGACAGTGGTAGTGTGGGTGCAGTAAGTAGAAAAACGGGGAGGCAGCAAGGGTTGACTGTAGAGCATGTACCTTCACTTTGAGGGGGTGGTGTAATGGTTGAATAGGTTTGGGGGTTCAGTGAGTGAAGAGGCAGCAGGTGGGGCAATACAGTGAGTGAACGAACGGAGAAGAGCAATTGCAATGAGGGAATAAGTGCTGCGGATAAATGTAGTGTTTGAACCTTTTTGAACCCAGCAAAAAACAAACTGCTGGAGGAGCTCAGCAGGTCAAACATCCAGCATTTGTTTTTGGGGGGAAAGGAATTGTTAGTGTATTGTGTTTCCTTCTTGAATGTTTGAGAAGGGCCAGATGAAACGAGTGAAGAGTGAGGAGATGATGAGGGATGGTGAGATGCTGCCTCACCCGCTGAGTTTCTCCAGCATTTTTATCTACCTTGGATTTTTCCAGCATCTGCAGTTCCTTCTTAAACAGATCGTGAGGGAGATACTGTTTGTTTCTTTAAACAGGACTAAAAACAAGTACACTGCTACCCACGTGGCATTGTCCCACAGAGTGCTCAGACTTTCTAGTGTACGTATTTCTCCATTGTGAGTACTTGCAGATATAAAGCGCACTGAAAGTAATAAAACACTCTGTGCAATACAGTAATATGCCCTTCTGCCCATCAATTTCTGCACCAACCATGATGTCATTACAACCAATTCTATCTGCTGGAGTTCAGAACTGTGCCATCCGGTTTGAGCGGCTCAGTGGTGCAGAGTTAGGGTTGCTGCCTTACAGCGCCAGATACCCTGGTTCGATCCTGACTATGGGTGCTGTCTGTATGGAGCTTATACGTTCTCCCTGTGACTGAGTGGGTTTCCAACGAGTGCTCTGGTTTCCTCCCATACTCCAAAGATGTACAGGCTTGCAGGTTAATTGACTTCTATAAATTGTAAATTGTCCCTAGTGTGTAGGGTGATCGCTAGTCAGCGCATACTCGGTGGGTCAAAGGGCTTGCTTCCACGCTGTATGTCCAAAGTATAAACTCATCCTCTGGCTCTACCACAGCAACAAATAACCCATGATTCAGTGAGGAACGTCTGTGAGGACTGATGATGGGTGGAAGCTTGTTACCACCAACCCCACTCCCCACCCTCACTGAGAGAGGAGGTGGTGACTTCCATCATTTAGTAGGCATTCATTAGGAAGTGACGAGAGAGAACTCTTCATGCTGGCCAGAGTGCAGCTGTGTCCTGCACGTCACAGTGCTGAGCAACTCCACCACTCGCCCTAGTACCTCTGTACCAAAATGTGGACAGTTCATTCCTGACACAGTAGTACACAGCAGAAGGGAGGACTGGGGATAGCTACAGGTTCTCTACAAAACATTGCTGTCAGTATTGTGTCATTACATATTTGATGCTACAATGACCGATTGATAGCACCCTTGTTTCTGGGAACAAGTTAACATGTTCTGAGCACTGTGAGGTATCCAGTGTATCTGGTTATGTAGTTATGCTTATGAATGGTGCACAGACGAGTGGATTGTAAATTAGGCCCCACATAAATATTGTGCACCATTGGCTTACAGTATGTTTTTTGGGTTGTATTTCAACATCCTGGCAGACCAAACTGCTTTATTTAATATTCACTAATGCTAATGGCCAGATCTGTTAAAATGAGTTAATCAGTAAAGTAGTTTTAATGATGAAAGTGTTTCAAACACCATTTACTCTGGTGGAATGGATATTGATGAAATTGTTTTCAGTTTTTACAAATCTTGCTTAGATTTGCAGTTTCCATGCTAAATAATAACTTAAATGATATTGCATCGATCAAAAATATTGCTTATTCATTTCAGTGTTTTATGGACCCCTTAGGTTGATTGGAAACACTCTTATTTCATAGCAGTATAAATATGAGTATTAAACAAATTGGATCGGACGTGTGTAAATTTAACCATTAAAATTGAAATTCAGTATTCCTAGCCTTTCAGCCTCAGATTCGTTCTTGGATTATCTCTCCTCTGTGCAAAATATACTGGTTAAAGGGACAATGTGTGAGCCTTTAGAATAATTTCATGAAAGGGTGGTAGGAGAGGCTCTGTTTTAAGCAGAGCTAGATAGATCCTTGATAATTAAGTGATTAAAAGATTATTGCAGGTAGATGGGATTGCAGAGTTGAGGTTACAATCACTTTGAAATATCAAGGAGAAGACCTCCTTAAGAGCCTGCCCCACTTTCACGACCTCTGCCGAGTTTGCCCTTGACTCATGCCAGGCACGTGCCGTCAGGATAGGCAAGGTACTGCCTACCCCGACTAAAATTATGAAATGGCAATGATTAAATATAAATAGTAAAGGCATGGGAGAATTATGCCTATCTAAGAGATCGATCTCTTAGGTAGGCATAATTCTCCGTGCCTTTCAACCGCAGCACTTGTAACACGGGAAGGTCTGTGCAGCCTACGTGCCGTCAGCGCTGCTTCCAGCCGTCAATTTCAAGCGGAGCTGAAGGCAACAGAAATTCTGCCTTTGCAGTACTGCGCATGCGCAGTGTGAGTTTCTTGGCGGGTTTTTCAAATGTGGATTGCTATTATTTTAAGAGGATCTTAGGAAACAAAGAGTGAAGAATGGAGTTCATGTACCAATAACGTGGTAAGTACATTTCTTGGTGCTTTATGTTTTTAAATACTGTATTTCCCGGGGTGGGTGGGGAGAGCTCCTTTCACAGTGTTTGGGGAGTCTGGCCCGGGGTAAAGTTGCGGGGAGGGCAGGAGCGTTGTGAAGGAGGGGATCGGTGCCAGTAACCCACTTGCGACGCTCCGGGCACGGAGCCACCGCATTGTGGCCGGGGAGTGAATTAGCTCGGGTGGCTGCGAGTGGCCGCCGGGACCAGACAACCCCTTCTTTTTTTTTTACAACACAATACCATTTATTTGTCATTTGAACCTCACATGAGGTTCAAACGAAATTTGGTTTCTGTAGTCATACAAGAAAAGAAAAGAGCCGGTCCCCGCTCACCTCTGGCAGTGCTCTCCGTCTGAAAACCTCTCTCCTGTCGCTCGCCGGCTTCACTCATATCAGCCCTTCCCCACAAATCCCTAAATTCCGACAGCGCACTCAAGGGACCAATTGAGGTTACTCGGTTGTCGGAATTTAAGGATTTGCGGGAAGCGGCTGATATGAGCGAAGGGGTTGTCTGGTCCCGGCGGCCACTCGCAGCCACCCAAGCTAATTCACTCCCCGGCCACAATGCGGTGGCTCCGTACCCGGAGCGTCGCAAGTGGGTTACATATGAGCGAAGCAGGCGAGCGGCAGGTGAGAGGTGTTCAGACGGAGAGCAGTGCCAGAGGTGAGCGGGCCGGCAGAAGGCGCTGAATTTGCAGCCGGTTCTGCTGTCGGGTCCCGGTAGCCACTCGCAGTCACCCGAGCTGCTTCCTTCCCGGAAAGTGGCGGCCAGTTCTGCTGTCCGTGCCCGGAGCGCTGCGGCAGCGGTGAGTGAGTCTGACATGATCTCCGACCTTCTCCTTCTCAGCACTCCGCATCTTTAACCCCTGGTACAGACTCTCCACACACTGTGAAAGGAACTCTCCCTCCAATTGGACCCTTCAATTAGTATTGTCATTCATTAAGATGACAACTGATTCAACGTCCCGGTGTGCTCCCGTTTTTCCCACCATCTCTCCACCTGCCTTCATCCTCTGTCCCCCACCCATTCAGTAATTAAAAAATGAAGGAGATTTAGAAGCCTTGGGAAAATTGAATTATTACTTATTTTTATTTTTTACGGAGAGAACAATCTTAGGGATTGTAACACCCAGTCCTACTAATCAATCTGAACATACAATACAATACAATACAATACAATACAATGCAATACGGGTTTATTCGTCACATTGCACATAAAGTGCAAGTGAAATGAATATGTCAGCAGCGATACAATGAGAAAGAACACACAATACACAATAAAAATTTAACACAAACATCCACCACAGCATTCATCACTGTGGTGGAAGGCACAAAAATTGGCCAGTCCTCCTCCATTTCCCCCCGTGGTCGGGACCAGAGTCCAGAGCCAGTCCATAGTCAGCTCTTCCCCACCGGAGACCGTGGCTTCAGGATGGTGTAGGCCGCAGGCCGGCGGTCGAAGGTTTAAAGTCCCCGCCGCGCCGCAGCCAGAAGACCTCAACCATTGTGCCAGTGCCCAAACAGTCAGCTTCAGGGAGTCTCAACGACTTCCGCCCAGTGGCACTCACCCCCGTCATCGCAAAGTGCTTTGAGCGGCTGATCTTGGCTCACCTCAAAGCCAGCCTCCCCCCCACACTGGACCCCCATCAGTTTGCCTACCGGACCAACAGATCTACAGAGGACGCCATATCTGCGGCCCTACACTCTGCCCTGACCCAGCTGGACAACAACAACTCCTACATCAGGTTGTTGTTCATCGACTTCAGCTCTGCCTTTAACACTGTCATCCCCACCAGCTTGATCACCAAACTCAGCGGACTTGGTATCACCACCTCCCTCTGCAATTGGACACTGGATTTCCTCACCAACAGACCACAGTCTGTTAGGATCAACAACCTCACCTCCTCCACTCTAACACTGAACACCGGCGTGCCACAGGGATGTGTGCTCAGCCCTCTCCTCTACTCCCTCTTCACCCATGACTGCGTCCCTAAGTATGGCTCCAACGCCATCATAAAATTTGCCGATGACACCACGGTGGTAGGACTGATCAGCGACAACAACAAATCAGCCTATAGGGAGGAGGTCCAGCACCTGGCAGCCTGGTGTGCCAACAATAACCTCGTCCTCAACTCCAAGAAGACGAAGGAAATCATTGTTGACTTCAGGAAGACCAGAGGTGGCAGACATACCCCCATCCACATAAACGGGACTGAGGTGGAGCGCGTCTCCAACTACAAATTCCTCGGGGTACACATCTCAGAGGATCTGTCCTGGTCCCTCAATACCACCAAATTGATCAAAAACGCGCAGCAGTGCCTTTACTTTCTGAAAGCTCACCTGTCCCCCCAGATCCTGTCCAACTTCTACCGCTGTACCATCGAAAGCATCCTGACCACCTGCTTCACGGTATGGTACAGCAGCTGCACCGCAGCTGACAGGAAGGCACTGCAACGGGTGGTGAAAACCGCTCAGCACATCATCGGTGCCCCGCTCCCTGCCATGGATGCCCTCCACCGAAAACGGTGTCTGAGACGGGCTGGGAAAATCATCAAGGACCCCTCCCACCCTAACCATGGACTGTTTGCCCTCCTCCCATCAGGGAGGCGGTACAGGAGCCTCAGGTCTCGCACAAGCAGGCTGAGGAACAGCTTTTTCAATAACACCATTACACTGCTGAACTCTGAGTCCCGTCGCTAGCTATCTTTAGACTCTCCCATTTGTATACAGTTATTGTACCAGTTTAATTCATCCACAACCCACACATTGTTAACCAGTATTTGTATTTTTATTTTGTATTTTTTATTTTTACTTCTACTATCTTGCACTATGACCAGACGCTAAACTGCATTTCTTGTACCTATACTCGTATTTGTGCAATGACAATAAAGTTGAATTGAATTGAATTGAATTGAATTGAATTGAATTGAATTGAGACTGCAGGGAGGGCGGTCGAAGCTCCCCCTCCAGGGGTGATGGTAAGTTCACGCCGGGCCCGCGGTAGAAGTTGGCCGCGGGCTGGCGGTGGAAGCTTCTTCTTCCCCCGGGTCCCCCACAAGGGATCCCGGGCTGCGGACGCCGCGCCAGCTGGAGCTGTGCAGACCGCGGCATCAGGCTGCTGGCTGCCGCGGGCCAGCGAAACGGAGCGCTCCCCACCAGCGAGCCCCAGCGAGGGTTCGCCCGCTCCACGCCGAGAGTTCACGCTGCGCCCGCCGCTGGAGCCCCGGGCGCGTCTCTGGGAAAGTCCACGCCAATCCTTGCTGTTATGCCACGGGGGAGGCGACCTGGAAAAAGTCGCCTCTCCATGGAGGAGGCGACCGAAGCGGTTTCCCCCACACCACCCCCCACACAAAGAAACACAAAAAACATACTTTAAAACATACTAAAAAAACAAAAAAAGTTGAAAAAAACGGACACGCTGCTGACAGGGCGCAGGCTTGCAGCGCCTCCACCGACCCCCAGCGCCCCCCCATACATCTGGATCAAACCAGTGACCGCTGCGAAAGGGTAGCTGACAACCATGGAAAGACCTAGTGACGGCCTGGAGAGACCGCTGACCGGAGGGAATAGACCCCACTGGGACTGGCATGGGCTAGCTCCTCATGCCAGCAGGATCCATCGCTAATCAGCGTTTTGGATTCACCCATATATTGCTACGAAAAAGACAAGACGAAGAATACCCCTTGAGTCTGCGAGAGCGGGGGCGCAAGATGACTCATCGACAGACCACACAGCAACAGACCTAGGAACGGAATCGACTATGAGTATTACAAATAGCACAGCAATTGACAGAGCAACAGCACCGGCAGGACATAAGGTACAAAGCTGTATCTGTGGCTGGGAAAAGATAACATCAGAGAAGGGTCTCAAGATCCACCAGGTCAGGAAAAGGTGCCTGAGAGAGCTTGGTGTGGGGCCTCGCATTGACCATTACTTTCTAAGAGGTAGGCCAAATCAGTCGAGTGAAGCCCATTGGCAGGATAACCACCACAGTCCACAGGGTATCAGCACCCCAGGCGAAGCTCAACCAGGTACAGTACCACCAATGGACACGAGTCCAGAGCCCAACCAGCCACATTCAGCGGTATAGAAGAAAATGGAAGGGAAAAGGCCTCAAATCTTGGGGCCTAAATCCTGCCAGAGGAAAGAGTGGGAGACCATTAACACTGACCTCGTCCATCTTCTGGAAGGATTGAAGGGATGTGTGGAAAGAAAACTGGAGAAGATGGGAGACACCATATACATCTATGGGGCGGAGAGATTTGGGGTGAAGATCATGAAACAGAGGACACAGAAGGAACCAACACTCCAGTACAAGTCCAGGAGGCAGCAGGAAATCAAAGGACTGGTGAAAGAAAGCTGGGAAAACAGTGGAAGAAGGCCACAGAGGCAGAAAGGAAACGACTCGAGGCACTGCAGGCAGAAATAAAGCAGCGCCTGGCATTCCTGCGAAGAGCAGAATGCCTGAGAAAGCAACACAAGAGGAAAGAACGGGCGAGGACAAGTTTCTGGAGAGATCCGTATAAGTTTGTCAAAAGCCTCTTTGTCAAGGAGAAGAGCGGGATCCTGAGAGTACCTGTAAGGGAACTGAAGGAGCACCTGAGGACGACGTACTCTGACAACCGGAGGCATGAGCCAGTCACCATTCCAGATGACATGCCACCTATCCACCCACCTGAGCACCAGATGGACATAAGGCCTCCTATATGGAAGGAGGTGGAGAATACAGTCAAACGGGCAAGAACAGCATCAGCCCCAGGGCCCAATGACATTCCATACAGGCTCTATAAGAACACCCCTGGTGCCCTGAAATACCTTTAGAAGTTAATGAAAGTGGCATGGGGGAAATGAATCATACCTAAGGCATGGCGAAAGGCAGGAGGGATCTTAATTCCCAAAGAAAATAACTTGTCAACCATTAGCCAATTCCACCAGATCAGCCTTCTGAACGTGGAAGGAAAGATCTGCTTTGGTGTTGTGGCCCAAAGACTCTCAGCATTTTTGCAGAGCAATAACTTCATTGACACGTCAGTGCAGAAAGCAGGGGTACGTGGTTTCTCAGGATGTCTGGAACATGCAAACGTCATCTGGCACCAGATACATAACTGCCAAGAAGGAAAAGAGAGATCTGCATGTGGTTTTCTTAGATCTTGCCAATGCTTTTGGTTCGGTGCCCCATGAGACTCTTTGGGCAGCTTTTAATTTCTTCCAGGTCCCAATGGTCATCACAAAGCTGGTAAAAGCTTACTTCCAGGACCTCCAGTTCTGCGTCACAACACAGGACAACACCACCGCCTGGCAGCACCTTGAGGTAGGCATAATGGCAGGCTGTACCATTTCTCCTCTGGTTTTCACCATGGCAATGGAGCTCATCATTCGAGCATCACGATGGGTGGTCGGAGGGGAACGCTTGAAGAGTGGGCTGCGTCTTCCTTCAATCAGGGCGTACATGGATGACATGACCACGATAACAACAACAAAAGCATGCACCAAACGCCTACTGGATAAACTCCAGGAAAACATCAAATGGGCACGAATGGAGATTAAACCCAGCAAATCCTGCAGTGTTTCCATCGTCAAAGGCCGGCTTACTGACGAAAGGTTCCGCATCAATAATGAGACAATACCAACTGTCCTGGAGAAGCCTGTCAAAAGCCTCGGGCGATGGTACACCGCATACCTCAAGGATGCAGAGCAGGTGGAACAACTCAGGCAGGATACAATCAGTGGCCTCAAGCAAATCAACAACACTGCTCTCCCAGGAAAGCTGAAGCTTTAGTGCTTTCAATTCGGTCTACTGCCCCGACTCTTGTGGCCAATTCCCATCTACGAGGTCACTTTATCCCATGTCAACCAGCTGGTGAGACTGGTGAACTCACAAGTGAGGAAGTGGCCTGGGCTACCTAGATGTCTCAGCAGCATAGGGCTCTATGGGAATGGAGTCCTCTCACTACCAGTCTCAAGCCTGGTGGAGGAGTACAAATGTGCCAAACATGACACATGACACTAACAGAATCCCGGGACCCAAAAATAAGAGGTGTCGCTCCAACTCTAGCAACAGGGAAGAAATGGACTCCAGCAGCAGTGGTACTGGACGCAAAATCCCCCCTCCAACACCGGGACATAGTGGGCCATGTCCAACAAGGCCGAGGTGGCTTTGGCCTGGGAGCAATGAAACCTACCTGGCAATAGGCTACTCCAGCTGAACATCAGCCCATGGTGGTGGAGGAGGTGCGCCACCAGGAAGAAGCAGCCAGGTGTGCCAAAGCCATATCCCAAGCCAAACAAGGCCGCTGGATGACGTGGGATGGCGTTGAAAGGAGGAAGATCACGTGGAGAGAGCTGTGGACCATGGAGTCAAATAAGTTGAGCTTCATTATCAGAGCCACATATGACGTCCTTCCCTCTCCCACTAAGCTAAATCTTTGGCTGGGAGAGGATCCAGCCTGCCCCCTGTGTGCAGTTCCAGCAAACCTCAAACACATCCTGGTCGGTTGTAAGACCAGCCTAACACAAGGCAGATACACCTGGCGACACAACCAGGTGCTGAGGTGTTTGGCAGCTGAACTCGAGTGCAAGAGAGTTAACACCAACGTCATGCCTATCAATGCCCAGATAACATTCCCGCAAATACCATCCTTCATCCAGAAAGGAGAGAAACGGAGGACTAACCTCTCGCTTCTCAACGCATGCCCACTGAACGCAGCCAGGGACTGGGAAATGCGTGTTGACCTAGGCCAAAGGCTTTAGTTCCCAGTTGAAATCGCAGTTACCAACCTGCGACCAGACCTCGTTCTCTGGTCCAACTCCTGTCAGCGTGTTTTCATCATTGAGCTGACGGCCCCATGGGAGGAGGCTGTGGATGAGGCTTATGAAAGGAAAAAGCTTCGATATTCAAACCTTGCAGCAGAGGTAGAGGAGAGAGGTCGGAGGGTAAGGGTGTGTCCAGTGGAGGTTGGGTGCAGGGGCTTTGTAGCCAGTTCCACCGCAAGGCTCCTGAGGGAAGTAGGAGTCAAATGGCAGGCACAAAGGAGGGCAATAAAAGAACTTGCCAATGCTGCCGAACGGAGCAGTCACTGGCTGTGGCTGAAGAGGAAAAATGCTGTCTGGGCTGCCACGTGACCATCTAGAGGCTACCAATAAGACACACACCCAGGTCTGATTAACCTGCGGTGGGCCTGCCTCGACTGAGGGTGTCTTGTGGTAAAAGGCCGAAACACCCAGTGACGTTGAGGTACACAACTGAAGATGTGTCTGATTGTTAGCAAATTCACCTAGTGGTCATACCCTAGAATGTCAATTGTAGTGAAATCTTAGGGATTGTAATACCTAGTCCTACTAATCAATCTGCGCATGCGCGGTTTAAGATTTTTTTTTAAAGCCAGCTGACTGCCTACCCTGAGTAATTACTCACGGCACGTGCGTGACTCATACTCTCAGCATGGTCGTCACGAGGTCGTAGGTAGGTCGTGATGCTAGTCGTAGGTACTCGTGGCATCAAGTAGGCCAGAGTGTTTTTCTAGCCTGATGAAAAATGTCCACGAGTAAAAAAGGTCGTGAATTAGGTCGTGAAAGTGGGACAGGCCCTTTAAGGTTGGCTACAGCTAAAACATTGTGTCTCCAGTTGTTCTGCAACAATCCTATTTATGCAGGGCAACCCAAGGTAAAACCTATGTCAATATGCCATATGCTCAGTTTCATTCTCACCATGAGTGAATGTTATACAATGTTATGCTGCAATAAAAATTTGCTGCAGTCCCAATTTTATTTATTTATTTTCGTTCAAAATTACTGCAGTAGTATTCCAAGCGTTGTGCCACTTGCTATATAAATACTTATAATTCATAACTGATCATTCATAGAATCTGTAAACACTGTTTATAGAAAACTGCACATTTTCTTATTACATAACTAATTTGAATTTGAATTATTTATAATCTCAATTCTGCATGGGAAAATGTTGAAGATAATGTTGAATAAAAAATATAATGTTCATACAAAATAGATCTTTTATTAAAGTACATATATGTTGGTTGATGTCATGATAGCATGTTTAAGGTTATTCCTCACCATCCGTGATTAGAATACTGGAAATTAAAGCCACTAATCTTGATTAGACTACGTCAAAAATTAAAGGAAGGTTAGATTTTCCTAAATTAACATGTCAGAATTTTCTTACCTGAAATAACTGCTGTCTGAAGTCCTGGTTATTATTCAGCAGGAGTGCAGGCCATGAACACGGAATAAAATGCAGCGTTATATTACATCATTGTCTGAGAACACAAATCAATCGAGGCATCCGAAAAGAGCTGTTAGTGGAACATTGGTGGAACAGACTAGTCCGACAGGCCTCAGAAACACTGCTTGACTGGATTAAGTGTGGATGATCAATGCAGTGCTTTGATGCTGTTCTGTCCACTGCCTTCTGCTGGTTTCATTAGCTTGGAACACAATTAAATGTGCTGGCATGCCATATCACTTGGTATTAAATTAGGATAATTGATTGTTGGTGATAAGTGAAGAAGACATGACGGCTTGCCCTTAAGGAGAAAAATCTCACGAGATTTCTCATGAGTGATTAGAAAGCTGAGGGACAGACTTTCAGAGCTCAGCGGCAACTGCATATTTTGTAACAGGAATGCAATTGTCTGACAATTAACAGGAGCAGATATGGTGCAAAGTGGGTTTCCAGGTAAGAATACAGAAATTTATGTCTGTCATGCTAGAAAGATGGTTATTTGAATTGGGAGAGAGAAAAATCTTTCTTATACCATATATCATTTTACTCTCAGGAAATCAACACCTATTCATTCAAGTGAGAAGCAATTTTCAAATGGATTTAACTACTGAGATTGCAGTGCATATTAAATATTAGGTAGTTACTATATCAATCGGTGGTGAAAATGTCCTTAAAGAATTAACTATTTTGTTGACAGGAAAGGTGCGGATGTGCGACAGATTGTAATTACACTCTCATTGTTGTAATTTATTTTTATCAGGCCATCACATACACAAGAACCAGCCCCTGCCTTTTCCCCCAAAAAAGGCAGTGTTATTTTAAACTTTATACCTTTACCCCAGATTCTCATTTGATGCACAGATACATTGACATTCATGAAACAAAATCTTGTGATTCGAGACTGTCATACTGATAGACCGATTTAGCTTAATTTTCAGCTAGAACAAGTAACAATACATTAATAGCATTTATAGGCAGATCGGAGGTAAATTTGAAGGTGATATTGGGGTACAGCTACAATGTTTCATTATCAGTTAAAGTGAAAATCCAGCTCTGACTTCAGCAGTGTAAACCCTTTAGTGTGGAAATGTAGCCTTGCACAAATTCATTTTTCAGATTATTATTATCTTTGTGCTTATGTTGCTATGTTTTAGCATTCTTGGGTTTTTTCTTTCCCAAATATATGTGACATGTATTAAATTAATTAGAAAGTTCAGTTTATCAATCTCTTCTTCAATGGCAATCATAGATTTACATAGCAGGGCCTTGGTACAGCACTGTGGTCGGTGGGGGCGCTGCGAGTCGGCTGCCCTGCCAGCAGCATGTTCGTCATCTCAACTTTTTTTTCTTTTTTTTGGTGTGTCTAAATGTTAGTTTAGGTGTCTCTTGGTGTGTCTTGTGTGTGGGGGGGAGAAAGGGGGAAACCGCTTTTGGTTGCCTCCTCGACGGAGAGGCATCTTTTTCCATGTCGCCTCCCTCGTGGCCTAACAGGATTGGAGTGACCTTTCCCGGAGTCGGGCCCAGAGCTTCAGTAGCGGGCGCAGCATGGACTTTTCCATCGCGGAGCGGGAGAACCCTTGCCGGGGATCGCCAGAGAGGAATGCTCCGATTGCTAGCCTGGTGACTTTGACATCATGGGCTGTGGTCTGCGGAGCTTCTAGCCACGGGCATGGCGTGGACTTACCTCCGGAGTCTGGGATCCCTTGCCGGGGATCGCCGGAGAAGTGCTCCAACCGCCGGCATGCGACCTATAACATCCTGAAGCTGCAGTCTCCAGTAGGAAAGTGATGATTCGGGCACTCCAAGCCGCGGAGTGTGTTTGACCGTCTCGATGTCGGAGGTTTGATCATCCAGACGAGAGGGCCTGTACATCGGGCCTGTACATCGGGCCGTCCCGTAGCGGCGACTACGGAGGGTTTATGGCCCCAACCATGGATGAACAAAGGAGGAGAATGACTGAACTTTGTTGCCTTCCATGGGTGGATGTTTGTGTTAAATTCTATTGTGTGTTCTTTTTAAGTGTATCACTGCTGGCAAATTCATTTCACTGCACCTTCGGGTTGACTTTGACTTTGTTAATATTGTGAATATCTAAATACGAAATGGACTTTGAATTAAAGCAAATGGTAGGTAAAGTTCATTATTTGTATTCTGATATTGCTATTTGTCAACTTGCATTTGAGTCTGCTGTAAATGTGTTTGTATTGTGCCCACCCAAGGTATGTAAAATTTTTTATTGTGTATTGGGTGTTCTTTTTTATTGTACCACTGCTGGCAAGTTCATTTCACTGCACTTTATTGTGTATGTGACGAATAAATCTGACTATTGACTATCTGACTATTGACTATAAACTGGAGATCTCATATACAAATATGGTTCATTTATATTCATATGCACAATCCACAAGGGAAAGGGTTTCTTAAATGTGTGAGCGTAGAGACAGAGGGGTGTAAAATGAGGGTAGAAGCAATAGGTAGCAAGGTGAAAAGTAAAAGTGGCAGGCAGACAAAACCAGGGCAAAAATCAAAAAGGGCCACTTTTCAACATAATTGTATAAGGGGTAAGAGTGTTGTAAAAACAAGCCTGAAGGCTTTGTGTCTCAATGCAAGGAGCATTCGTAATAAGGTGGATGAGTTGAATGTGCAGATAGCTATTAATGACTATGATATAGTTGGGATCACGGAGACATGGCTCCAGGGTGACCAAGGCTGGGAGCTGAACATCCAGGGATATTCAATATTCAGGAGGGATAGAGAGAAAGGAAAAGGAGGTGGGGTAGCGTTGTTGATTAGAGAGGAGATTAACGCAATGGAAAGGAAGGACATTAGTTTGGAGGATGTGGAATCGGTATGGGTAGAGCTGCGAAACACTAAGGGGCAGAAAACGCTGGTGGGTGTTGTGTACAGGCCACCTAACAGTAGTAGTGAAGTTGGAGATGGTATCAAACAGGAAATTAGAAATGCGTGCGACAAAGGCAAAACAGTTATAATGGGTGACTTCAATCTACATATAGATTGGGTGAATCAAATTGGCAGGGGTGCTGAGGAAGAGGATTTCTTGGAATGTATGCGGGATAGTTATCTAAATCAACATGTAGAGGAACCAACGAGAGAGCAGGCTATTTTAGACTGGGTATTGAGTAATGAGGAAGGGTTAGTTAGCAGTCTTGTGTATGTGCCCCCTTGGGCAAGAGTGACCATAATATGGTTGAGTTCTTCATCAGGATGGAGAGTGACATTGTTAATTCAGAAACAATGGTTCTGAACTTAAAGAAAGGTAACTTTGAGGGTATGAGACGTGAATTGGCCAAGATTGACTGGCAATTAATTCTAAAAGGGTTGACGGTGGATATGCAATGGAAGACATTTAAAGACTGCATGGATGAACTACAAAAATTGTTCATCCCAGTTTGGCAAAAGAATAAATCAGGGAAGGTAGTGCATCCGTGGATAACAAGGGAAATCAGGGATAGTATCAAAGCGAAGGATGATGCGTACAAATTAGCCAGAAAAAGCAGCATACCGGAGGACTGGGAGAAATTCAGAGACCAGCAGAGGAGGACAAAGGGCTTAATTAGGAAAGGAAAAATAGATTATGAAAGAAAACTGGCAGGGAACATAAAAACTGACTGCAAAAGTTTTTATAGATATGTGAAAAGAAAGAGATTAGTTAAAACAAATGTAGGTCCCTTGCAGTCAGAAACAGGTGAGTTGATCATGGGGAACAAGGATATGGCGGACCAATTGAATAACTACTTTGGTTCCGTCTTCACTAAGGAAGACATAAATAATCTGCCGGAAATAGCAGGGGACCGCGGGTCAAAGGAGTTGGAGGAATTGAGTGAAATCCAGGTTAGCCGGGAAGTGGTGTTGGGTAGATTGAATGGATTAAAGGCCGATAAATCCCCAGGGCCAGATAGGCTGCATCCCAGAGTACTTAAGGAAGTAGCTCCAGAAATAGTGGATGCATTAGTAATAATCTTTCAAAACTCTTTAGATTCTGGAGTAGTTCCTGAGGGTTGGCGGGTAGCAAACGTAACCCCACTTTTTAAGAAGGGAGGGAGAGAGAAAACGGGGAATTACAGACCAGTTAGTCTAACATCGGTAGTGGGGAAACTGCTAGAGTCAGTTATTAAAGATGGGATAGCAGCACATTTGGAAAGTGGTGAAATAATTGGACAAAGTCAGCATGGATTTACCAAAGGTAAATCATGTCTGACGAATCTTATAGAATTTTTCGAGGATGTAACTAGTAGCGTGGATAGGGGAGAACCAGTGGATGTGGTGTATCTGGACTTCCAGAAGGCTTTCGACAAGGTCCCACATAATAGATTAGTATACAAACTTAAAGCACACGGCATTGGGGGTTCAGTATTGATGTGGATAGAGAACTGGCTGGCAAACAGGAAGCAAAGAGTAGGAGTAAACGGGTCCTTTTCACAATGGCAGGCAGTGACTAGTGGGGTACCGCAAGGCTCAGTGCTGGGACCCCAGCTATTTACAATATATATTAATGATCTGGATGAGGGAATTGAAGGCAATATCTCCAAGTTTGCGGATGACACTAAGCTGGGGGGCAGTGTTAGCTGTGAGGAGGATGCTAGGAGACTGCAAGGTGACTTGGATAGGCTGGGTGAGTGGGCAAATGTTTGGCAGATGCAGTATAATGTGGATAAATGTGAGGTTATCCATTTTGGTGGCAAAAACAGGAAAGCAGACTATTATCTAAATGGTGGCCGACTAGGAAAAGGGGAAATGCAGCGAGACCTGGGTGTCATGGTACACCAGTCATTGAAAGTAGGCATGCAGGTGCAGCAGGCAGTGAAGAAAGCAATGGTATGTTAGCTTTCATAGCAAAAGGATTTGAGTATAGAAGCAGGGACGTTCTACTGCAGTTGTACAGGGTCTTGGTGAGACCACACCTGGAGTATTGCGTACAGTTTTGGTCTCCAAATCTGAGGAAGGACATTATTGCCATAGAGGGAGTGCAGAGAAGGTTCACCAGACTGATTCCTGGGATGTCAGGACTGTCTTATGAAGAAAGACTGGATAGACTTCGTTTATACTCTCTAGAATTTAGGAGATTGAGAGAGGATCTTATAGAAACTTACAAAATTCTTAAGGGGTTGGACAGGCTAGATGCAGAAAGATTGCTCCCAATGTTGGGGAAGTCCAGGACAAGGGGTCACAGCTTAAGGATAAGGGGGAAATCCTTTAAAACCGAGATGAGAAGAACTTTTTTCACACAGAGAGTGGTGAATCTCTGGAACTCTCAGCCACAGAGGGTAGTCGAGGCCAGTTCATTGGCTATATTTAAGAGGGAGTTAGATGTGGCCCTTGTGGCTAAGGGGATCAGAGGGTATGGAGAGAAGGCAGGTACAGGATACTGAGTTGGATGATCAGCCATGATCATATTGAATGGCGGTGCAGGCTCGAAGGGCCGAATGGCCTACTCCTGCACCTAATTTCTATGTTTCTATGTTTCTATCAGTTTTTGAGTTGGAGAAAATATTAAGAAACTTGGGTAACTTGGGACCATATCCTTTTACCATATCCTTTTACCATAACATTATTACATCCTTGACGGGGGAGGTCTGTTCTTGAAGTTCACCCTCACTCCAAAATGTGTTGGGGTTTTTTTATTACAAGAGTGATGTTAATGGTGGACCTTCAGCATTGGCAATGCTTAGTTTCTTGCAGCTTAAAGAAGGTATTGCCCACCATGTGTGTGGTATGGTTGGGTCATCTAGCATTGTAAGTCTGAATGTGGACATTAGGAACTGCAGATATTGGTTTACTCAAAAGGTGCTATAGCAACACAGCAGGTCAGGCAGTATCTCTGGAGAACATGGACTGGTAACATTTTGGGTCTGAATCTCTCTTCAGATCTTCAAAGCAGGCATTAAGAGATTTTGACAGTGGAACAGTAAAATGTAGACACCTAGAAACTACAGATGCTGGTTTGAATAAAAAGACGCAACAGTATTGGAGTAACTCAGCGGGTCAGGCAGCATCTGTGGAGAACATGAACAGGTGATGTTTCAGGTTGGAACCGTACTACAGACTCTGAAGCAAGTCTCAATGTTGTCTGAAACCTGTTGAATATGGGTATGGGTTACTTTGTTATTTGTGAAATTGCAAATTAAAATCTAGTGGAATACGGTGCAATCCTTAACAAAGAACCTTTTATCTGGCATTGTTAGAGAAAATTCCTTAATGAAGCAGTGAAATTATTTGGTTCTGAATACAGGAAATGCTACAGCAAATAGCCGAGGCATAAATAACTAAGCTACAACAACAGATTCATCATCTTTTAAATCCAGCTACAACAGGGTTTTCCTTCATCCCGACTAGTTTTTTGGTGCCATGCTAAATTCTTTGTTTTGGCCAACCACTCTCACCTCACCTGGCATCATGGGTGATGGGCTGGATGGATTCTTTTTGTGCTTTAACAATTCTGTGATCGTCCCTCACCATTGGAATTCTGCTCTTGTATTTTTGGTTAACAGTTTATGAATGAATAAGTGGCAGCAAACACTTCTGGATTATATACTAGAATTTTGCTTAGTAGTCAAGATGAATATTCAGAAACAAGAACACCGAAGTCAGCACTATTAGGAGACATTGTAGCATTATGCATACAGTGATGGACTACTGGCATTGCTGCTTTGCAGGGAATCTACCACAAACTCCTGCCCTTTTTTACATTTGTAGTACTGTGAAGGAGCCTGGTGTGAATTTTTTCTCTCTCCACCAATGCTTGCTGCTGTGTCAGGAAACAGAGTGCAGGAAACCTTGTGCTAATCAAACAATAAATCGCCCTCGGTTTTGCATGGAAAGGTTGCCTTTGAAGGCTGGTGTTAGGAAGGTTGGGACAAGAGGTGCCAATATTCATCAATAAGAGTGGACCATTGCTGGGAATTAGTAACAACGGTTTTTTGTGTTGATGGGCCACTCAGATCACATTGTCTCTTACTACCACATGTTGGCTATGATAGAATTTACTGATTCCCCTTTCGCAGAGCTGTGCATCTCCCTAGCCCAGAGTTTTCTCAGTGCTACCAAGATTAACAATAGTTAGTGACCTTTCGAGCTTGTGCAGCTAAGTAAAGATACAGTGATGAATCAGTTGCTTCTAACACATCCAACAGGCAGTGGTGATGAGAAAGACCTGTTGATCTGCACAGAATGCCAGCACATGGAGTAGTCACAGTCTGACCTTGGTAATGGTCTGTACTCGCCATGTCTGCCGAGGTGTAGCACTGAACCCCACATCTCTGCTGAGTGGCTGCATCTCACAGCCCACCAATACTTTGTGGCTTACTCAAAATTCCAGCATCTGCAGTTCCTTGTATCTCCAATAACAACGGCATAGGTTGAAGAGGAGAGGGGCGACATTTACAAGGGGACCTGAAGGAGACAGAGGGTTGTGTGTATATTGAATAAGCTTCCAGAGAAAGTGGTTGAGGCAGATACAATAATGATATTGCAAAGGCATCTGGGGAGGTACATTGATTAGAAAGGTTTAGAAGGAAATTGGACAAACATGGGCAATCTAGCTTGGTCGATATGGACGAGTTGGGCCTAAGGACCTGTTTCCGAGCTGTATTACTCGATGACTGTGACTGGAATGGTGGGATTTAAACTCTAGCTTAATATTCATATCTGTGACATAAATAGAATGAGAGCAATGTCCATGTAACTTACAAAAAGACAGATAAAATGACATTTTTTAATTTGATTGGTGCTGCCTGTTCACCTGAGTGTCTTAATTTTATGTCATATTTCTAGCATCTAGAAAATGTTGCCATATTCAAGATATTTTAATTTTTTGGTATTATTAAAATTGTAAAAGTGAGAAACAAAGGATGAAATATGTAAATGTAATCCAGTGGTAGTTAGAATTTCAAATAGCCTTCCACTTATGCTCAACAACCTTAACTCTTCGGAAAGATATGTTCTGTGATCCAAGAGCATGCACAGGAATTTAAACATGTCTCTTTTGGAGGGCATATTAAACATGTACATGTATGCATATGCATGTTTTTGTAGTGTGGTTCATGATTACTGTGGGTGTAAGAGGTGTGACCATGTTAATTATAGTAGCTAGTTCTATTCATTGCCACATTTTTCTTTTATTTACCATGGACACCATGCCAGTAAAAGCCAGTGAAAATATTAATTGCAGTGTCTCTCTTATTTATTCAGCGAAGTTGGTCACCAAATTTATATAATTTAAGGACATTTCTTGATTTTCAAGTTCCACAGTTTTGATCAACATTGATTTTTTTAAATCTGACATGTAATTCTTGACGTGATTTTTTTTTTTGTTTCCTAACATGAAATTGGGAAGCCCACAGAGATTTTATGTTGAATATATATTTGAAATATTAAGATTTTAATTTTTTCTGATGAATTATTAAACCAATTCAGACTTCTGGTGCGGCATGTAACACTCCCTATATTAAAACTGTATGCTTTGCTTTTTTAAATGTATGTGATGTATTTTTAGTTATTCCTAGAATTGCCACATTATGAAGATTTGCAGGTTGATAATATGAATCTTAGTAAAGATAAGCTGATAAAATAACCATATAACCATATAACCATATAACAATTACAGCACGGAAACAGGCCATCTCGACCCCTCTAGTCCGTGCCGAACACATAGTCTCCCCTAGTCCCATATACCTGCGCTCAGACCATAACCCTCCATTCCTTTCCCATCCATATAACTATCCAATTTATTTTTAAATGATAAAAACGAACCTGCCTCCACCACCTTCACTGGAAGCTCATTCCACACAGCTACCACTCTCTGCGTAAAGAAGTTCCCCCTCATGTTACCCCTAAACTTCAGTCCCTTAATTCTCAAGTCATGTCCCCTTGTTTGAATCTTCCCTACTCTCAGTGGGAAAAGCTTTTCCACGTCAACTCTGTCTATCCCTCTCATCATTTTAAAAACCTCTATCAAGTCCCCCCTTAACCTTCTGCGCTCCAAAGAATAAAGCCCTAACTTGTTCAACCTTTCTCTGTAACTTAGTTGCTGAAACCCAGGCAACATTCTAGTAAATCTCCTCTGTACTCTCTCTATTTTGTTGACATCCTTCCTATAATTAGGCGACCAAAATTGTACACCATACTCCAGAATTGGCCTCACCAATGCCTTGTACAATTTTAACATTACATCCCAACTTCTATACTCAATGCTCTGATTTATAAAGGCCAGCACACCAAAAGCTTTCTTTACCACCCTATCTACATGAGATTCCACTTTCATGGAACTGTGCACAGTTATTCCCAGATCCCTCTGTTCACCTACATTCTTCAATTCCCTACCATTTACCATGTACGTCCTATTTTGATTTGTCCTGCCAAGATGTAGCACCTCACACTTATCAGCATTAAACTCCATCTGTGATTGTGAATTGTGAAACAATAATTAAATAACCTCTTCGAGCTGCTTTGCAGTTTGCACAATAGGTTAAAAGCAAGCATGGGCCAATGATGCAGCAAAATATTTAAGTATAAATACACATCCACAAGGATTGAAATGGCTGCACCATTACTTTGATTCTTTGTGAGGTCTAGTTTAATTAAGTCAGGTAAACATGATGAACATATCGCAAAATCAAGTTCATATCCACCAAAGGAATTTGAGTAGTTAGTGTTCTATGTGTCTGTTACTTTTGCTCTTCTGTGTAGTTGATGTCAAAACTTTGGGCGGGAGCGTCATTGAAACTTTACCGGGTTCCGCATTATATTTTGTAAAATGACTGGAGTCAGTGGTAGAGTGAGTACTTATTTAGGATATACAGTGTTTTGATGAAGATCTTTATATTGTCTCTAGCCACAAATGAGATTTAGAAGACAGAATGGAACTAGAAATAATCAAGAAGATTATAGGCCGGTGACTCTCACGTTAGTGGTAGCAAAGCTAATGGAGAGGATTCTTTCAGATAGGATTTACTCCCATTTGGAAGGGAATGGGGTAAATAGGTGTTGTCAGCATGGCTTTGTCTGCAGCAGGTCATGTTTTACTAACTTGATTGAGTTTTTTGAGCAGGTGACGAAGGTGATTGATGATGATAGGGAAAGGATGTTGTCTATGTGGATTTTAGTAATGCATTTGATAAAGTCCCTCATGGTGGGCTGATCCAAAAGTTTAAAAGGAATGGGATCCATGGTGACTTGGTAGTTTGGATTCAGAATCGTCTCACTTGTAGAATACACAGGGTAATGGTGAAAGGTTGTAATTCTGGCTGGAAGTATTTGACCAGCAGTATTCATATACACACGTGCACCGGTGGACGTGCACACGCACATACTTTGGATGTAAATGTACATGGGGTAGCTAGGAAGTATCAACTGGCAACCAAAACAAAACCTTGCATTAGTGCACAGAAATATATTTTGCAACATAAATTCTCGTAAATCCATAAAAGAATAAGTTATTATGTAATATCAAGCACAATAGTGAATACCTATTAATCAGTTCACTTTAGATTAGGTTCTATGAAATAATTTCAACTGGAAACTGTAAAAATTGACTAATATTCAAATATTTAAAGGTACCAAGAAGGGATAAGCAACATATCAATTAATTGATTATATTGATAATTATTGATAAAATGAACATCTATTTTGAGGAAGAATCATTCAGCAAAAGACATTTAAAGGAATACTTTGTAAGAGAGTTGAAGAAGGATGAAAAGTCCTTGTGTTGTTTCAGTTGGGGGGGAAGTAGGTTATGCTTGTTTACCCAACCTGAGTTGAGGGGACTAGACACTGGTGGATTTTGGTTAGATCAGGATAAAGCAGTTGACGAGGTCTTGGGCATGGCTCAGATTGTGCTGGGCCAACTCATTAAAACACATTTTCATACGTTCTACATTTTGTATCGAACCTGGCTACCTGATCCAAACCCGACAGGATTCAACCATACATGATGTATTGACTGGGTCAGGCAACTAAAGCACTACAAGTATCTGGGCTAGGATTGGGTTTTGATTGGCTCTGACCCAGTTTAGATCAGGTTTTATTACCTAAGAATTTTATATAGGGCTTCCATGTGTTTTTTAAAACCCTAAATGATTTATTGTTTACATGGTTACCTCCCCCCCCCTTTTTATTTACAGCTTGCATAGTAGATAATAAAGAGACAGTGAGATCATTCATAATTCTAGTGAAAGTGCATTATAAAGTATTATGTTCCTGTAACTTTACATAATTTATTTAGAGGTTGATATATTTGCAATAATATATGCAATGTGTGCAAAGTGGTCTGGGAATTTCATGTAAGACTGTTTGTGAAATTGAAATGAAATCTGTGGGCTTGGAGCTTTTTGCATTGTCAGTCATTGTATTCTGCTGCTGACAGTAGTTGAAAGTGGATGTAGGAAAAACACTGCTTGCTGCAGCACAGTCTCTTGGGTAAGAGCATTCCATGAAAGGCTTGCCTTGCTTCAGCGCCACAGAAATGACTTGTTACCTCATTGAGCAGTACTCAGTTGCTGAGCTTTAAGCTTGGAGACATCCAGCATAAAGAATTGAGGCTAAAGAACATGGAAAATGTTGCCAGGTCAGTACGTTTTAAGAAATCTGTGAAGAAAACACATTTGTACTTTAATCTGCATTGTTCATTGGGAGGTTGAAAAAAAAGGCGATTGCTATGTAGGATGATGATATCTGTTAACATTTATTTTACATCTGTTTTTGACTAGATTAATATCATATTTTAAGTTTATCTGAAGTAATGGTGATAACATTGAAGTTTATTTTTTAACAGTGTACCTGCCGCTAGATTTTAATTATTTCATTTTTGTACATTTTAGTACAACTGATTTTGAATTCTATCATGAATCACATTAAGCAATACCATTTCTATTAATTATATAAATGTCACAATATTATTTATTTGTATCCTGTGCTCACAAAATCTAGAATAGAACACCATCTGCCATTGTGTGGTAGTGTGTAAAATAAGCGAGAGAGAAATACAAAGGTAATGAAATTTTTACTTGCAGAACATGGTAATCACTGTCCTAGCTGAAAGGCTTCTGAAATTAACAATATTTCAATGATTTATTTGGCACTTAATTAAAAATGTTTTGATGCATTGTTTCTGAACTATTGAATATAAAAACATAAATCTAATTCCTAGATCTCATTGGCTTTAAGTACTATTTCAGGTATGATGCTTTTATTCATGGAAATGTTCTGGTGAATTATCACGGTGATAAAGAATGTAATAGATTACTGAAGGTTATTGAAGGGCTTCAGACTGTTTCAGGTTTTATGCTTTACTTAGCAATATCCAACTATCTTGGTGAAACATGATAATAATTTGGTTGAGTTTTTATGGCAACAAAACCAGTAATCTTATTCGTTTGTTGTGAATCACCAAATCCTTGCATGTTTTAGAATCATATATATCTTTGATTTGAATAACTTGATAAATCTTAGTTAAGTGATAAAAATTAAAAATGGTACCATAACAATATTGCCTTTTAAAAATGTAAACATGCTGCAGTTGTGACTGAACTGAAGATTAGCAGGAGTATTTCTGGTTCTGCATGAATCATTGTAAACATTATTCTTAATTTATTGTGAAATATTTTTGCTTGGGGTAATAATATGTGTGTCATACCATTTGTAAATTAGTCATGCACAGTTTAAATATGTTTGTATTTAGATTGTTTTTCCCTTGATTCTGAAGCTGGTCAATATACACTTAAATTTACCCAGGCACACTTAGTGTAAAAATTTCTTCAAGCTACTTTCGAGCCTCAATATCAGTCTGACATATTGTGTTGAAATGCTCAAGGTCATTTTAAGCATGAATGTAAAATCTCTTTGGTGGCTTTGAAGTCCTGGCACCAGATCTCTATGGCTTCTTAGAATTAATACGGTTGCAGTACCATATTCAGCATTGCCTTACAAACAATCAGTGTGAAGCATTAACCCAGGCAATAATGGGATATTGTGGATAGCCATCTTGAAAGCAAGATCATTATTCTTTGAAGATTTTAGTGAGGAAGTAAATAACAGAACAGAAAGGGAGAACCAATGAATATGGTAAATTCATATTTTCAAAAACATTTGATAAGGTTATTTAATTTTCAAAAACATTTGATAAGAAAACCTGAACGGAAACCTCTGGAGACCTTGCGCCCCACCCAAGGTTTTCGTGAGGTTCCCGGAGGTTTTTGTCACTCTCCCTAATGGTCGAAAGTAGTTTCCGCATAGTCGAGCTTCTTTTATGTTCCGGCGATTATTTCATAATTAAAAATTAATTAAAAAACCGGCCTCGCCTAAAAATAGGTTGCCATTTTAATAATCGGTAATTTTTTAGTCGAAGCCGGTTGCGATGCTAGTTGAAGGTGGTTACCGGAGGTTGCAGGTAGTGGAAGGCAAGACCTCCCTGGTGGAATAAAACTGGGTGAAAAAAAGGTCTTACCTTCCACTACCTGCAACCTCCGGTAACCACCTTCAACTAGCATCGCAAACGGCTTCGACTAAAAAAATTACAGATTTTTTATTTTATGAATATATATATTATTTTTGGAGATCTGGCTATCGGCAGCAAGGACTACATTTATTGTTCATTCCCAATTAGTTTTGAGAAAATGGTGGAGAGCCACCTTCTTGAAGCATTGTACTCCTCCTGGTAAAGGCACTCCCATAGTGTCCAAGATTTGGACCCAATGACAATAAAGGACCATAGATATATGTCTAAAATCAGAATAGTGCAGAACATGGAGGGGAACCTTTAGGTTATAATACAAACACAAAAGGCTGGGAAACCAGCAGCTCAGGCAGCATCTATGCAAAGAGAAACAATCAATGTTTCAGGCCTGTCACAGCACCCGAACTATAGACTGTTTATCTTTCCACAGATGCTGCATACCTGCTCAGCATTTTTTATTTCAGCATTCCAACATCTGCTGTTCTTTTTTTTTTAAATGTCAACATGAATGGAGTGGTGTTGTCCATCACCTGCTATGCTTGACCTTGGTGGGAGGAGGTTGTACATTTTGGAAATGCTGTCTGGTTATGATTTGGTTATTTCAGAGATTGTGTTTAGATGAATAGTATTAATCACTATAATAGAATTATTACTTTGGATTACTCTCCCACACAGTGTGTTAAATTGAATAACACTGCTAGTTTAAGTGCTGGTCTCTCAGTCTCGACAGCAAAATTTGCCTGTATGGCAGACATACTTTGGTTTTGAACATTACCTTTTTTCAATCAAACTTCTCAATGTTTTTGCTTGGTGGGAACACCAAAATTTAATGGTCCGTCTGTTGAATATTTTGACTACGAATCAAAAAAAATTGAGCTATTGTAGCGGGGACTCGCAGGAGTCCAGCCAAAAGCCAAGCGGACACAAGTTGTGTGCACGAGATGTGGTTTATTCTGTACGATACAGCTCCCTACTCCTCACTGGTCACGGGCGTTGCCCAGCCTTACATTCCCACTCTGGTAAAACCACGTGACTAGCGCCTCCCACACCGAGACGCCACACTCCAGAGCCCAGGGTTCGTTGTGCCCATGGCTTACCACCAGGTGCCGCCACACTATATCCTATATCTCGCCACACTATATCCTATATCTTTGAAGACAGACTTGCCAGTTCATCTAATTACTGATTACATTTTGTGGGAAAATAGGAAGAGATGGAGATCAGCTGACCCTCAACCTGTGTTATATTCCTCATTTTGATCATAAATTCACTTTATCCTCTTGCTTTGGCTTCAACTTTCATAATACAACTAAACCACTGATTTTTCACCAACTGATGGTAACTCCTTTAATCTGGACAAAAGTATGATAGTGCGCTTTAAATTTACTGGGTGGCCATAGACGGAATTGCATGTGGCATGTGCTCATTCGGGACATGTGCACCTGTCTCAAAAGAGTTAATTGTTTACATCTGCAGTTGTTGGTGGTGATCTCTTGGTTTTGTGCGATTCACAGCTTATTTTGATTACATTTAACCCTAGCTATGGGTTCGAAGCAAGATCCAAGTGACTGATGGTGTCAAGCTTAAGCACAAGTCCATATCAAGACAAGGGATAACTGTTGAAGCAACTCGACCGTGGTATTTCTGTGCGGAAACTGCGTGATGCGTATTGCGTGTTTTAGGTTTGTAAACTGTTACGATATAAGAAAGCAAAGAGACAAAATAATGAAATTCATTGCAGGCGTGATTCGAAGAAGCAAATGAGCATTCGAAAAATCATGAAAGATGGTAAGAGTGTTGAGCATGATCAAGTGATGATGGAATGTTTTTGACAACGTTCTTAGTGATGGAGTGGACTTGTCGGGTAGCATGTTAATAGAACAGACTAAGTTATTCCATAAAGAACTTAAATTAGAACACGAGTGTGACTATAGTGAAGGATGGCTTTAAAGGTTTAAGAAGCATCATGGAATTTGGTCCATCTGTTGTTCCGGCAAAACGGATTATCCGGCAAGACTCTGGAACCAAGGGTGCGAGAAAATCGGTGGCCTACCTGTAATCCTAACAAGAATCTGATCAATGCCAGGTTTGAAATGTTTCATTAAACTAGCTACAATGGCTTTTTTGGGAAAGGTGTTCCAGATTTCCTCACCCCTAATTGACCTAGTCCCTATTTTAACATAATGATCTCTTGCTCAGAAATAATGAGGTGAAATTCTTTATGATTTGTTTCATGCAAGATATTGTATCATCATGTCAAAGTATCCTATTTATTTTTCTTTCATGTGCTCCTCAAGATTATCCTTGAGTTGATTTGTGCTGTTTGCTTCAACCACTCCTTGTGGTAGCAAGTTTCATATTCTTAGAACAAGTTAAATATATATCTGAATATATCTGGTTAAATATCTGAGATTCCCATTGGATTTCCCAGTGATTGTTGTATGCATAACCCTCGTGGCAGCATGGTGATGCATCTGTTGCCTCACTGCTCCAACAAGTCATGTTCAATCCTGATCATCCGTGGGAAATTTGCAGGTTCCCCCTGTGACAACATAGGTTACCACCCACATCACAAGTTAGTAGATTAAGTGGCTGTTGAAATTGGCTCCAATGCAAATGAGTGGTAGAATCTGGAGGGAACTGATGAGGATGGGGGGGGAAATAAAATGGTATTAGTGTAAGTGGGTACCTGATTGTTAGTATGGACTCGGTGGGTTGAAAGTCTAGTTCGATGACTGCAGTTTTAGATTTTTCCCATCACTGGAAGCACTTATGGCCACTCGATCAATACTTTATATTGCCTTAAAATCCACTATCAGTTCACTTCTCGATGTTACTCTGAAATTGTTGCGCATCATCATTTGATAAGTATATACTGTCAGTTTTGATATAATTCCCTTAAATCTTTTTTTACACCTATCCAAAAGCCTATTTTTTATAATCGGAATAGCAGTGCCGATGTTTTCGAGTGTTTCAGTAGCATTTGTTACCTGACTTGTTTCACTGCTGAAATTGGTCTGTGCTTGGAATGCATTTGTATTGCCAGCAATCTCCTTCATTAACCTTTGGTGGTTGGTGGTTTGGTGGTGGTTGCTCTATAATATGAATGTATACTTGGTTGACTGAACCACAGAATACTAACTTGCATTTATTTATTTTGAAATTAGTTTACTAATTACATATCTCCATTTGGTAGTCATCTTATTTTTTTATGACTTAGGAATTTTAGATATTTGTCAGTAGTTTGTCAATATATTTCCAGTTGTGCTCAAAGGAACTGATGCAAATATCTTGCTCTAAATTGTAACTGGAGCAATTAATGCTTTGCCATATATTTCAATATAGAGGGATGACTGCCACAAACATTGGGTAACTATTACTTCATTTACAGTGTTGTTTTAGAGTAATGCAGCGATACCTCATGGATACGGGTCTTTCGGCTCACTGAGTCTATGCTGACCATCAATCACACATTTACACTAATCCTATGCCAAAACCACATTCTCATCAACTCCCTCATATTCTACCCACACCTACATATTAGGAGCAAGTTACTGAGGCCAATTAACCTCCAACCTACACATATTTGGGATGTGGGAGGAAATTTAAGCACCCCGAGGAAACCCATGTAGTCACAAGGAGAAAGTGCAAACTCCACAAAGATAAAAGGCAAAGTCAGAATGGAACCTCAGCCATCAATACTGTGAGGTAGCAGCTCTACTAGCGGAGGTATTCAGAAGCACTTGCTGATTTATACAAGGTTTGGCATAGGGGTCTGCTAGTCTTTGTTTACAAGTATATTATGCAGATTTTGGACTTTCCATAAGATTCCATTGCATAACAAATCCCCCTGTTAATGCAATATTCTCAATTCATGGTATGAATTCCACTATCCACCACAATTTCCGGTTGTGCAGATGGTCCAAGATGCGCATGGAAATCAGCAATAACTACTGACAGCGTAACACAGGTAGCACATTCTGCCTGATTGGCATCTTATAAATTCACACATTCCTCCTAGATACACTGCATTCAGAAAGTATTCAGCCACCTTCACTTTTTCCACATTTTGTTACTTTACAGCATTTGAAAATGGATTAAATTCTTCACCAATCTACACACAATGCCCCAGAAAGAAGAAGCGAAAACAGGCGTTTAGAAATGTTTGCAAAGTAATTAAAAATAAATAACTGAAATATCGCATTTATATAAGTAATCAGACCCTTTGCTATGACTCTCAAAATTGAGCTTAGAGTCATCCTGTTTCCATTGATTATCCTTGAGATGTTTCAACAACTTGAGTCCACCAGTGGCAAATTAAATTGATTGGACATGATTTGGTAAGGCACACACCTGTCTATATAAGGTGACAGTTGACAGTGCATATCAGAGCAAAAACCAATCCATGAAGACGAGGGAATTGTCCGTAGATCTCCGAGACAGGATTGCGTCGAAACACAGATCTGGGGAAGGGTATGAAACAATTTCTGCAGCATTGTAGGTCCCGAAGAGCACAGTGGCCTCTGTCATTCTTAAATGGAAGAACTTTGGAACCACCAGGACTCTTCATAGAGCTGGCCGCCCGGCCAAACTGAGCAATCGGGGGAGAAGGGCCTTGGTCAGGGAGGTGACCAAGAACCCGATGGTTACTCTGACAGAGCTCCAGAGTTCCTCTGTGAAGATGGGAGAACCTTCCAGAAGGACAACTATATCTGCAGCACTCCACCAATCAGGCCTTTATGGTAGAGTGGCTGGACGGAAGCCATTCCTCAGTAAAAGGCACATGACAGCCCGCTTGGAGTTTGCCAAAAGGCATGAGAAACAAGAGTCTCTGGTCTGATGAAACCAAGATTGAACTCTTTGGCCTGAATGCGAAGCGTCACGTCTGGAGTAAACTAGGCACCGCTCATCACCTGGCCAATAACATACCTACGGTGAAGTATGGTAGTCGCACATCATGCTGTGGAGATGTTTTTCAGCGGCAGGAACTGGGAGACTAGTCAGGATCGAGGGAAAGATGAACGGAGCAAAGTACAGAGAGATCCTTGATGAAAACCTGCTCCAGAGCGTTCTGGACCTCAGACTGGGGCGGAGGGTCACCTTCCAACAGGATAACAACCCTAAGCACACAGCCAAGACAACGCAGGAGTGGCTTTGTGGCAAGTCTGTGAATGTCCTTTAGTGGCCCAGCCCGATCTAACATCTATGGAAGGACCTGAAAATAGCTGTGCATCGACGCTCCCCATCCAACCTGACAGAGCTTGAGAGGATCTGCAGAGAAGAATGGGAGAAATTACCCAAATAAAGGTGTGTCAAGCTTGTGGTGTCATACCCAAGAAGACTTGAGGCTGTAATCGTTGCCAAAGGTGCCTCAACAAAGTGCTGAGTAAAGGGTCTGAATACTTATGTAAATGTGATATTTCAGTTATATCTTTTGAATTACTTTGCAAAAATTTCTAAACAGCTGTTTTCGCTTTTTTATTATGGGTTATTGTATGTCGATTGATGATTTAAAAACAAAATGTATTCCATTTTAGAATAAGGCTGGAACATAAAATGTGGAAAAAGTGAAGGGGTCTGAATACTTTCTGAATGCACTGTATTAACTGTACTTCCCAATTAAGTGAAGCACTATTCTTGACATTGTAGTTTGAATACCTGATTTCAATTCATCCTTTGTAGGTTTAAATAACGATGCCTTTCCTAGTTTTGTCAATAATAATAATAATAATAATAATAATAATAAATTTTATTTATGGGCGCCTTTCAAGAGTCTCAAGAACACCTTACAAAAATTGAGCAGGTAGAGGAAAAACATGTAAGGGGAATGAAATAAATAGTAGAGACATGACTAGTACACAAAGTAAAGACAGAATTCAATACAAAACACAGTATGAGGCAATTAATGCACAGATGAAAAGGGACGGGGACGTGGGGCTAAGGATAGGCAGAGGTGAAGAGATGGGTCTTGAGGCGGGACTGGAAGATGGTGAGGGACACGGAATTGCGGATCAGTTGGGGGAGGGAGTTCCAGAGCCTGGGAGCTGCCCTGGAGAAGGCTCTGTCCCCAAAACTGCGGAGGTTGGACTTGTGGATGGAGAGGAGACCGGCTGGTGTGGATCTGAGGGATCGTGAGGGTTGGTAGGGGGAGAGGAGATCAATGAGATATGGGGGGGCCAGATGGTGGAGGGCTTTGTAGGTGAGGATCAGGATTTTGTAGGTGATCCGGTGGGAGATGGGAAGCCAGTGAAGTTGTTTGAGGACTGGAGTGATGAGATGCCAGGATTTGGTATGGGTGATGAGTCGGGCGGCTGCGTTCTGGACCAGTTGGAGTCGGTTGATGTAGGTGGAGCTGATGCCAAGGAGAAGTGAGTTGCAATAGTCCAGTCAGGAGGAGATGAAGGCATGGATGAGTCTTTCAGCAGCGGGCGGTGTGAGAGAGGGTCTGAGTTTGGCGATGTTGCGGAGATGAAAGAAGGAGGTTTTAATGACATGGCGGATGTGAGGCTCAAGGGAGAGGGTGGAATCAAAGATCACGCCAAGGTTGCGGGCCTGGGGAGATGGGGAGACAGTGGTGCTGTCGATGGTGAGAGTGGGGTTATTGATTTTGCTGAGTGTGGCTTTGGAGCCTATGAGGAGGAATTCTGTCTTATCGCTGTTGAGTTTGAGGAAATTATGTTGCATCCAGGTTTTTATAGCTGACAAACAGGAGTTGATATGGGAGCGGGGGCGGGGGTTGGGGGGGGATTTGGTGCCGAGGTAGATCTGGGTGTCATCAGCGTAACAGTGGAAGTCCAGATTGAAGTGGCGGAGTATCTGACCAAGGGGGAGGATGTAGATGATGAAGAGGAGGGTGCCCAGTACGGAGCCTTGGGGAACGCCTTGAGTGACTGTGGCTGTAGCAGAGTGTGGTTGTGGAGAGAGATGAAGTGGGATCTGTTGGAAAAGTAGGAACGGAGCCAGCTGAGTGCAGAGCCTTCAATGCCAAGGTCTTTGAGTCTGGTGAGCAGGATGTTATGGTTCACTGTATCGAAGGCTGCACTCAGGTCGAGGAGGATGAGGATGTTGAGGGAACCAGTGTCAGCAGAGGTGAGGAGGTCGTTGAGGACTTTGAGGAGAGCAGTTTCCGTGCTATGGAGGGGGCGAATGCCAGATTGGAGCGGTTCAAGTAGGTTATACGCAAGGAGGTGGGAATGAAGTTGCGACGCAACGATACGCTCCAGGGTTTTTGAAAGAAAGGGGAGGTTTGAGATTGGGCGTTAGTTAATGAGAGAGGAGGGATCAAGACCAGGTTTCTTTAAGATTGGTGTAACGGCAGCAGTTTTGAAAGCGGAGGGGACAATTTCTTGGGACAATGAGGAGTTGAAGAGATTAGTGAGGTAGGGGCAGAGAACGGGGAGGCAGGACTTCAACAGGGGAGTGGGGAGAGGGTCGAGGGAGCAGGTAGTGGGTTTGGAAGAGCTGATGAGTTTGGAGATTTCAATAGGGGTGACCAGGTCAAACTGGGAGAGGAAGCAGTGTGGAGGAGGGGTAAGGAGGTCAGTGGAGATGTTGAAAGGAGGGGCCTTGGTAGGTGGTGGAGTAGATGCTGGGGAGTCGGGTACAGGGGATAAAGATAATGTGACGTCATTAGATACCAATGATGGTGTCCATGAATTTTTTTTTTTTCCTTTTCCATTTCCTAATCTATTTATATTGAAGATAATCATAGCCCATCATTCTTAAGAGCTTTTCAAATTCAAATATTGGCCACAAGTTTGAGGTTGCCAAAGAAGAGAAGGTATTTGCCATTCATCATAAAGTAAATGCCCAACAAGCTTTCAACAACTGGAAGTGGTAATTTTCTCTCTTCCAATCTGGTTTTCAGTCTCACCACATTCATGGGAGTCTCTCTGGTATCCACAGACCAGGAAGGTAAACAAGGAGCCTCAGAAGACCACCAGACCGAAGAAATTGCGTCGACAGCAAACCAGGATGTAAAAACAACATATTATCAAAGTGATTTGAAAAATAATTGTAGCAAAATAAAATTTGAGCATACACATGCTATTAAAATGTAAACTGAAAAATAACAAATAAATATTAAAATTCATATTAATAAATAAATACTGCAGAATTTTTTTTTTTTCAAGTGATCAAACTGCTCCATAGGTCAGAATTGGGAAAAGATCAAGTTTAGGATGCTGTGATTGGAACAAAATAACAAAAGGAAATGTGAATGTTAAGGTAAAGACAAAAGGGTGAGATAAAGGGGATGATGCAAAACAAAAGAAACTGATAACGGAAGCAAGTAAAAATACAACAATGGCAGAATTTGCTAAAAATATTTAATTCCGATGAGTATAACAACCCTGAAAGAAAGACTGGTTTTGTTTTACGAATTTTCATTGGAGTGGTTTGGAGTTCAAGGATCGTGTGGTATGGGCTGGGAATTAATGTTGACAGGTGGCCAAAAGGTTAGTCGGCCTTGCGTATGCTGTGCCAAATGTTCATCGACTGTGCCTTTGGGCTTCCCAATATAAAATGGGGTCACATGAGGGGAAAATAGTACATTTAAACAGGAAGAAATGCAAATAAATCAGTGTTACCTGAAAAATGTATTTGTTGTTAGGGACAATGCAAGGATGAGCCATAACACAAAGCAACACAGTCTTTGCACTTGCATTGGTGGTGCCATGGGAAATAGGAAGATTGATGACTTGACTAGAGTGTTGTGAAAGGAATGGTCTGTTCAGACAGCCGAAACTGAAGAAAAATGTGTTGGTAATGTCATCAGCTTGGAGGTGCGATAAATGAAAGAGAATTATTGTGGAATAAATACGAATGAGGTGTACCACGTAGAAGAGAAGAAATCGACCATGGTTTTGGAGAAGTGTGAAAGCTGGTGGAGAAAATGAAACTGACATGGCCGACTCATGTCAACTGAACACTGCGGAATCCTTAGTTGCAGGTAAAGGAATGCATATTGTGGATATGGAATGTGACATTGTCATAAAAACTGCTGGAGACAGTGGAAGAAAGGAATATCTTTTTTACAGCAAGCAAATCAGAATGAAGTTTGATCATGACAGCTGACAGAATCACTAGATTTAGAATGGTCAATAATAATTTCTCAGAAACAGATTATGGAAGTTGGAGAAGGGAACAGTAATCCTGTGCAAATGATGGAGAGGTGGACATTGGAAGAGAGTTGATGAAATGTTATCTAATTCAGAGTAGAAAATTGCAACAATACTTTTATCAATGTATTTTGAATAAACTGTAAGGGAGGATACTTGAGAAACTATAGAAGACAGAATAATTAGAATAATCAGGACATATGCAGTTTTTCATAGCAAAACCTTTTATTGGAGTAAGTGAATGAAGCCAAAGGAAGTGTTGACCGGTCCCTGAATAGTAGTGAGAGAAGAGGTACAGCCAAATGTTGCATCTCCTGTGGTTACAAGGGAAAGGGTCAGGGGTGGAAGAATGAGCGGATGATGGAGTCACAGAGGGAGTGGGCCCTGCGGAAGGCAGAAAGGATGAGGACGATGTGGCTGGTGGTGTGATCTCATTGCAAATGGCGGAAATGATGAACATGCTGTGTTGAATGTAGAGAATAGTGCAGGGGTGGGGAACCTTTTCATGTTGGAATGCCGCACTAAGTTAGCTGAAATCTAATAAGGCCGCATCCAAGAAACTTCAATTAGATATACTTCACAACATTTATCTTGAAAGTTGTTGAAGAAATCTATTCCTCGTGTTCTACCCGTAAGAGTGCCCAAAGCGAGTAGCTCTTTGTGGCAATAAAATAACCTTCATGACTTACTAATGTTTTAATTGTGGCCATCGGTCGGGGAGGATTATTTAGTTGAATCTTCTTTTACTCTTTGGTATTTCAAATACGTTCATTTTAAGATTAAAATTAAAATAATAAAAGCCGTACAAAAACATATTAATAAAAATAAAAGGATTTGTTCTACAAAATTTGGATTCATTCAAAAGGCCGCACTTGAGGTTTTATGGCAATAAAACCTCAAGTGCCGACACACCTTTTAAAATTCCCTTTTAGAATTGCTACAGAAAAATTTAAATATCTGGGTATCCAAGTAACCAGAAAATATAATTCTTTATTCAATGCAAACTTTCCGCCTTTAGTTACTAAATTAAACGCTCTTATTCAATTCTGGAAAACACTTGTCTCTAATAGGCAGAATAAATGCCATAAAAATGATTTTCCTCCCACAAATTCTCTATTTCAATCAATACCGATATACCTACCTAACATTTTTTTTTTAAAATCTTGATTCCCAGATTATAAACTTTATTTATAAATTTTATTTGGGATTATAAATCACATAGAATTCATAAACGACATCTATGTAAACCCAAAGAAATGGGCGGATTGGCACTCCCAAATTTCTTATACTACTGTTGGGCAGCGAATATTAAAAATGCAATTTACTGGCTGGATAACGCATGCTAACAGGTAGACTGGTTAGTAATGGAGAGAGAGGATTGCTCGCCTTTTAATAGAGGCCCGATCCTTCTCTCCCCAATAAAGTTGAAGAACACAATATATGTGAAAAATCCGATTATTCACAACTCTTTACGAATTTGGAGACAAGTAAAATCTACTTTTAAACTAAGAAATCTATCTTTTCTTTCACCAATAGCTAATAACCCGTCGTTCAAGCCATCTATTATAGATAAAAAAATTATTTATTGGGAAAGACTAGGAATTAAAAAGATTGGAGATATGTACGAGATGGGAAACCTATCATTCCAGAAATTACAGTCGAAATACAGTCTGAAAGGTAATCAATATTTTAGATATCTTCAAATTCGAGATTATTTGAAAACATATACCCACGATTATCAAACTCTGCTGCCAGATATATTAGACGAAGGTATGAATAGAAACTCAGTCAAACAATCTAATATCATACTTGTACAATATCCTTCTAAATATAGAAATTCCATTGTCAGACGTAATTAGAAGAGAATGGGAAGAGGAATTAGGCCTAAAAATCTCCAAAGACAGATGGGAAAAATATCTCTTATATATACATAATTGTTCGATTAACGTTAGACACATTTTAATCCAATTCAAAATACTCCACAGACTCTACTACTCAAAGACTAAACTGAATAAGATTTTTTCAAATGTATCTCCTATTTGCGACAAATGTCTCTCTCAAGAAGCAACTATAACACACTCCTTTGCCTCTTGCATAAAACTCCATAACTTTTGTAAAGGAATCTTTGAAATTTTCTCAAAATTATAAAAAACAAAACTGGACCCCCATACAGAACTGATTATTTTCGGAACAGCAGAAGCCTGCTCTGAGCTATCAATATTTCGAAGACGTTTCCTTAATCATGGCCTGATAATGGTGAAAAAACGTATACTTATATTTTGGAAAAGTACATCTCCCCCAACTCTTAAAATGTGGATCTGAGACACTACATCTTGAAGATATGAGACTTGCAGGAAAATCAGAGCAATTTTCAAAAATATGGATTCCTTTCATTGATTCATTACAAGGATAGTATGGTGCAACACAACTTCGGAATTAAACCGATTTACGGACTGGGTTATGGGTGAGGTGAGAAATGAAGCAGGTATATCAATGCTTTTTGGGGTTTTTTCCTTTCTTTCGTTTTTGTCTTTTTATTTTTTTTAAGTTTTTACTTACTCTTTGATTACACTCATTTGGTAGTTTCGGGGTTCTATTCTTACACATTCACTTTCTCTTTCACTTTCTTTCTTTCTTGCTCTCTTTTTCTATTTCATCTTTGTTAAAATTAAAATGGAAGCTGTACAATAAATGTATTATGTCATATGCCGTGGTTTATACTTTTGTACACTGCTTATAATAAAAATATATATTTAAAAAAAATTAAAATAATAAAAGCCGAACAAAAACATTAATAAAAATAAAAGGATTTGTTCTACAAAATTTGGATTCATTCAAAAGGCCGCACTTAATGGCCTAGAAGGCCGCAGGTTCCCCACCCCTGGAATAGTGGAATAAAGGTAGGTATGCTACAATACTTACCTTCAGCGGCACTGCAATTCTGCCACTGGCCATGTGCGCGATTTTGGCGCGTTTGAGTGTGGGGGGCGGGGTTAAAACGTGGTTTTCTCCGACCTGGTCCTGGATTATATTTTGTTGGAGTGCAAGTTTTTGCCGAAGAATCGTTCCGACGGCCGTTCTGTGTGTTTTTTTTTGAAAATATTCGCCCGACAAGTTAATCGCTGGAGTGATTTTAAAATCAGCTTCTGAAGCCGTCAACGCCGACAACGGGGCCAGATTTTACATAGGGGACAGGTAAAAGAAAGTAATTTATTTTTATGTATAAAAGTGTTTCTTAAGATGCATTTAATTCACATTTTTAGTTGCGAAACGGTGATTTTTTTTCCCCGAACGAACCGGCAGTGTTTTTTTGCCGATACGGGTTTAAATCCACCGCAGCCGCAACATTCCAATTGATCGCCTTCCAGAAAACCCCACTCACAAGCTGATTTAAATGGCCATTAATTTACAGGTATAAAACATTAAATTCCTTCCATTTGGCCTATAAACCCATGACAATGAGATTTAAAAATTATGTTATATTGTGAATTCTTGTGTGATTTGGACACTTAGGCTATTTAAAAATGTTAATCTATTCTTAAGAAATGGATAGATGTTTAGATCTAGTAATTGAATTTTGTAATTAGCTACAATTAGGTAACTAACTAATTATATGCTTTAATTTCAAGTCATCTAAGTAAGATTGTTTCATATTTGTTTCAGAATGCTTCAATCTATAATAACTGAAAAAAATTTCAGTTCTCTTAATTTTTAAGAAAGTTATGGGCTTTTGACTGTTCTCGATCACAGCTTTTATGTTAAGTCAATGAAAAAGCAATAGGGAACAAGACGCTAATTTCCGAGTATGAAAATGGCCATAACTTTTTTAACACTGAAGATATGAAAGTGAATTAGGTGTCAAATTAAACTTCTTTTTATGCTTTATCTGATGGGATAAATTACAGACTTGATTTTTAAAATCTCAAAATGTTGTACATTGCTAATAAAGGGTGAAGAATAGGGAAACACTGTTTTGTCGGAGCGAGATGGGGTGAGAACAGACGTCCAAGAAACCGAGCAGGTCTCTGTCAATCACGGGGGTTAAGCAGATCAATGGATAAGAAGGGTTTAGAGGGAAATGAGACAAATGCAGGCAAATGGGACTACCCAGGAAGCCAATTGTGTCACCTTATCTAAGTCATTGATATAGATTATAAATATATGAGATTCAAGCAATGTTTTTGTGGAACCTCTCTGGGTATGGGAGGGCATCTTAAACAACCTGTTTATTCCTGCTGTCTGGTTTCTATTTGATAATCAGTCCTCAATCCATTAAATTTATTGACCCCCAATCTCATGAACCCAGTGATGAAAGTAATCCAATATGGGCTGGTAAGGTGGATCAGTAAGAAATAAAGCAATGCAATCAATACAAAAGAGTTAAATAGGCAATATTACTGACATAAACATGCCAGTAATAAATTTAAATTACTTATTCACATAGCTGTACAGCACAGAAACAGGCCCTTCAGCCCAACATGTCCATGCTGACCAAGTTGCCTAATTGAGCTATTCCCATATGTCTGTGCCTACTCCATATCACTCAAGACTTTTCCTAACCATGAACCTGTTCAACTCTCTTGTAAGTGTGATTGTACCTGGCTCTATCTATTCCTCTGGTACCTTATTTCATATACACAACATCCTCTGGAAAAAGTTACCCCTCAGGTCCCTTTTAAATCTATTCCCTCTCATCTTAAACTTATGCTCTCTAGTTCATGATCCCCCTACCCTGAGAAAAAGATGGCGGCTCTTCACTGTATCTATGCCCCTCGTAATTTTGCATACTCTATAAGGTCATCCCGTAAGCTTCCTACCCTTCAGGGAAAAACGACTCAGCCTATCCAGCTTCGCTTTATGATTTAAACGCAGTAATATTCCCCTAAATCTTTTTTTGTACCCTTTCCTGTTTAATGCAATCCTTATAATAGGGCAACAAGAACTGCATGTCGTACTCCAATTGGTGCCTTAAATAGTTTTGTACAGCTGTTTTATTATGTTTGAACTCCTGTACTCATACCTTGACCGATGAAGGCCTTTCCCACCCTGTCCATCTGTGTTGCCGCCTTCATGGAAACATGTACTGCACACTTAGACCTGTCTGTTCGATAACTGTTCCTAGGATCTTAACATTTACTGTTCAAGTCTTGCCCTGTTTTGTCCAACCAAACTGCAATACCTCACATTTATCTAAATTAAATGCCATCTGCTATTCCTTGGCCCATTGGCCCAATTGTCAAAATCCCATTGTAATCCTGGATAGCCTTCATCACTGTCGACAATACCACTAACTTTAGTGCCATCTGCAGACTTACTTGAAGTTGGAGAATCCAATGTTCAAACCATCGAGTTGAAAGCCAGATCATTTACTTGTTTATCCCAGCCCTACATGCCTTCAAAAGTTACTAATGGTCTTGCACACATGATTTCCCTTTGATAAATTCATGTTGACTCTACTCAGTCGCACTATGATTTTCTCATGTCCTGGTACCAAATTCTAGCATTTCCCTACCTGCTAACTTCTGTATTTTATAATAATTATTGTAGTTGAAGTTCTGAGCTTAATTCAGCATTTGTAATATTTTGTACAACCTCACTGGTGGTTTCATGAGCTGGTGACTCAACATTTGGCATTGTGACTGTCAGAAAGAGGGCGGTTCAACCATCACTTCAATTAGTTCTTTTCATCCTAAGGGATTACTTTGTTGTTTAGCAACTTGGGGAGTTAATTATTCCAAATACATAGTATGACTGTTCGGCTGCAAGCTATGCATAGTCGTTTACTACTGATGATGCAAAGGAAAACAATAGCATTGAGAGCTCTATCTTGGATAACTTAGATTAGGCTATTTGTTACAGTATATTTCTCTACCTTTTTTTATATAATAGAATGACACCCACAAAATAACAAAAGTGGATGAGATCTTTAGGCCATAATTGCATTCTCAATATCAAGCAGCTATGTTTATTGTGCTATTGTTATTGCTGAAATCATTAAATGATATCTGATGTTACCACTTTGAGACAGTCTTGAACCTGGTCAATGTAACACTTTAATTTATTTCCAGATCCTAACACCATTGTAAAGTCAGTAGGTCACAGGGAAAGCTGACAGGCACTGATTACTACAAGATTGGGTATCTGTCATCTAGTGCCTTCTATCAATTAGACTGACCTAAACCATCATTCTGATTCAACTCAGTGGCTGCAGCAAATAAAAAATACATTTTAATATAAAATACATTTTAAACTAATATAGAAAAATGTAATATGAATACCTCACCATTGCTTATGGAAGCAATTTAATATATGTTAATATGAGCTGTGAGTTAGGTCCAGAAGACGCAGCTCCGAATTCTACCAGCTCCGAATTGCAATTTAGTTGGAGAAAATTGAGGTCTTTACCAATGTATAAATAGGTATGCAGAGGTCTGTTCATCATTACATTTATGGTTCAGTTTTTATCTTAAGCACTGCTAGCTTTCTATTATTTTTTTTTAAAGCCTTTTAACTAGATTGAGTACTGAGTATTACAACAGTATTTTGTTTTTATTTCAGATTTCTTTTAGCATGTTTAAATGATTGTGGAGCATACATTTTTTATTATATATTTGGCACCTGTACATAATTTCATTTCAAATCTACAGATTATTTTGGAGTCTCCCGTAACCTGCCAATTTAATAGAGTTGGTAGAGTCACCAACCTAACCAGCAATTACTGATCGAGACTAATCATGGGCCTGTAAATTTTGACCTAAATACTGTGCAAATCTCTGCCTCAATCCTCCAGGCATTGCATTCCAGACTTCAATCACCATGTGGATGAAAAACAATCTTCCTCAAATCCCATCTAAATCTCTTACCCATTACCTCAGACCTGTGCTCTCTGGATCTAGATGCCTCTGTTAAGGGAAAATCTTTTCACTGTCAATCCTACTTATGGCTTATGATTTTGTACACCCCATTCAGATCCTCTCTCAACCTCCTGTACTCCAAGAAAAACACACCCAACCTGTCCACTCTATCCTCTTAGCTGAAATATTTCATCGCAGGCAACATGCTGGTGAATATCCTTTGCATCCTCATCCTTCCGACAGTGTCTTGACTGGAACTACACACAATACTCCAGCTGTGGCCTCAGTAATATATTACATAGTTATACTATGTTATTTGCTCTTGTCTTCCCAGCTAATGAAAGCAAGTGTCTCTTAAACCTTTTCTACCATTTGACTTTAATGAAGGAATTGTCAATGGTTTTGGCGGAAACTATGCATCCATCTCTTATATCCTCAATCTTCCTCTAATCTGTACTTCCTATATTCACAAAACCTCTGCCTCCTGTTACGATGTCAAAGTCACAGTCAATTTTATTTGTCACATGCACCCGATGCTGCAGTGAAATGAATTTGCCAGTAGCGATACACTTAAAAAGAACGATACACTTAAAAAGAACGCACAATACACAATAGAATTTAACACAAACTTGCACCACAGTATTCTTCACTGTGGTGGAAGGCAACAAAGTTCAGTCAGTCCTCCTCCTTTGTTCATCCGTGTCGGACCCATAAACCCTCCGTAGTCGCCGCTACGGACAGCCCGATGTACAGGTTCTCTCGTCGGGATGATCAAACCTCCGAAGTTGGGACGGTCAAACACAATCCCCGGCTTGGAGTACCCAAATCGGCACTTTCCAACCGGAGACCGCGGCTGAAGCTCTGAAGCTCTTAGGCCAGACTCCAGGAAAGGCCGTTCCAATGGATGTTGTTAGGCCGCGAGGTAGGCGACATGGAAAAAGTCGCCTCTCGGTCGAGGAGGCGACCAAAAGCGGTTCCCCCCTCCCTTACCACCCCCCACACAAGACACACCAAGAGACACCTAAACTAAAATTTAGACACACTTAAAAAAAACTAAAAAAGTCAAAATAACGAACACGCTGCTGGCAGGGCAGCCGACTCACAGCGCCCCACCGACCGATGTGAAGTTTGGATCCAACTGGACAAATTTCCCAGGACTCATGGCTCTTGTGATTTAGATCACTCTTCCATGTGAAAACATATCACTAATGCATCCACTATTTCTGGGGCTACTTCCTTAAGTACTCTGGGATGCAGCCGATCTGGCCCTGGGGATTTATCGGCCTTTAATCCATTCAATTTAACTAACACCACTTCCCGACTAACCTGCATTTCACTCAGTTACTCAGCAGATTATTTATGTCTTCCTTAGTAAGACAGAAACAAAGTAGTTATTCAATTGATCTGCCATGTCCCTGTTCCCCATGATCAATTCACCTGTTTCTGACTGCAAGGGACCTACATTTGTTTTAACTAATCTTTTTCTCTTCACTTATCTATAAAAACTTTTGCAGTCAGTTTTTATGTTCCCTGCCAGTTTTATTTCATAATCTATTTTCCCTTTCCTAATTAAGCCCTTTGTCCTCCTCTGCTGGACTCTGAATTTCTCCCAGTCCTCTGGTAGGCTGCTTTTTCTGGCTAATTTGTATGCTTCATCTTTTGTTTTGATACTATCCCTGATTTCCCTTGTTATCCACGGATGCACTACCTTCCCTGATTTATTCTTTTGCCAAACTGGGATGAACAATAGTTGTAGTTCATCCATGCAGTCTATAAATACCTTCCATTGCATATCCACCATCAAACCTTTAAGAATCAATTGCCAGTCTATCTTGGCCAATTCACGTCTCATACCCTCAAAGTTACCTTTCTTTAAGTTCAGAACCCTTGTTTCTGAATTAACCATGTCACTCTCCATCCTAATGAAGAACTCAACCATATTATGGTCACTCTTGCCAAGGGGCCACGCACAACAAGACTAACTAATCCTTCCTCATTACTCAATACCCAGTCTAGAGTAGCCTGCTCTCTCGTTGGTTCCTCTACATGTTGGTTTAGAAAACTATCCCGCATACATTCCAAGAAATCCTCTTCCTCAGCACCCCTGCCAATTTGTAGATTGAAGTCACACATTATAACTGTTTTACCTTAGTTGCACCTATTTCTAATTTCCTGTTTGATGGCATCGCCAACTCCACTACTACTGTTAGGTGGCCTGTACACAACTCCCACTAGCGATTTCTGCCCCTTAGTGTTTCGCAGCTCTACCCATATCGATTCCACATCCTCCAAGCTAATGTCCTTCCTTTCTATTGCGTTAATCTCCTCTCTAACCAGCAACGCTACCCCACCTCCTTTTCCTTTCTGTCTATCCCTCCTGAATATTGAATATCCCTGGATGTTCAGCTCCCAGCCTAGGTCACCCTGGAGCCATGTCTCCGTGATCCCAACTATATCATATTCATTAATTACTATCTGCACATTCAACTCATCCACCTTATTACGAATGCTCCTTGCATTGACACAAAGCCTTTAGGCTTGTTTTTACAACACTCTTACCCCTTATATAATTATGTTGAAAAGTGGCCCTTTTTGATTTTTGCCCTGGATTTGTCTGCCTGCCACTTTTACTTTTCACCTTGCTACCTATTGCTTCTATCCTCATTTTACACCAGTCTGTCACTCTGCTCATGCTCCCATCCCCCTGCCACATTAGTTTAAATCCTCCCCGACAGCACTAGCAAACACTCCCCCAAGGACATTGGTTCCATTCCAGCCCAGGTGCAGACCGTCCTGTTTGTACTGGTCCCACCTCACCCAGAACTGGTTCCAATGCCCTAGACATTTGAATCCCTCCCCCTTGCACCATTTTTCAAGCCATGTATTCATCTGCAATATCCTCCTATTTCTCCTTCAGTGCATGTGGCACTGGTAGTAATCCAGAGATTATTACCTTTGAGGTTCTACTTGTAAGTTTATCTCCTAGCTCCCTAAATTCACCTTGTAGGACCTCATCCCGTTTTTTACCTATATCGTTGGTGCCAATGTGCACCACGACAACTGGCTGTTCACCCTCCCCCTCCAGAATGTTCTGCAGCCGCTCAGTGACATCCCTGACCCTTGCACCAAGGAGGCAACATACCATCCTGGAGTCTCGTTTGCGGCTGCAGAAACGCCTCTTCATTCCCCTTACAATTGAATCCACTATTACTATAGCCCTTCCACTCTTTTTCCTCCCCTCCTGTGCCGCAGAGCCACCCACGGCGCCATGAACTTGGCTGCTGCTGCCTTCCCCTGATGAGCCATCTCCCCCAACAGTATCCAAAATGGTATATCTGTTTAGGAGGGAGATGACCGCAGGGGACTCCTGCACTACCTGCCTACTGCTACGCTGGCTAGTGGCCACCCGTTCCCTTTCTGTCCACTTAACTTTTACCTGCGGTGTGGCCAACTCACTGTACGTGCTATTCACGACTTTCTCAGCATCGTGGATGCTCCAGTATGAATCCAACCGCAGCTCCTACCGTTCAATGCGGTCTGCCAGGAGCTGCAGCTGGACACACTTCCTGCACACGTAGTCACCAGGGACACCGACCATAGCCCTGATCTCCCACATGTTGCAGGATGAGCAAACCATGGGGCCGATCTCAACTGACATGGCTTACCCCCAAATTAAATCAACTCACTCCCACTATAAAAATCTTAATCCTTTAAACTGTACCTTTACTAAAAAGCACTGTACGCTTAACTCACTGTACCCTTAACTCACTGTGCCCTTAACTCACTGTACCCTTAACTCACTGTACCCTTAACTCACTGTACCCTTAACTCACTGTACCCTTAACTCACTGTACCCTTAACCAGAAAGCAGAAATACAAACCTGGGGTTGCTCCCAATCAGCTGCTTCCTCTAGTCCGCTTCCACCAATCAGCGGCTTCCTCCAGACCACTTCTTTTGAAGTGTGATGGGACGTTGCAGAGTGGCCGCTCCAATTGCTCCTGGGCCTCTGTGGAACAAAGCCCTGCGCTCCGTTTTTAAACTGTTGTGGGATTTAAACTCTTATTTACAGTAGCACATGCCATCCTACCTGAGATTATTATACCTATAAGTATACGCACCTACAAATAAATACATAAAATACTTGAAGCACACCGCAGGTCAGGCAGCATCTGTAGTGAGGGATACGGAGTCAGTATTTCAGATAAATGCCCCTTATATCAGAAGGTTTATCTTAAATCAGAACTGAAAATTGAGAAAGCAAGTATGGTTTAAGTTGCAGAAAGGGGGAAGGGACAAAGAGAATGTCTGTTTTAGAATGCAGACCCGAGTTGTCAAGGTAGCTATTACTGCAAATATCAGCATGTGTAAAGGGAAGGTTGCTTTAAATGACTGAACCAACGAATAGCGGGGATGCTACAAGGGGAGTGGAGAGAAAATGTATCTTGTGATTGTATCTCACTGAAGGTGGTGCAAATTACAAAGGATGGTCAATTCAGTATAAACGTTGGCGGAGTGGAAGATGAAAACAAGGGATGCCCTTGTTCTGGCTAGTAAAGAGGATTGAGAGCAGAAGTGGAAGACATAGATGAGTCCTGTGAGCTATGGTTGTGGAGAAGGCAAAAGATGACATCACAAGGGCAATACGGTGGGAAGTTTTAATGTCAAAACAGATACAGTGGAGAAACTGGGAGAATGCAATGAAGTCCTTACTAGAAAGAGGTGGGAGGTGATTAATGGAGATTGTTATGGGAGCTTATCGGCTTAACAAAACTAGTCGCTAACCTATCCGCTTTGATGGAGATGGAGATGCCAAGAATGGAAGAGGAATAGTTTGATATGAAACATGTGTAAGTGAGAGCAGATTGAAAAACAAAATAGAATGCAGATTCTCTCAATTTGCAACAAAAACAGTAAAAGCTGGAGATTCTTAGCAGGTCGGGCAGCATCTCGGAGAACAGGATGGTGGTGCATTATCAGAACTGAAGAAGTAAGAAAACAAGGTAGAAGAGGGGTTTCGGCCCGAAACGTTGCCTATTTCCTTCGCTCCATAGATGCTGCTGCACCCGCTGAGTTTCTCCAGCATTTTTGTCTACATTCGATTTTCCAGCATCTGCAGTTCCTTCTTAAACAAGTAAGAAAACAAGTATGTTTCAAGTTGCAGAGACGTTGAGTGGTGGAAGGGATAGCTGGGGGGTGGGTGGAAAGAATTAAAAAAATCAACAGTGCTTATCCAGATGGTTTAAATGATGCCATCAAGAGAGGGTGATAAATGCTTGTTGACCATATCTGACCTGTCTGAAATAATGTAAAGAGGGAAGAGTGCTGCAACAGGGCAATTATGCAGAACATCATACTTGCTGGAGATCTGAAATAAAAGATGATACCGGTACTTGAAATGCTCAGCAAATCAGGTAGCATGTGCCATGAGAAAAAACTGAGTTTAGGTTACGGGTGACCTTGCTTTAGAACTGGGGATTCTTACATAAAAAGCAAAAGGCTTGTTACCTGAAATTATTGAATTCACTATTGAGTCCTGAATTCTAATGGTGAGAATCCATCAATTGTCATTGTAAATCAATGATAATACAAACTGTTGATGCAATGTATCTATGAATGCTAAATCTTCAGTAATATTTGAACAAATCAGATATGTGATGTAGAATTCATGATAGACACAAAAAGCAGGAGTCGCTCAGTGGATCAGACAGCATTCCTGGAGAAAAGGAATAGGTGATATTTTGGGTCGAGACCCTTCTTCAGACTTGATCTGTTTTTTCATGGTTTGGTTTAAAGTAGAATCTATGAATACAGAACCTCATGAAGTTTATTTTTTGATTGCATTTTATTCAAATCTCAATATTCCCTCTTGATTTTCCAGGGGTCTTCATTTTCTAGAGTTCAATCAGCACTTATTGAACTGAAGTAGTCTAACAGAAGTATGTGTTAAGATGATACTTGAATGTTTACACTTGTGAATAGCTGCAACCTTGAGAAACTTCAATCTTGTCTATTAAGAATATGAAAAGGATTTGGGCCCTTATTATGTACAGAACAAAAGGAAAGGTGATATTTGTAAATCAAAGAAAATATGGCAAAAACAACAACAATGTTGCTAAATTACATTATGGATAATGGAAGTCAAAATGTTGGCAAAGCTTTGTGGATTCAGACAAGTCACTTGCCACAGGATACCAGTCACTGACCCGCTCTTGTAGTCACAGTCTTTAGACTTCTACTCAGTACCTGGTCAATGATAACTTTCTGGATAATGTCAGTGTATGGTGTGGTGATAGGAATGCCAGTAAATCTTTTTGCGAATGAAACATAAATAAACCAAAGGAATAGTTAGATCTCAAGCCGGGTGTTGAGCAGCCAGGTTGGTGTCTCTAATAAATGCCAGTGGTAGATGTTTAGAGTCCCTCTAATTGGAGATGGTAATTGCCTCACATGTGTGACTCAAATGTTACTTATCAACTCACAGCCGTGCCCAAATATCAACTTGCCTTATTGAATGCAGACATATGCTACTTCATTTATTATGTACCTACAATTGCTATTGAATGCCGTCTCATCATCAATGAACAGAACCAATTTTGAATTGCTAGAAAGAAGGTCACTAAGGAAGCAGCTGAAGTTAAGTGGGTTTTGAAACAGTTCAGCAGCAGCATCCGAATGTTTCCTGCCCCATAACCTGAACTGTATTCAATGCTTTTACACATTCTTTGACTGCATACTTCAATTTTCTCATCACTCCTCTATTTTATACTCATTGCTGAAGCATTGTTTGTATCTTAATCATTTGTATGTTGTCCTTTTTCAGAAAAGATCAGGCTAAAATATGGAGATCTGCCAGGAGATCTACACATCATCGAGCTTGAGAAAGACAAGAATGGTTTGGGACTCAGTCTTGCTGGCAACAAGGACAGGTCTCGTATGAGTATCTTTGTAGTTGGCATTAATCCCGAAGGTCCTGCAGGCAAAGACGGGGGAGTAAAGATTGGAGATGAACTTTTGGAAGTAAGTAATTAATTTAGATAATGTAGATCATGTGCTTCCCTTTCAATATTTAGGGTGTTTATCATTTACCTGACACTTTATTGAATGCATGAAGTTAGAACTTTTGACTTTTTTTCTGTGGCTATTCCTTCTTGATCTTTTCATGTTCATGTTCGGAATCGAACTCAAAATATCAACATGTAAGCAAATTACAGACGATCCTGGAATTATGGAATAAAACTTAATCCTCGAAATACCTAGATGGTCAGTTAGCAACTGTGAGGGGAGAAACAGTTCAGGCTGAAGATGTTCTCATTACTTTTATAATTAGTTATTCTATTGGTTTATTATATGATGTAATATTGGTTTATATTATCCTGCCTACTAGCCATTTGAAACAAAAATGGGGGGGAAATGATTAAAGAATTTATTCCAGCTGATGCTTGTGTCCCCCACATCTCGTGTTCATCCAATGCCGCTGTGCCTGCTTGAAGAGATGGACAATGATGCCTTTGTAAATTTTCACAAAAATAAAAGGAAATAAATAGTGCTACTAATGAAAGTGAACTTTGGTGGCAAAAACAAGGGGCCACAAGGGGAGTTTAGAAGGATGAGGGGGTACTTATAGAAACATATAAAATTATAAAAGGACTGGACAGGCTAGATGCAGGAAAAATGTTCCCAATGTTGGGCGAGTCCAGAACCAGGGGCCAGTCTTAGAATAAAGGGGAGGCCATTTGTTCACCCAGAGAGTTGTCAGATTGTGGAATTCCCTGCCACAGAGGGCAGTGGAGGCCAAATCACTGGATGGATTTAAGAGAGAGTTGGATAGAGCTCCAGGGGCTGGTAGAACCAAGGGATATGGGGAGAAGGCAGGCATTGATTGGAGACGATCAGCCATGATCACAATGAATGGTGGTGCTGGCTCGAAGGGCCGAATGGCCTCCTCCTGCACCTATTTTTTATGTTTCTATGAAGTCTTGTGATGCTCATTACATTTTGTAAAAAAAAGTTCATCATGTTTCCATCTAGATGTTAACTGAATAAAGAAGGAAACCTATTTTAATTATTACTGCAGTGAAAACATAATCATGGGCCATTCAAATTATAAATCTCTGATGGTTGACACCTTACTAAAACTATATCATGACCGACTGATACTGACATTCACTGGGGTATACTCTGAGAATATAGTTTTGGTGTGATCTATATTCCAATTATGTGAAAGAACATATCCATCTGTTATAGTTGAAGCTAGTGTTCTTGACACCAGAAGATTACAATTCAATTCAGCCATATACTGTAAATCTGTTTTCTGTTTGTTAGCTTCATCCAACATTTGGATATTAATAAAATAAATTAAGTTCAGAATGCTTGACAGTGCATGCACATTTGATATGTAGTCTTAACACAGAGACAAATACAATTTTCTTCTGCTCAACAAGCTTATTCTAACCAGTCATTACGATGAAAAGTGTTCCCACTGTAACAGTTCTCATATAATGGAGGTGCAGTAATTGGATATGGATTTTGCTGACCCTGACTACCTGCAACGGTCCTCATGAGATTTGGCATCTGAGAATAATTACATTTCTGCCTACTATTTGCTCCTCACTTAACTGTCTTATTTGCTTGGGTTTATTTTGAAAAGCAAATACAAATAGTATAGAACATACATAAAATATAGAACAGTACAAGGCAGGAACAGGCCCTTTGGCCCACAATGTCTGTGCCAACCATGATGATATTAAATAAATTCCATCTGCTTGCACATGGTCTATATCCCACCATCCGATGCTTGTTCATCTGCCTATCTAAATGCTATCCTATATGCTTCCACCACCTCCCCTGACAGCATTTTCCAGCCACCTACAACTCTTGTTTACAAACAAAACTTGCCTTGCAAATCTTCTTTAAACTTCCTCTCTCATCTTAAATTCATGCCCTCTAGTATTTGACATTTCCATCCTGGGAAAAAGATTTAGACTATCAGAAGGGGCTTGCCTGAAACATGTTCTGTCTAATCCCTCTCCAGATGCTGCCTGGCCCACTAAGTTCCTCTAGCACTTGGCTTTGCTCATGTATCCAGCTGTCTCATGTATCTGCAGTTTCATGTACCTCCACTCCGACTATCCACCCTATCTATACCTCTCATATTTATATATAGTAAACCTTTGCTAAAACAGACTACAAGGGGGAGATGGTGTCCGTTATTACTGATTGTCCACTATAACCAGAAATATACAGCACTAAGAGAAAAACAGTCAACAAACATACACTACACAATAAACAATAAAGGGTACAAAACACAGAATACCTAGGGGCGATTCAGTGACACCGCGGTAGGGTTGCTACCTGACAATGCAAGGGGCTCAATTTTGATCCTGGCCTCGAGTGTTGCCTGTGGAGGCGGGGGTTTCCTCAAGATGCTTGGGTTTCCTCCCACGTTATCTATCACTCATCTACCTGCGGAAACATGAAGGTTTGTGGTTTGGTTGGTTTATGTGGGTTGGGTGGGTTCTCTGAGTTGCTGGTGGAGCCGCTGTCTCACAGTGTTGGGGAACCAGTTTCGATCCTGACCACGGATGCTCCCTGTGGCCACGTGGGTTTTCTTTGGGTGCTCTGGTGACCTGGTTCTATCCTGCACACTGGCTTGTCTCTAGTGTATGGGGTGGGGCTGCTGTGCTGGGACACTGGTTGGGGGTGGGGGGGGGGGGGGGGGATTGCAGTTGCAGGGGACGCCGGGGTCAGGCCTGTGTCTCTGGCACTGTGAGGGGTGGCGGCTCTGCAAGTGGTTCATGGTGTTTGCGGAGGCTGTTGGGTTGCAGGCTTGCAAGGACTGAAGAAGAAACAGAGCAACATCAATGTACTGTACCTGTGTCTCCAAAACTAAACTAAACCAATAATCGATCCAACCACCTAGTGATCATCCCATAAAACAATGTACTGGGTCTACAACAGATTTGGCCCGTTATAACTGAAATCTGATATAACGAGATCCGTTATTGCGAGAGTTTACTGTACTTCTTTATATAGTCGCTCAGCCTCCAGCACTCAAGAGAATTCAATCCAAATGTATCCAACCTCTTCTTATTCTTCTAGTCAATGCAACAGTCTAAGGGGCTGTCCCACTGCGGCGACCTAATCCGCAAGTTCAGAAGAGTTTGCCCTTGACTCATACTTGCAGCTTGGTCGACACGAGGTCCTAGGAGGTCTTTGTAACTCTGCTTCATGCTCGAGAGTAGTCCCCGCGTACTCGAGGCCTCAGCTAGGTCGCAGCGTATTTTTCAACATGCTGAAAAATGCCCGCGAGTAAAAAAAGGTCGCCATGGAAAAAATCGATATTTTTTTACTCGTAGGTTTGGTCGAAGTGGGTCGTAGTAGGTTGGCATGTTATTCGTAGGTAATCGAGGGTAGTCGAAGGTAGTCGTAGATAGTCTTCAACATAGTCGAAGGGAGGTCGAAGGAGGTCTTCTTCACTCTCCACTATTCGGTGTCCAATTTTCCCGAAGCTAGACGAAACTAGTCGAAGCTAGTCTTCAACATAGTTGGATGAGGTCTTCTGCATAGTCAAAGGAGGTCTTCAATATGATATTTTTTCAAACTCTCCTAAACTCTTCTAAACTCGCCAATTAGGTTGCCGCAGTGGGACAGCCCCTTTACACTACGCATCATAGAAATTGACAAGCAATTGATTCCATCAACACCTGTGCAATTATACTCTTTTAAACAATGTAACAAACAACCAACATACCAAAAGCCACCTATACTACCTTATCTACCTGTTACACCATTTTCGGGGAACTATGTACCTGTATTCTTGGATCCCTCTGCTCTCCAACACTCCCCAGGGGCCTACAATTCAATGTGAAGGTCCTGTGTTTGACTTCCCAAAATGCAATATCTCATACATATCTGCAACAAGGTGACAGAAATGTTTGATCCAATGATTAACTGTGGAAAGTGGGTGGGGAAACAATTTTCCATTATTTGGCACTGAAAACCACAGGGCAACGATGCTGAGCAAATTTCTAACATACAGAAACACTATAAATAGGAAACTTTATTTTCTTTCCTAATTATTTTAGTAACTTCTGAAGTATTTGTATACTTTACAACTTCTAAAGTAGTTGTATGCATTGTATGCTTTATTTTTCAGATCAATAGCCAGATACTTTATGGGAGAAGCCATCAAAATGCATCAGCAATAATAAAGAACGCTCCAATAAATGTCAAGATTGTTTTGATAAGGTACCTGCATTTCTGTCATTAACTAAAATAAAAGTGGATGATTGAAACCCTTCACAGCAATGTTAAGATTTGATATGTTAAAAGCACCACAAGGTATTGTTCTTGTAGTTATATAAAACGTGCTTCCATTGGTTTTCTCAAAGATTTAACCGAGTAACTGCAAAGTTAAATGCAATAATATATAGTACCTAAACCAGATCTCTAACCAATTACTTAATGCTTTAACCCCTTGATGGCTGATTAATTTCAAAAAACCTGGTCCTATTTAACAATTCTTGATCTTGATTTCGGCTTATGCATTGTTACATTGAAATATTAGGAACAACTTTATTATTACGGTATTAATCTTGGACTGAAAAGCAGTATCATTGCCAGACTAAAAAACTGTATGGGAGAAGATTGTGGTCTGGCAGCACACCAGGAGGCAAAATTCCTTACAGCCTTTGATAGCTGGCAAAGCCGGAATCAGGGCTATGCTAGCTCCAAATGATTTTAATATTTTTAAATGCTTTCAACATTCAAATATACAAACTAAACATTAAAATTAAAGCAATTTGTGAAAACTGTCTGAAATATATTAAAAAAAATATACAAAATAATTTAAATTAAAAAGCAGCTAAGATTATTCATAATTCATTGAAAATGAATTAAAATGAAGTGATTTTGAAGGAGCGAAGGGCCTGTCCCACTTAGGTGCTGTCATAGGTTGTTGCCAGGTGATGTAGGTTGTCACCGGTGCTGGCTTCAGTGAATTCCATTGGCGACTACCTACACCAACCGGCGACAGGTACCGGTGTCAAGAGAAGTCAAGTAGCGACAGGCATTGTCTTCAGTTGTCGCCGACAGGGTTGTAGCTTGTCGAGGGTGGACGTAGGTTGACTTCGGTTGTCGTAGGTTGTCGTCTGTGTGATCGTAGGCTGTTGTAGGTGGACGTCCTAAGTCGCTACGATTGGGTCGCCGGTTATCGGTAGCTTGCTGTAACTTGACATCGACTAGGTGGTAGGTTGTTGTAGTTTGTCGTAGACATTGTCGTGGGGGGGGTCCAGTCGACGTTTTTTTGCCGACCTGCTACGACTATGACAGTCACCGGCAGTCGCCTATAAAATCACCTGTGGGACAGGCCCTTTTGCACATTGGCTCTTAATTCTCACCCCTACTTTCTTTCTGACATCAAGGTAGCCTCAAAGATGAAACAATGCCCCAAATGATCTCAGTAAGACTGGTTTCTGTTGCTGCACCCAGTGGAAGTAATGGCAGGTTCTGTCTTGCAAATCTGGCAATAAGTCCTGGACTCCCACATTTTACTGTGTATGAATGGAAGTCTGATATTTCATTTCAAAAAGATAAATATTATAGAGATAACAATTAGAGTAAAATATGATTAATATTTAGGTTACGCGGCTAGTGGAGTCACTGCTTCACAGTTCCAGCAACCTTGGTTCAAACTTAACCTCCAGTGAAGTCTGTACATTCTCCCTGTGGCCCCAAATTTACCAGTTTTCCCCACATCCTAAAAATATGCAGGTTGATAGGTGCATTGGCCATGGTAGTATCTGGGAAATGTTGATGGAAAAGGGAGAACAAAATGGGATTAATATAGAATAAGTGCAAATGGGTGTTGGATGGTCAGCATAGACACAGTGGGCCAAAGGTCCTTTTACTATGTTGTATTTCTCAATAACACTGAATTTGTGTTAACTTAGTTTTCTTGATTTACGCATTGATTTTGTTTTTGTTGATTTATTTTTTTCAACTTTCTTTTCATTACTTACAACAAAATCCAAATGTTTACATTTTGCCATTGTTACTCCATCTATCTACTATTGCAATATTTTTTCAGCATTGCTTAAGAGACTTAGAGAGACTTTCTAGATTTTAATCAAATGGGTTAAAAGCTGATCATGTTCTCATTTACTCTTCTGTAAGGTGAGGAACATTTTTAACAACATTTTGTGATTATTGCCAAATTTAACAAATGGCTTCATCTTCAGTGCTTTGTCACGTAATGCCACATTCAAACAACTGACACACTATCGACTAAGCATCAAGGTTAAATAAAGGTTAATTAATCTTCTGCCATCATCATTTCTTGCATTCCCTTTTCACTTTCTGCTTTAGTCTGAGGAAGAGACTTTGATAACCATTTATTTAATTTAGTTTGTGAGACGTAGTCTAAAGTTTAGTTTTTTGCCATGGGGTTTAATCATGGTTTTTATTTCTGGTATACAATGGATGTGCCAGAAATATTAACAGAGATCTTCAACATGAGCCAGATGTTGTATTAAATCTAATGACTGCAGGTTAAGATTGTGATCAACCATTCAATAGTTCATGGAGACATATAATTTAAATGCTGAAATCGATTTGAATGATACATTAGCCACTGCACCTCTCATCCAAATATTTCAGAAATTTGACAAAAATAATTGACAGATGGAATATTTATTTTCAGACCTATATTTTCTTTTAATACAGGAATGAAGATGCTGTTAATCAAATGGCAGTTACCCCTCATCCTCTACCCACCAGTTTCCCTTGTCCTGAGGTAAGAACATAGACCTAATCATTATTCATTCAATTCAGTTGCTTTTCAAATGAAATGGAAGCTTATTAACCTGCTGTGCTAACGGGGCAGCTCTTGTAATAAGAGTTTGTTGTATTTTTAAAGACCAAAAGCAAATCCTCCAAAAACTATTATAAACTACAATATCCATCTTTCTCCCACAGTAAGAAATAAAATCTCTGAAATTTGGTTTAAGAGTAGGTGTTAATTCATCAGACCTTCTCAGAAACGTTCTATTCCTTTCTATTCAACTCGTTGATGGCAATTAATATTGGTTCATATCAGTGGTATTAATAGCCAGCATTCTTCTGTTTTAAAGTTTTGAAGATATTTTCAGCATTTCAGGAGTCAAGAGTGTTTTATTGCCATATGTCCCAGATAGAACAATGAAATCCTTACTTGCAGCAGCACAACAGAATATGTAAACATAGTACACTGTAAACAATATAATAAATGAGATGTGTGTATATACAAACACACATAAAAAGCAAGCAGGCAATAATAGTCCAATAATAACTTTAAAGTCTATGTAGTTCAGAGCTTATTTGAGGTTGTAGTTTTTAATAGCCTAACTGCTGTAGGGAAGAAGCTGTTCCTGGAGGTTATAGTTTTCAGGCTCCTGTACCTTCTTCCCGATGGCAGGGGTGAAATAAGTGTGTGGCCAGGGTGGTGTGGGTCTCTGATGATGCCTTTTTGAGGCTGCAACTCCAGTAAATCCATGCGATGGTGGGGATATCAGAACCCGTGATGTACTGGGCAGTGTTCACAACTTTTTGCAGTCTTCTTCGCTCCTGGGCATTCAAGTTGCCGAACCAGGATGTGATGCAACCAGTCAATATGCCCTCTACTGTACACCTTATTGGTTCAACAAAAATGAAAACAATTCCTGAAAAGTTCTGAATTTAGCGCCACCAGCAAATTAACTGAAAAATTATATAGTTTGTTCAAAGAAATTTGATTTCTGGGAGACCCAATAGCTCTAGAGTTAAGAGCCAATGTCAGGGTAGGTTTTATTATACAAGAACAGGGTAATTCAGTGATTTAACGGTAGAGTTGCTACTTTACAGCACCAGAGACATGCGTTCGATCCTGATCTTGGATGCTGTCTGTACATTCTGCACTACCTTCATTTAAAGTTGCTTTAAGAGACAGCAAAATCTCCCTAATTAGTCGCTGACTATTCAATTTTAAGAAGACAATTTCCCAAATTGTCTTTTCTTCATCTGGGAACCTGAGCCTGGAGACTTAATGTTCACTTGTCTGAAGAGCAGTTTCTTAAACAAAGAATATGATCAGCACCAACCCCCAACCCTTTATTAATCCCAAAATAACTGAAGAACATGCTGCAAGTGCTCAGCAAGGAAAGTCAGCATCTGTGAAGAGCAAACATTTCAGGTCAACAGTTCATGCCAATCATTCCTATCATGCAAGGCGATGGTTGTGTCTGTTGGATGTCATCACTTCAGATGTTCAGAAACTTCTTAGAGATGTATTCTCAGAGATGTCCCTTTGATTGACTCCATCTGCACTTCACGCTGCCTCGGCAAGGCCACCGGCATAATCAAGGACCAGTCTCTCCCCGTTCACTCCCTCCTCTCCCAAGGCAAGAGGTACCGAAGTTTGTAAATGCACACCTCCAGATTCAAGGACAGTTCCTTCCTAGCTATTATCAGGCAACTGAACGGTCCTCTCATCCACTAGAGTGGTCCTGACCTCCCATCTACCTCATTGAAGACCTTTGAACTATCTTTAATCAGACTATATCAGACTTCATCTTGCACTAAATGTTGTACCCTTTATCCTTTAACTGTGAATTACTTGATTTTAATCGTGTATAGTCTTTTCTTTGACTGGATAGCACACAAACAAATGCTTTTCACTGTACCTCGGTACTCATGACAATAATAAACTAAACTAAATTAGACCTAAGATTTTCAGCTGTTTAATTAGTGAGTTTACCTTCATTATTGTTGGCTGATTACACAATGTTCTATCCCATTTGTGATCAGTGAGATAATAAACCAAGCTGTGCCCACATACAATAGACAATAGGTGCAGGAGTAAGCCATTCGGCCCGTCAAGAGGCTAGATATTCTGCAGTGGGTGAATTATTTCCTGACTCGCCAAACCTCTCCTCCATCTGTGGGATATAAGTCCAGAGTATGATGCTCTTCACTTGCTGGATTGAGTTCAGCTCCAAATATACTTAACTAGTGGAAACTCTATACAATTCCCCTGCACTAGATAAAAATCTCTGAGCATTCACCCTATCTCTTACTCTTATTAATTTATATACCTCTCCGCATCCTGCTCTCCAAGGAATGAAATCTGTGTGTTCTGGTAAATCAAGTTGTGTAATTCACATGAGTACTCTGAGAAGTTAAAGGGAGGTAAAGACAAAGATGTTACTTTATATTTAAAGAATTGAAAAGTAATATAATAAATAAAATTAGGGCAAACAGGTAATAGTATAAGGTAGCAAAATGGGCAACAATAGCCACAGCCCTCAACGCCAAATTTAATTATACAATCTCTTCTGTGGAACATTACTGATGTATTTTGAAAGTCAAAATTATTCATAACACGTTTACGGTTCTTCTAGTGACATACATTTTTCAAAATATTCACCAAAGCAACCCACTTATGCCTAACAACATTCATTAAGAGATCTTCATCAGTGCCTCCCAAGCATATGGCTTTCACCATATAGAAAGCCAAACTCTGCAAGCACATGCAAATACCAACAAATGCATATTGAGGTACCTTCAATCAAAATTCTGGAACTCTCCACCAAACTACATGGACCTTAGCGGTTTAAGAGGCATCCAAATATTAAATAAGGATGGACAGTAGATGTTGCTTATACCATGTTGGTTCCAGCACATGAGACAGCATTTTATCCCGTGTTCCCTTTAAAAACAAGTCATTGATATCTGCATGGTCTTAACCTTGTGAAAACTCTATAGCATTCATTTAGTGAGGTGCCAATTAATCACACCTCATCAATATCATCAGCAGTTACTTGTAATCCAAGCTGCTTGGCACAACTAAAAATCAAGTTAGATTTCAAACTTAACTAGGACTGCCAGGAAACTCAATGAGAGGATTGGTTATGTAAAATACCTGGGAAAAAGATAAGGGATAGTTATTCAATCTTTTTCTTTTTATCCTTTGACTTTGCCTGAAGGCAAGTTGTACAAGATACGAATTGATGTGAAAATGGCAGGTTTTGTATAAATGTCCTGACACAATTCCATTGAAGAAATGCCAAGTCAGAATTTATAGTGTTCAGTTACAGATCTTTCATCTTGACTGCATAGGTTGATATATTGTTAGATAGAACTCGAGTCCCCTTGGTATTAGCAATCTCATACAGAGGGCAAAGGATGGAAATCATACAACAACAGTACTTCCTTTTGAGATTGAAATAAAGGTAATTATTGGAGCAGAGCATGGCCCGAAAAGTCTTGAACTCTTGGAGTAGAGCCTTGAAAAAGGGTCCTGTCCCGAAACGTCTTCTGTTCATTTCTCCACAGATACTGTGTGAGCTGCTGATTATCCCAGCAATTTTCCTGTGCATAGCCCATCGGAGATTAATGGTGACATTAGGTGACTGAAATAAAAGGTGTTTCTTTCTCTCGTGGATGTTTTCCATACACTAAGGAATACATAGATTAAACAAGGTTTAATGGCAAATTTCCAATTTTTCCACTGTCCTTTTTCCCAGTTGCCATTACTACACAGGTAAGTAGGAGTGATCTTACGCAGACCTAATAGAACAGATCTTCCCATTGTTATTTCCAGTTTAATTGGTTGTTTATTGAAGCAGTTGTACAAACAAAGAGATGAACATACCAGGTTTTCCTTATTCTGCATGCAAGTTGTAGCTGGCTGTTCTGTCCCTGCTCTGGTGAGAACTGCATGCTCTCCCTCCCTGTGTCTGTCACTTCCTGTCCCCTATGCCCATATATATACACGCCGCTCTGTGCATCTAAAGACCGCCCCTAGTGTCCAACATAATACAACAAGATATATCTAGACAAAATAATATAATATGCCAAAAGTAGCGAGCTTAAACATAAATGGCTCCTACACAAGGTGCTACTCTTGGAGTCCTCACTGCAAAAGGGAATCTTAAAATTCTTCCAGCCTGCTTTTTCAAATAGTGTTTGGAATTTTTTGCATGGAGTGGTAGTGGGTGATGCTGGAATGGGGTAATTTCAATAATGTTTTATCCGTTCAGATTCTAGATACCACCGGAACATTGCCCTCCCTGGAACAGACATCCACTCAGCCAGATTTTTCAAATTTCAAGAATGTACATGATATATTATTGACAAAGGTAAGCAAAATGGCATTAATCAGTGATTTTTTAATTCCAATTCCAAATTTTTGTCCATTGAAGAGAATACCATATATTTTATAGTGAAAATTGCAGGGATGACTTCAGGTGGAGTCAAAACAAAATAGCTTTCATTTTTATATTCAGCGTTTTAATTTATTTTAAAAAAATTAATCTAAACTTCACATTTATCTTTATCTTTATTTTGTTAGAGTTTACAATGTAACTTACCAGAAATAACTGAACAATTTATATCCCATCACTTACACAGTCTTAGGTGATATCCAAAGTCTAATTTAGTCTGGAAGGATATGTTTTCATCTTGAATAACTCGCTGACAAAGTCCAAGCATAATGAATCTGAAAATGGAACATGGGTATCAGTAAGAATAATTGATTGAGGGAACAGAGTAGAGAAACACATAATAAGCTCTAGACATCCAGCATATGCATTGAAACTGTAGGAATAATTTGTAAAATAAAAACTAATATCTCCAGATGGTTGAAGCATTTCTAATTTTAAATGGATTCTTTATTTTAATGTATAACCACAAATTCTGATTTGTTAATCTTGCATTTTTATTATTTTTAAATGATTGCGGAAAATTATCTGCATGGTTGAATTAACCAGCACCTGGCTAACAGAGTATCCCAGTTCCTATCAAAACAATTATGTCAAATGTTCATGACGGTTCAGTGCCAGTGACTGCATTGTCCCTTTGCAGAATGTTATTAATTTATGGAAGAGTTTACAGGGATAATTATGAGAAGATTCTGGTGTGGTTGCAGCACCCTAATAGCAAGAAACAGGAGATAGCTTGACATTTGCAAATGGACACATGTAATTGGAACCCAGATTCCCAAGGTCAGTTTACAGCTATAATTATGCATAGCTCCAGGTGCAAATTTATTTGAGAGCATTCAGAAAACTATCAGTGAAAGTGAAAAATGTTGTATCAATGAACTTAAACAGATGTGGACAATTGAAAAGCAGTGTCACAATAATTTGATCAAAATTCTGAACGCTTTTGTAAAGACTTAAAATGCGTGAAACCATTAGGAATCAGTGCCAAATTGTAAGAGGAGGATACTAAAAACGAAAGCCCAAGGTGTGAACATTTTCTGGAGGCAGGTGCTGAAGGAAACTGGCATCCGAGCTCTGGTTAATGTGTATCAGTAATGAGAAGCCGGATAGATCTACTTATTTATTTATATCAGCAACTCCTTTCCATCTGTGCAAGTAATGAAATTAGCTGCAAGAAACACAGGTTACAGCAGTAATATATTAATTAGGCATGAACATTATTGTTGAAGGATGGCCATGAGGAATATATCTGACCTTTAAAAAGATGAGCAGCTGATTGCCTTTTAATTAACAGCCTTGTGCATAATAAATATAGTTCTAAATAAAGTTCACGGTGATTGACAAAAATAGATGCTCTCTATGACAATATAACATGTTATTGTCTAATGGTCTATATCTATACTGCTGGTAAGACGTAGAAACGAGCAACTGCAGATGCTGGTTACAAGGGATGTTACAAAAGATGTTACCAGGACTTGAGGGCCTGAGCTATAGCGATAGGTGGGGCAGGTTAAGACTATATTCCTTGGAGCATTGGAGGCTAAGGGCTGATCATATAAAGTTCTGAGGGAAATAGATAGGGTGAATGCACAATATTTTATCAAGGGTAGAGGAAGCAAAATCAGAGGACATAGGTTAAAAGCTGAGAGGGAAAAGATTTAATAGGAACTTAGGTAGGTCAGGAAAGATTGTTTAATAACATGAATGAAATAATTCTACAGACAATTTCCATTGCAAAAGTTGCTCATTGTGGTGAAGATATTTCCATAGTGCTCCTGGCCAGAATTAAGTAATTTTTAATCTATCATATATGGTGATATCATAGACAGTGAAGATGGTTTCTTAAAATTGTAGCATGATTTTGATTAACTGACATGTGGGCTGAGGAATGGCAAATGGAGCTTAATTCAGAGAAGAGCGAGGTGTTACATTTTGGGAAGTCAAACCAGGGCAGGACTTTAACAGTGAACCATGGGCCCCTGATGAGTGTTGTGGAGCAGAGGGATCCAGGGGTACAGGTGCATAGTTTGTTGAAAGTGATGTCATAGGTAAATACTATGGTAAAGAAGGCTTTTTGGACATTGACGTTCATCAGTTAGGGTATTAAGTATAGAAGGTGGGATGTTATGTTACAGTTGTACAAGACGTTTATGAGGCCGCATTTGGAGTGTTGGCCGAGTGTCATACAGCATGGAAACAGGCCCTTCAGCTCAACTTGCTCACACCGACCAACATATCTCATCTACACTATTCCCATCTGCCTGCTTTTGGCCCATATCCCTCTATACCCACCCTAAGCATGTACCTGTTTAATTGTTTCTTAAACATTGCAATAGTCCCTGCCACAACTACCTCCTCTGGCAGCTCATTCCATTCACCCATCTCCCTTTGTGTGAAAAAGTTACCCCTCTGATTACTATTAAATCTTTCCCCGTCACCATAAACCTATATCCTCTGGTTCTCGATTCCCCTACTTTGGGTATGAGACTCTGTGCATTCACCCTATCTATTCCTCAGTTCCATGGAGTTAGAAGACTGAGGTAGGCAGTGATAGCTCGAAGTAGATAAGGAAACAATAAAGGCAGATGGTGCCAGGTGGGTGGAGCAGTGGGGGAACATAAAGACAGGCTGGAGGCTGATAAGCAGTGACACAAAGGCTAGAGATGCCTCCTCTATATTGGCAAGACCAACCACAAACTAGGTGACCTTGCTCTGTGCCATCCCAAGCTCACGGTTGCATGCTATTTCAACCCCCCTTCCGATTCCCTATACCCATACTGTCCTATTACTGGCACTGATGATCCCAGTCACCCAGCATCCACATTGTGAATTATCAAGTTGAAATGCATAGTTATGAGCATTCATAAAAATTGAAAATCAGTGATGAGCAATGATAAATGGTCAGTATCTAATATATTGATTATTGAAATCTAATTATATAGGACCAGAGTGGTCTTGGTCTAGCTATCAGTGAAGACAACACAGACAAAGGTGTTATTATTAAAAGCTTGACTGACAATGGAGCAGCAATAAAGGTAAGATACCAACTCAGCTAATTTTACATTTTAAGTGTTTGTTGTTTGGTTCGGCAAACCTTGGATTTCTGAGATCGTATCCTCTTTTCTCAACAGTGTCGATTACACCATGTTTTCTCAATCTATTCCTTGTGTCCAAGTGTCAGTTTTGTGTGTCTGAATCTCACACCTTTGGCCAGAAAGTGATTCTAATGGATCTCTTCAGAGTTTTTATTTTCAATATTAAATTGAATTATCTTTGTGTACTGCAATCTATGGAAAAATAAACCTTTATTGCCATATTTAGATTGATGCATTGATAAACAAAACGTACATCTGTAGAGCAATATTAACGTATCCTAAGGTGCTTCACATGGATGTTGGAAAAGAACAGGATGTTGAAGCAATGAAGATATTAAGAGGAATGAATAAAATCCTGATATAAGAGATTAATTTTTATGGGATTTCTTGATCAAGAGGGAAAAAAAAGTTTGGGGAAAAAATTCCAGAATGGCGAATAAAATTAGCTGAAGCTATGTTATAATGTCTTGGCAAGAATGAGATGAGGGATTGAACTTTGGAGGGTGGGGGGACAAATTTAAGGGAAGACTATCCAGTTAATAGCTGGACCTTTGACAGCATTGATGTACAGAGAGATCTTGGACTTCAAGCCCACAGCGCCCTGAAAGTTCATAGTACATAGAGTGGTTAAAAAAATGACACAAAGTGCTGGAGTAACTCAGCGGGTCAGGCAGCTTCTATGGAGACCATGTAGAGGTGACCTTTTGGTTCGGGACCCTCCTTCAGACTGATTGTGGTGAGGGGAGAAAGCTGGAAGAGAGGTGGGGACAGGACAAAGTCTGGCAAGTGAAAAGTGGATAAACCACTCCCCAGAGGTTGGACAAACTTGGATTATTTTCTCTGGAGAGTCGAACGTTGAGAGGAGACCTGATGGAAGTTTATAAAATTTTGAGACTCATTAATAGAGTAGAGGGTCAGAATCGTATTCTGAGGGCATATCAAATACCAGATGGCATAGCTCTGAGGTCAGAGGGGGAAAGTTTAAAGGAGGGAATTTTTTTTCACACACAGGGAGGTAGGTGCTTTGGAACATGCCGTCAGAGGTAGTGGTAGAAGCAGATACTGTTGTGGCTTTTAAGACGATTTTAGATTGAACATGGATATGCAGAGACATGAGGGATATGGAGCACAAACAAGCAGATGGGATCATTTAATTTGGCATTATGTTCAGCATGGACTTTGAGGACTGAAGGACCTGTTCCTGTGTGGTTCTGTTGTATGTACTTAACAATTTTAAGGCAACAATTTTAAGGCGTGGACTAGTACAACAGTTTAGATTCAGAAAAAAGCACCATTTGTATAATTATTATAAGGCTGTGTGCAATGGTGGATGAGAGAGAACATTTAAATATTTGGCAAAGATTTTATATTTTGAGGCATTGCAATATCAGGAGCCAATGTAGATTAGCAAACATAGGGAATGTGAATATTTGTGAAGCATGCAGAATGGGAGATCAATTTGGCATTGAAATAATGCACGGACGTCAAATGCATGGAAGAGGGTATCAGCCGTCAGTCAATACAGTGATATTAGATTGGGAGATGAGTAATAATGTCAATGCAAAGGTACAACGTCTTTACAACGGCTATTGATTATCGACAGTCTGGTTTACCAGCCACATTGGGGAGGGAAGAGTATGTGGTATGTCTTGGGTGCTGGCTTTAATATTCCCAGTATTTAGCTGGAGGAGATTGTGCCTCAACCAAGAATAAAGATTAGGCAAATTAAAATACAGGTTAGGGATTTAACAGCAGAGTGGATGAGTTCTGGATTATTGGTGCAGAGATATTAATTTAATTCCTACCAAGGGAGGTGAGATATTTAAATTCAAGTGAATAAATCTGAAATTTAAAATTGTATAATGTCAGTAACCTGTGAAATTAATGGATTTATGTAAAAACCCATCTGGTTCCCTGCTATCCTTCACCCATCCTTACTTGCTCTGACTGGTTTGTGGCTCAAGACAGACTTTTCTTCTCTGTTCAGGGGCAATTGAACAATACATGCTTTATTTTTTTAATAGAATAGCAGAAAGTTGTTGAAAGTTGAGTGCAAAATAAGCATAGGGGTGACAAAATGGAAAATCCTAGTTTGACCCTTATGCATATCCTTATACATATCCTTTCATAGTCCATTTAAAGTGTATTTAACATCAGTCCAAGGCGACATTGGCTTCAAACTAATGCTCAAATTGTGCATTAGAGATTGGAAATTAAGAACTCAGTTAATTCTAAAGTGATTTAACGAGACTTCACCTGACTGCGAGTGTCAAGGACTTGCACTGCTATCTGATTAAATTCTCACTCCAAATTTAGTCTGAATTTGCACAATGTTAATTTGCAGTAAAACTATTTTTTATTGAAACCTCTGTTGTGTTTGAACTGTTGTCCTGGAATTTGATACGCAAACGTTTAAGAAATAAAAACAGAGGCAGGTCGTGCAATATTTTGAGCCTGCACCTCACTTCAGGATCTTGACTGATTTCTTACTTTGTCTATGTTCCTATCCCATCCCCGTATCTTAATTTCTTATGCAAAAATGTATTGATCTTAGCCTTGAATGTGTCAACATTCATGGCCTCTGATACAGAGAATCCCAAATATTCACAACCATTTGCATTTTTATTTCAGTTTTAAATGCCTGAGCAATTGACCCTTATTATAGCCCCTCCCCATTTTTCACATCAATCCCACTCAGAATCTTTTTGCTGCAGTGAGATCATCTCATACTCTTCTAAACTACAGTCAGTGCGGGCCAACCTACTCAATCTGTTGGACAACTCACTAAGTGGATTCTGAAGAAGATTCCATAAACATATCATTTCTTATCCAGTCTTTCTCTGTGTCAGTTTTTGGTCGTCGGTTGTTGCTTCCTAAAACTCTCCCAATATTCAGGGATATAGCATCTTCTTTATAATTAAATACTATCCTTAAACATTTTGTTGGCTGTGGACTGATTATTTTTCCTTCAGAGCTTGTAAATGCTGACAATTAGAGATTCAGGATATTCCTTTATCCTTGATCATCTGAAGACAATTCTCCCATTTCCTAATCTACTCTACTCAACTCAGTTCTTCTCTTATACCTATTTAATTGTTTTAAATAAAAGTATGCATCTTTGCTCCAGGAACTGCTTCAAACCGCTTTTCTCAATTTGATTTCCTAATCTTTAAAAATATCAATTTCCACCATATTTTTGTCCCTTCTTGTCATTTATCTAGATTTATTTCAATTTAATCCTTTGTTATCCCCCAAAGATTGGTCCTTACTTGTGGCTATTCCCTTCCCCATTCCTCCAACTCCACCCAGCAATTCATTTTGGCCTCGTGGTTACTCTTACTGCAAAATGTAAGGCACAGATTTATTCTTCAAAATATTGTTGCGGATTACTTCAGTAAAACATACCTTATAACAGTTTGTTGCAATTTATCATTTTAGGATGGAAGAATTCAAGTAGGAGACAGAATTCTGGCTGTGGATGACGAGAGTGTAGTGGCACAACCTCCAGAAAAGGTAATCTCTGAAAAGACCTTCTCTACATCGGTGAGAGCAAATGTTGACTAGGTGACCACATCACCGACCACTTGCATTCTGTCCACCAGTGCCTGCTGGAGGGCTTGGTTGCAAGCCACTACAATTCCCCTTCCCATTCCCATATTGACCTGGCTTTCCTCGGCCTCCGCCATTGCCGGAGTGAAGCTACATGCAAACTGGAAGAACAGCGCCTCATGTACAGCATGGGTAACCCAATGGCATGAATATTCAATTTTCCCATTTCAGGTAAAATCCCCCTCCATCTCTCCCCTTCTGATCCAACAAGGTCCTCTCATCATACCTTTCTTTTAATTTCTCCGTCTTCGCAGCATCTGCACCTAAGATGAGACTTTCTATTCTACGACATCCAAGATGTCCTCGTTCTTTTGTAAACGTGGTTTCCTGCACTGCTGTCAAAGATGGTTCTCTCACTTCATCAACCATGTGTTCCGTAGTTCTGCTCTTGCCCCTCTTCCACCATCACTCTCTCTGGTTCGACATTTCTCTCTCTACCTCCTTTTCATATCAGATTCGACCATCTGCAGCCCTTTGATTATTTTAACATCAACTTCCGCCTTGGTTACAATCTCCACTCCACTCTACCCCATCTGCATCAGCTTCCAATCAAACCCTCCTTTCTTGGATCCATCTATCTTTGCCAGAACCTAACCCGCCCCTTTCCATCATCTCTTTCTATCAGTTATCTCCCCTCAACTCAAAAACGGACATTACTTTTACAATAGTGATATTTATTTAAAAAAATCAATACATCAAACTACAAATGTGCATCAATTCAATTTGATTAAAATACGAAGTTTGGTTTCTTGGGCTGAGTTATTTTTGTATGTATGTGATAAGTCCCCTGAGCAGGATGACAGAACCATCAGTTTCTGACCTTCATCTCATTTGCAATGTTCACAGTGGAAGCGTGAATATCAAGAAAGAGCTGACCCACACAGTACATTTAATTTGTGGTTCTCTCTTGAATTGCTGGTTAAAGATCACTATATTCCAATCGTATTCTTCTCTAATTTTGAAAATTGGATAAGGTACACATTTTTTGTGTTTTTTTCTTCTAGGCTATCAACCTTCTCAAAAAAGTGAAAGGAGCAGTAAAGTTAACAATCAGTTTTCAGGACAGGTCCCTGCAACCATCTCCCCTTCCACCACTTTTATACCTTAACTCAGATTCTGAACTCTCAGATCACAGTAAGTACCTTCAACTTTTCCATTTGCTAGTGGGGTAACCTATCTGGAGTTACCATTTCAGTCCTAGATTGAAAGTTAATTGAAGCTGCCCAATTACTGTTCCTTGATTATATGGTATTTAATCCATTTACCACCTGAGATATGCCCGAATATAATTTTGCAGACATGTTGCACTTTCATATTAACTTATTTCTCCCTCAATATGAATTATTTCAGATAAACATTTATTAACTTTGCTTCGAAGATAGACAAAAAATGCTGGAGACAGGCAGCATCTCTGTAAAGAGGGAATGGGTTTTTTTCCCTGGTAACTTCAAAGTAACATTAAGTACTGTGCATTTTTTGTGATTTACATATTTGTGAGAAAACATTTCGAAGTCACCGTATCATGGAGTGTTGGATCAATGTAAACTACCAATGCACACTGTTTTCAGAGGAGCAAGTCTGAGAGTGCAGAGAGCAACAATTAATCAATGTAATATAATTTTCCATTGCCTGAAAGGAAAAATATGGAAATCATGTTATTCTGATTAGACGTTTTTTGCAATTACAGCTAAATAAAATCTATGCACTGGAAGAATAAGTGCAATTTATATGCCATCCATAATGTTGAAGTAGATAAAATGTTTCAGTAAATTTAAAGCTAATACAAACAGTCACATAAAGCATGTATCAAAGCAGCTAATAGAATTGTAAAATAAACTATTAATTAGAGGTCATAAATATCAAACTATATCATGCATTTTGGACAACACATGGAATATAATGACAAAGTTTGGCTTACAAAGCATAAACGGAACATCATAATATTGCATTCCAATCTTGTAGGCAATGTAAAGAAGAATCGCAAGGTAGTTACACAATGCCTGTGTCATGGCAAGAATAAGACACGTCTGCCTATTAAATGTTAATCCCAAATATTACCTCGCATTTAATTGTGGGAGTGAAAAAGAATGGTTTGCCATATAAAGATTGATCATTGTTTGAAATGGGCTTTTACATGGAGGCTATAGCACTGTAATTGTTTATGAAACAATTAGCTAACTCAATAGGTGAACCCTGTAGAATAGATGAGATTAAATGTGTCAACTGATCTTCCTTATTTGTCATTATCATTTATTCTGAAGAAATAAGACATGAATATATAAAATTGCTCCAAATGTAAATATCTCCATTAAACATTGGATTTTTGCTTTAGAAACTGCTTTTCATCAGAATGGCTACTTGGAATTCTAGTTGCAGATTGCATGTTAATAGTTCCTACAGTGTGGGGGAATAATCAATTTGCCAGAGCCCTTTGTTTCTAGAGCATAGGCAATGCTTGTTTTTCTTTTCAGGGTCTGACATTCAAATGAAAATGTGTTTGTGAATCTTCTATTGGTTTAATCACACTCAATTCTCATCTTTGTAAAGCTAATATATCTGTGCCTGCTGTGGTGCCAGATCCAGCAACCTGTCCTATAGTCCCTGGCCAAGAAACCATCCTGGAAATTTCAAAGGGGAGTTCAGGGCTTGGACTCAGCATCGTAGGTGGAAGGGATACATTGCTGGTGAGTAACCTCTTTGTGGACATGAGATATGTGAAAAGGAATCATACATTTCCAAGTTTTGTCATTATTCTACTGAGTGGTACAACATAAGACAGTAATTAAGAAACACAAGGTTTTTTTGTTCCTTGGAGCAGTAAATAGAGCAACATGAAGTAGTTTACTGGGTAAAATGCTTCTTTGCCATTTAGTTGGTAGTACAAATGGAAAGCCAAGATCTTCATCTGAAAATTTATGATTTGATAAAACTGAAATACTGAAGATGCTTGCCTGTATGAGGAGAACTGATGCAACTTGCCATTGTAATTGGGTGTGAAGAATAAGCTGTGGAAATGTATTGATACCACCAGAGGTATAGGGAGGTTGTACGGCATTCGGGTCACGACCCATGACCCATGACCCGTACTTTTGCTACGCTACGCCAAGTGGAGTACACGCGATGAACTGCAGGTAAGCACTGACCATTGTTTCCAGCATAGCGGGCCCGTTAAAACCCGCCAAAATGGTCAAATTTTGTGCTGTAAATAATTACGGAAATCGGGATAAGCGTGAGAGACATTTAGCCTACTTCAGAATTCCAAAAGTGAGGAGAAAAGACGGTAGATAGTGCACTGTATACTTGTATTTATACTTAGGCACTTCAAATATGTATGTCATGTTTTATACTTTGGCAATATAACAATGTTTTTTTATCATGCCAATAAAGTTTTTTACTTGAATTGAATTGAAATTGAATTGATAGAAGCGAGAGCAGAAGGGACAACAACAGCCAAAGTGCTTGGAGAACATTGGCCGTTTGCTCACTGCATTTCATCAACAGTAAGGCATTATTTGTGGGGGGTTTTCTTGATTTCTTTGGCATCTAAAAAGTTTCAGAAGTGATAAATCTGACTGTAAAATTTTAAAATCGCCCATGGTTCTCAAGTGGGTTTTTACATACAAAAAGAAAATGCCTCTGAAGCTAAATTTACAGCCAGATTTATCACTTCTGAGACTTTTTAGATACTAAAGGAATCAAGAAAAAACACAAATAATGTCTTAAATAAAATACAATAATGTCTTACTGTTGATGAAATGCAGCGAGCAAATTCGATAATTCCCAATATTTTCAATTTCGATATCTGCACAGCCAATGTTTGCCAAGCACTTTAGCTGTTGTTGTCCCTTCAGCTCTCGCCTCTCTTTACCTTCATTTCGCTTCACTTTTGGAATTCTGAAGTTGGGTACGTCTCTCACGCATACCCCGATTTCCACAATTTTTTACAGCGCAAAAATTCAACATTTTGGCGGTTTTTAACAGGTAGGAAAGTACGCGTTTCGTGTATTAACAACATATACCGGAAGCTGCGATGTCTTCCAGATGGATTGAGTGGCTCCGTGCGTCAAGCCCTATGACCCAGTGACCTTACGTGCAACCCCCCTATCCCAACCGGTTGTAGAAGGATTTGCTAATGACTTGTTCATTCTGGGTCCTTTAATTAAAAGTTCAGAAATGTCTGAGGTCTAAAGTGCCCCTAGACTGATTGGTAGTCAAGTGTAGGCACGGTACATTGGCACAGTGGTGGAGTTGCTGCCTTACAGCCCCAGAGACCCGGGTACGTTCCTGACTACGGTGCTGTCTGTACAGAGCTTGTATGTTCTCCCTGTGACCCTGTGGGTTTTTCTCTGGGTGCTCCGGTTTCTTCCAACATGCACAGGTTTGTAGGTAAATTGGCTTCTGTAAATTGCCTCTAGTGTGTAGTATAGAACTAGTGTATGGGTGATCATGGTCAATGAGGACACTGGGCCGAAGGGCCTGTTTCTACACTGTATCTCAAATCTAAACTAAACTAAAAGTGGGTTGATAGGTGGTTATGGGATATAGCTTTTTGGCTTAGAAGACCAGTTGATGCAACCCTATGGACGGATCTCTTATCAGCTAAGGATGTAGTCCCTCTCCCCATTCTCCCTTGTTGTAGCCCTTGCACTCTCACATGTATCTACACTTTATCTGATGTAACATTATATTCTGCTTATTTTAATTGTATTTACGTATGGATTTTCTACTTGGCAACCACTCAAAGTGTTTTAATTGTATCTCAGCACACGTGACAATAATAAACCAGTACCAGGAAAGGTAATATAATATGAGGTGGTGATGGGGTGTGTGTGCAGTGTTTCAGGTCTGAAGGACAGTAAATAGATAAATTCCAACACTGCTCAGTGACAGGCATAGCTGAGAACCATATGAACTAATTTTTCAAACATCCTTCAACTGCAAGTTGCACTGTATGTGCATGTCAGATATTGCAAGTAACTGATCTGTGCAAGTATGATTTGTGACAGGAAAAGGCAGTTTCAACTGACAGGTTGGCATGAGTTGATCTGGAAGCCATTGCAATTGGGAACCGTCCCAGAAAAATTTATTTCATGTTTTTTTTACTTCTGAGGAGAGAAATGTTACATAATTGAATGTCTAGCATAGAGAGAGGAGAAATAAGTATTTGCAGTACTGAGGTAGAGCCTGTGGACTTTAACATCATGGAGCTCGCAGTCCCTGGTTAGAGACCGACTTCAGGAACTCCAAGCTGCAGGAGCTTCGATCGCCCCGTCGTGGGAGCTTCGGCTGCTCCAACGCGGGGGCTTCGATTGCCGTTTACGGGAGCTGCGATCACCTCAACGGATGGTCCGACTGCGGGAGAATAAAGAGGGAAGAAGATTGGACTTCCATCACAGTGAGGAATGTGGGGAATCCTCTGTGGTGGATGTTTATGTTAACTTTTATGTGGTTGTGTGTCTTGTTGCTTTTTTTTAGTATGGCTGTATGGTAATTCGAATATCACAGTACCTTAATTGGTACATGTGATAATGAAAGACCTTTGAACATGTTGAACAACGAATCTTCCAATTTTGAGCTATAGGAATTAATGTTTGAAATTAAAATCTATTGATGCTGTAAAGGGACAGGACAGGTGATGTACCTGATCTGATTATCACAGCTCATATACACCGCAGCATCTGAATATCTATTGCAGTTTCAATCCTCTACAATGCTAGTAACTGATTGCAAAGTAATCATGCAGGTACAGCAGGCAGTGAAGAAAGCGAATGGCATGTTGTCCTTTATAACAAGAGGAATCCAATATAGGAGCAAAGAGGTCCTTCTGCAGTTGTACAGAGCCCTAGTGAGACCACACCTGGAGTATTGTGTGCAGTTTTGGTCCCCTAATTTGAGGAAGGACATTCTTGCTATTGAGGGAGTGCAGCGTAGGTTTACAAGGTTAATTGCCGGGATGGCAGGACTGTCATATGCTGAGACAATGGAGCAGCTGGGCTTGTACACTCGAGTTTAGAAGGATGAGAGGATATCTTATTGAAACATATAAGATTTTTATGGGCTTGGACACACTAGAGGCAGGAAACATGTTCCTGATGTTGGGGGAGTCCAGAACCAGGGGCCACAGTTTAAGAATAAGGAGTAAGCCATTTAGAACGGAGACGAGGAAACACTTTTTCTCAAAAAGAGTGGTGAGTCTGTGGAATTCTCTGCCTCAGAGGGCGGTAGAGGCAGGTTCTCTGGATGCTTTCTAGAGAGAGCTAGATAGGGCTCTTACAAATAGCGGAATCAGGGGATATGGGGAGTAGGCAGGAACGGGGTACTGATTGGGGATGATCAGCCATGATCACATTGCTGGCTCGAAGGCCCAAATAGCCTACTCCTGCACCTATTGCCTAGTGTCTAATCATATAGCTATCAAACTCTATCACAAAATAAGAATATGATGAACGTCTACAGTCCAATTAATGTAGCAAAAAACGTCATGAATTGTTGCAGATACAACAATCTTTTAAAGAAAGCCCATCATTTTAGCAAGTTAGTGAACAGGATGCTAATAAAAGGTAATTAACGGTGTTTCTCCAAGCACAGGGACTGCCTGACTTGTCGAATGTTTCCGGAATTTTCTGTTATTATTTCAAATTTCCAGGTTCTAAGCTTTTTTTAGAAACATAGAAATTAGGTGCAGGAGTAGGCCATTCGGCCCTTCGAGCCTGCACCGCCATTCAATATGATCATGGCTGATCATCCAACTCAGTATCCCGTACCTGCCTTCTCTCCATACCCTCTGATCCCCTTAGCCACAAGGGCCACATCTAACTCCCTCTTAAATATAGCCAATGAACTGGCCTCAACTACCCTCTGTGGCAGAGAGTTCCAGAGATTCACCACTCTGTGTGAAAAAAGTTCTTCTCATCTCGGTTTTAAAGGATTTCCCCCTTATCCTTAAGCTGTGACCCCTTGTTCTGGACTTCCCCAACATCGGGAACAATCTTCCTGCATCTAGCCTGTCCAACCCCTTAAGAATTTTGTAAGTTTCTATAAGATACCCTCTCAATCTCCTAAATTCTAGAGAGTATAAACCAAGTCTATCCAGTCTTTCTTCATAAGACAGTCCTGACATCCCAGGAATCAGTCTGGTGAACCTTCTCTGCACTCCCTCTATGGCAATAATGTCCTTCCTCAGATTTGGAGACCAAAACTATACGCAATACTCCAGGTGTGGTCTCACCAAGACTCTGTACAACTGCAGTAGAACCTCCCTGCTTCTATACTCAAATCCTTTTGCTATGAAAGCTAACATACCATTGCTTTCTTCACTGCCTGCTGCACCTGCATGCCTACTTTCAATGACTGGTGTACCATGACACCCAGGTCTCGCTGCATCTCCCCTTTTCCTAATCGGCCACCATTTAGATAATAGTCTGCTTTCCTGTTTTTGCCACCAAAATGGATAACCTCACATTTATCCACATTATACTGCATCTGCCAAACATTTGCCCACTCACCCAGCCTATCCAAGTCATCTTGCAGTCTCCTAGCATCCTCCTCACAGCTAACACTGCCCCCCAGCTTAGTGTCATCTGCAAACTTGGAGGTATTGCCTTCAATTCCCTCATCCAGATCATTAATATATATTGTAAATAGCTGGGGTCCCAGCACTGAGCCTTGCGGTACCCCACTAGTCACTGCCCGCCATTGTGAAAAGGACCCGTTTACTCCTACTATTTGCTTCCTGTTTGCCAGCCAGTTCTCTATCCACATCAATACTGAACCCCCAATGCCGTGTGCTTTAAGTTTGTATACTAATCTCTTATGTGGGACCTTATCGAAAGCCTTCTGGATGTCTAGATACACCACATCCACTGGTTCTCCCCTATCCACGCTACTAGTTACATCCTCGAAAAATTCTATAAGATTCGTCAGACATGATTTACCTTTCGTAAATCCATGCTGACTTTGTCCAATGATTTCACCACTTTCCAAATGTGCTGCTATCCCATCTTTAATAACTGACTCTAGCAGTTTCCCCACTACCGATGTTAGACTAACTGGTCTGTAATTGCCCGTTTTCTCTCTCCCTCCCTTCTTAAAAAGTGGGGTTACGTTTGCTACCCGCCAATCCTCAGGAACTACTCCAGAATCTAAAGAGTTTTGAAAGATTATTACTAATGCATCCACTATTTCTGGAGCTACTTCCTTAAGTACTCTGGGATGCAGCCTATCTGGCCCTGGGGCTTTATCGGCCTTTAATCCATTCAATTTACCCAACTCCTTTGACCCGCGGTCCCCTGCTATTTCCGGCAGATTATTTATGTCTTCCTTAGTGAAGACGGAACCAAAGTAGTTATTCAATTGGTCCGCCATATCCTTGTTCCCCATGATCAACTCACCTATTTCTGACTGCAAGGGACCTACATTTGTTTTAACTAATCTCTTTCTTTTCACATATCTATAAAAACTTTTGCAATCAGTTTTTATGTTCATTGCCAGTTTTCTTTCATAATCTATTTTTCCTTTCCTAATTAAGCCCTTTGTCCTCCTCTGCTGGTCTCTGAATTTCTCCCAGTCCTCTGGTATGCTGCTTTTTCTGGCTAATTTGTACGCATCGTCCTTCGCTTTGATACTATCCCTGATTTCCCTTGTTATCCATGGATGCACTACCTTCCCTGATTTATTCTTTTGCCAAACTGGGATGAACAATTTTTGTAGTTCATCCATGCAGTCTTTAAATGTCTTCCATTGCATATCCACCGTCAACCCTTTTAGAATTAATTGCCAGTCAATCTTGGCCAATTCACGTCTCATACCCTCAAAGTTACCTTTCTTTAAGTTCAGAACCATTGTTTCTGAATTAACAATGTCACTCTCCATCCTAATGAAGAACTCAACCATATTATGGTCACTCTTGCCCAAGGGGGCACGTACAACAAGACTGCTAACTAACCCTTCCTCATTACTCAATACCCAGTCTAAAATAGCCTGCTCTCTCGTTGGTTCCTCTACATGTTGATTTAGATAACTATCCGTCATACATTCCAAGAAATCCTCTTCCTCAGCACCCCTGCCAAATTGATTCACCCAATCTATATGTAGATTGAAGTCACCCATTATAACTGTTTTGCCTTTGTCGCACGCATTTCTAATTTCCTGTCTGATACCATCTCCAACTTCACTACTACTGTTAGGTGGCCTGTACACAACACCCACCAGCGTTTTCTGCCCCTTAGTGTTTCGCAGCTCTACCCATACCGATTCCACATCCTCCAAACTAATGTCCTTCCTTTCCATTGCTTTAATCTCCTCTCTAACCAGCAACGCTACCCCACCTCCTTTTCCTTTCTCTCTATCCCTCCTGAATATTGAATATCCCTGGATGTTCAGGTCCCAGCCTTGGTCACCCTGGAGCCATGTCTCCGTGATCCCAACTATATCATAATCATTAATGGCTATCTGCACATTCAACTCATCCACCTTATTACGAATACTCCTTGCATTGAGACACAAAGCCTTCAGGCTTGTTTTTACAACGCTCTTACCCCTTATACAATTATGTTGAAAAGTGGCCCTTTTTGATTGTTGCCCTGGTTTTGTCTGCCTGCCACTTTTACTTTTCACCTTGCTACCTATTGCTTCTACCCTCATTTTACACCCCCCTGCCTCTCTGCTCTTGTACCCATCCCCCTGCCACATTAGTTTAAATCCTCCCCGACAGCACTAGCAAACACTCCCCCAAGGACATTGGTTCCATTCCAGCCCAGGTGCAGACCGTCCTGTTTGTACTGGTCCCACCTCCCCCAGAACTGGTTCCAATGCCCTAAAAATTTGAATCCCTCCCCCTTGCACCATTTTTCAAGCCACGTATTCATCTGCAATATCCTCCTATTTCTACTCTGACTGGCCCGTGGTACTGGTAGTAATCCAGAGATTATTACCTTTGAGGTCCTACTTTTAAGTTTATCTCCTAACTCCCTAAATTCATCTTGTAGGACCTCATCCCTTTTTTTACCTATATCGTTGGTGCCAATATGCACCACGACAACTGGCTGTTCACCCTCCCCCTCCAGAATGTTCTGCAGCCGTTCAGTGACATCCCTGACCCTTGCACCAGGGAGGCAACATAGCATCCTGGAGTCTCGTTTGCGGCCGCAGAAACGCCTATCTATTCCCCTTACAATTGAATCCCCTATTACTATTGCCTTTCCACACTTTTCCCCCCGCTCATGTGCCGCAGAGCCACCCATGGTGCCATGAACTTGGCTGCTGCTGCATTCCCCTGATGAGCCATCTCCCTCAACAGTATCCAAAATGGTATACCTGTTTAGGAGGGAGATGACCGCAGGGGACTCCTGCACTACCTGCCTACTGCTACGCTGGCTATTGGCCACCCGTTCCCTTTCTGCCCTCTTACCTTTTACCTGCGGTGTGACCAACTCGCTGTACGTGCTATCCACGACTTTCTCAGCATCGTGGATGCTCCAGTATGAATCCAGCCGCAGTTCCAATCGTTCAATGCGGTCTGCCAGGAGCTGCAGCTGGACACACTTCCTGCAAACGTAGTCACCAGGGACACCGACCATATCCCTGATCTCCCACATGTTGCAGGCTGAGCAAACCACGGGGCCAATCTCCACTGACATGTCTTACTCCCAAATTAACTCTATATTTAATATTAAAAAACACAAAACTTTATCCTTTAAACTTTACTAATAAATACTAATAAATACTGTACACTCAACTCCCAGAATCCTTAACTCCCAGAATCCTTAACCTGAAGGCAGAAATGTAAAAATGTAAACCCGGTCCTCTTCCACCAATCAGAGGCTTCCACCAGACTCCTTCTCTGGAACGTTGCTGATTTTGGTGTCAAGTCCCCTCGCACCAACGGCTCCCTAGGCCTCTGTGAAAGCAAGCCCCGCGATGTATTTTATACTTACAGCGCATGTTTTATGTTTGTGTCAATCATTGGGTCAATTTTTCACCTATAAAATAATTTGTTTTAAGATCACTAAACTTGTATACCCTAATGTTTTGATAACCATCTGCGAAATAAAATCTACTTCCCACTTCCAGTGCCTTTTATTTATTGTACAATGAGGTTAGGAAAACCGTTTCCAGCTGTGTAAAAAATCTGATAATGTTAAATGATAACTGTGGATTTATTTCAGGATGCAATAGTTATTCATGAAGTGTACGAAGAGGGTGCAGCAGCTAAAGATAACAGGCTCTGGGCTGGAGACCAAGTCTTGGAGGTGAGTAAGGAAGATTACATTTTGGACATGCAGTACATAAATTTTATAGGTAACGACAATTAGATTTATCAAACAAATTATTTTTTATTTAAAATCATTAGATCCACCCACCTTCTCACCACATCAGTCAATCTGTTTCTTACTGCAGAAATATATTATATTTTGCTTAAATTCATTAATGCGACCTCAATGGCCATTCCTAATAACTAATTACTAACATGAAATGCAAACATTTGATTTGCCACAAGACATTTTGAATAATCATATGTTTATAACTTTGAAGACTAACTATCCATAGAATCGACCTTTGACCTCCGAGATATGCAATCGCATTGAAGAAATGCTTAACTGTGGAATTTTGTTTCATTCGACAATAACATTTCCTTTGTTTCTGTGTTATTGCCTGTTCCTTTAAATTTAATCACAGCAAAACAACTTTCAACATTTGTATTTTTGGCTGGGAAACAATGGTTAAGGGAGGTTAAGTTATGAACGACAGGCTAAGCACAGAAATCCAACCAATACCTTTGCCCAGTGTTCCATAGTTTGCCAAATTTGTGTTTAATTGTTAACTCCATTCTAAAAGAAAATACTGGTTATAAATTGGGCAGAGCCTGAAATGACAGTATTGCATAGCAAGTGCTAGCAATTTTGTGCAAGGCTCTCTGAAGAAATGATATCAGATACAAAGCCCAAGGCAAAATTTAGTGGCTTGTAAGTAATATTAAAGTGTGTACTGCACATTGTTTGACATCATTGGGCTCATCATTTGAAAGAAGGAAATGGAACACGCTTCCATAAGTGCATTACCAACATGCTAAGTACCTGTTTGTGTTTTACAATTAAATTTGTGATATATTTTGATGAAATACCATATAAAATCATTGTACTGCATGATAGAATTTCAAAACCACTACATTTATAGTTATTGGAAAAATAAAATTATTTGTGTCTACTTTTTAATGAAAGAATGATGGAGAATGATGTGTTTTGTCGGATGCAGACTCTGGGGGAATGAAAGAAAAGGACCAGGAGACTCTATCCCTGTTCTGTGTTGAGGGGAGGTGGGGGAAGAGCAGAGCTGCGAGAAATGGAGGAGTCACTAGTTTGGTGAACTGCTATGTGAAACTATGTTTTCAGAAGAAAGAGGACATCCCAGCTGTCCTAGAGTGGAAAGTCTCATATTGGGACTAGATGCAGCCTTCTCTACATTGTGGAAACTAACTCTGGACGAGGCAACTGCTTCACCAAATGCTGGCACTCTGTCCGTCAGAGCCAGCTGAAACTCCCGGTGAAAAGCCCCTCAGCCTCCTGCACATCCCTCAGCCTCCGGCACCCCAGAGAAAACAATACCAAATCTATTAAACCTCTCCTTTAGTTAATACCCTCTAATTCAGGCTCTTCTGAACCATCTCCAAAGCCTCCACATCCTTCCTGTAATGGGACGACCAGAACTGCATAATACTCCAAATGCAGCATGTCCAATGTCCTATAAGGCTGCAACGTTACTGGTCTCTCGCTTTCAGGGAGCTATGGACCTGAATCCCAAATTCCCTCTGCACATCAATGCTATTTAGAGTCCTGCCATTAACTGTATATTTTCCCCTCATATTCGACCCTCCAATCCTCGATTATCTTTACTCCCTTCTTAAACAAAGTCATAGAGTCCTCCTGCGCTCCAGATTGGTCAAGTGTGCCATCCAATGGAATTCCTGCTATACACAACAATTATACAAAATGTATTTAGCTTGTGTAGATATATTTAACACAAAACCAAAGACTTTAGTAATAACTTAGAACGCAGGCTTTATTTTGCACACTAATTTAATGTAATTATTCAAACAGTAGTAAAACAACCACATTCTGATGCAATATTTCAACTATATTATGAAAGCGGTCTACAGTAATATGTGGTCACTTTATTTCAGGTTTGAATAGCAAGGAAAAACCTTTTTCACGTTTGTCAACAGAACATAATTCATTTTTACTTCTTCATATTGGCCATTGTTCTATTGTTGCATGGGTCATGATTCTATACAATATTGTGTGTTCATTCAGGTGTACAATAGGTATGATGCAATTCAGAAGCACATCTGTTTTTCACCATGGAAAATGAAAAGTTAAAAAATAAGAAAATGGTTGAAACTTGGGTTGATAATACTCAGATCTTTGTGGGCAGTTACTGATCAGCATTGGCAACTACAAAATGTGTTCATCTCAACTAAAAATGTGATGACACCCAGATAAATTGACTAATTACTGCCAAAGAACATGAAATCTTTAGAGTCATGCAGCACTGAAACAGGCTCTTTGGCCCATCTTGATATGTAGATCGAGATGCCCCATCTCCACTTCTCTCATCTGCCTGTATCTCTCTATACCTTTCATATCAATGTACCTTTCCAAATGTCTTTCATACCTTTCATACCAATGTACCTGTCCAGTCTGAAGAAGGGTTTCGGCCCAAAACGTCGCCTATTTCCTTCGCTCCATAGATGCTGCTGCACCCGCTGAGTTTCTCCAGCATTTTTGTGTACCTTCAAATGTCTTTAAATGTTGTTATAGTATCTGTCTCAACAAAATGTTGTCCCTCAGGTTCCCATTTAATTTTTCCAGTCTCACCATCAACCTATGTTGTCTGGTTCTTGATTCCCTTCCTCTGGAATGCATGAAACTGATGATGTTTAATTAAAACATAGACATACACCAAAATAGAGAATAATTAAGCATAATCTTCACTTTTATTGCATGTTGGCGAGCCTACTCAATACCAGAGCCAGATGAAAGATCATCCGATCACCAGCACTTTCTCTACACCCATGGTGTAGCGTGCAAATGCTTAAGACTAAAGTGCATTGCCATGTTTACTGGACTTATCCTGAAAGTTCTCAGCAGGCCTGCTGGTTTGTCTTGACTACTATCCAAATGAATGTAGGTAGATAAGGTAGAAATCAGAGAACAAAGGAAAAAAGAACAAAAAGTATAAACGATTGAGGAAAGGAACAAGAGAGGATATGGGGTGCCGGAAAATAGCACAGAATAAGCAAACAAGCAATGTAAGAATGAAAAGAACAAGGAAAATATGCCAGATTGAATGTGAGGCTACAATAAATTTGCTTGCTTTTCAAATCTTGATTTGTGAGAAATGTCTCTAAAGATGCATTATGCTTCCTTTTTAGGTAAATGAAATTGATTTAAGGAATGCAACGCATGAAGAAGCAATCACAGCCTTGAGACAGACACCACAGAAGGTGCGACTCACCGTGTTCAGAGATGAAGCACAGTACAAAGATGAGGAGAATTTAGATATATTTTTTGTGGATCTTCAGAAGAAAGTTGGAAGAGGATTGGGCCTGAGCATTGTAGGAAAACGGTAAGATGATCCTTCACATCCAAAGTTAAAATTAAATATTAGAGAGTATATAAATGTACTCATAGGTTCTTCAGCACCATGTGTTGATGAGAAATTTGAAGAGGCCCTAAATTTAGTTTAGTATAGAGATAGAGCTGGAAACAGGCCCTATGGCCCACTAAGTTCCCACCGGCAAACAATCACCCATATACTAGTACAATCTTAGATTCAAGAAACAATTTACAGCAGCAAATTAACCTACATACCCACATTTATTTGGAATGTGGGAGGAAGCCAGAGCACCTGGAGAAAACCCACGTGATCATATGGAAAAAGCGCAAACTCCATACAGACAACACCCATAGTCAGGATCGAACCCGGGTCTCTGGCGCTGTGAGGCAGCAACTTTACCAATGTGCCACCCATGATTTGAATTTCCAAATTTGATTCGAAAAACTTATTTTTCGATTGTAAAATTGTGTTTGTTCCTCGTTTTGTCAAAACTAAAGAGGAAAACAAAGGTATTATAGACCAGTTATGGTGATTTCTTAGTTTTAGAAATTATTTGAAGTCTATAGCTAAAAATAAAATCCCAGAAATTGGAACAATTTGTACCTTTTTTTTCTATGTACAAGAAGCAAAATCATTTTTCACTTGACTTAATGTAATTTTGCCTATTTCTGGTTGAGGCCCCAACTGTCCAAAAGACAAGGCACTTCCAGGCATGATCCATCTGAGCATTCATGTCATTTCCTCAGCCTCATTTTTGCATAGTCATCAGCAACATGTGGACACTTATTCTTTCCATAATAACTGAAATTGGTACGAAAATGAGCAACTCATGACCTGCAATTTTCACAAATTGTACAACTAAGGCTAAATGTATTTAGTTTTTAAGCAGGAGTGTCTGAACACCCTGAATACTTTGACCTAATCAGATTCATCCACTGTTGCGAAGGCTAAATAATGCATGTGAAATCCGATTGAATTTGTGAAAGGTGACAGGAATCGTGAACAGAGAAATTACTTTTGATAAATTCTCTGATGAGATTGTAAGATATAGTTAGCATGGAACTGAAAGTAAATTATTGAACAAGTTAGAAAATTGGCAGAACAGCGGACATCAAAGAGTAATGATCAGTGATTGGCATTCAAATGTCAACATGTAATGGGCGGCATCAGATATGGATCTGGATTGGGACGATAGCTATTCCCAGTACTTTCTAACTAATGTGATTGATACAAAGCCACACATCCAAGCTTTCTAATAAGGGTGTAATTAAACTGTAAAGGGTGCAGAAAAAGGTTTGAGGATGTTACCAGGTCTGGAGGTATTGAGCGATAAGGAGAGGATGGATAAGCAAAATCTATTTTCCTTGGAGTGGAGGAGGCTGAAGTTTATACAATCATTAGTAGCATCGTGAGTCAGGCAGCATCTGTGGAGGAAAATGGACGGCAACGTTTCAGGTTGGGACCCTTCTTGTTCTTTGCTCAAGATTTCAGCATTTGCAGACTTGTGCAGTTTACTGGTGGCTTCAATAAGTTTTAAAAGAAAATTGAAAACATGGTTGTTGTGAAATGAAGAAGGAGAAATGGACTCGAGGATGGTGTTGTGTGTTTGTGCCCCAACCTCTGAGGATACTTGTTACAAATTTACCTGCACTATTTTCTGACTATCCTAACCCATGGAAACTCATTTATTTGAAACTGTCATGTCAGGTTGTTTTCTTAGTGCAAAAAGTAAGTAAGAAAGTGTGGTCACTTAATTTTATATCTCATATAAACATGAGGTTATATATTTACACAAATTAAAATATCACATGCAGTTTCATCTAATGTATTTCAATAGCATATTCTGTCAAAACTCTAGAACACTTGAAATGAATCTAAATATTTTAACAGGATTGGAACTGGAGTATTTATCTCAGACATTGTTAAAGGCGGGGCTGCTGAACTCGATGGGCGGCTGATGCAAGGTGACCAAATCTTGTCAGTAAATGGAGAGGATATGCGAAATGCTTCACAGGAGACTGTGGCAACAATACTAAAGGTAAAACCTGGAGTAACTGCACTAAGAGACCAGAGATTCAAACCCACATGACAAGATGCTAAAATAGCATGAATGGGACACTGATACCAATTTTATCCAAAGTTCCTGGGAAGTGATTTTCACATGTGCATGCTATGTAGAATGTGTGTATAAATGGTCTCATTATTGGATCTTTAAATCTTTATGCACATTGAATGCTAAGGACTTTTTGTAGTTGGTTGTTAACTGTGAACTAGCTTGCACAATGTCGCTTTGTATCTAGAGCTCTTTAAGTAATGTTATCAATTGGAATTGCATTTGGAAGTACAGTAAACCCTCACACATATGGACCTCTATATAACTAATTTTGGTTCTAGCGGACCAAGGCGTAGCATTGGGCAGGTGTTTGCAGCGGCTGCCAAAAAGCAAAGTCCCAGAGTGTTGGACTCTGGGACGCAACCATTGCACCGCATCACCCTGGCAGTGTGTGCCTTGATTGCCTGGTAACGGCGCAACGCTCCTATTGAACCACCCCCCACCTCCACCAGGTTACCCAATGAGCTGGCGCCACGTGGTGTACTTCCAGTTGCAGAAGCAGAGAGAGAGAGCAGCATGAAGGCAGCATTAATACCTGGCCTATGAATTCCCAATGGTTTAACGGTTCCCCTCCACTGATGCTGTGTTTCTTCCCACCAAACTTTGGGTTAAACATTATTATTTATCCTCCACACCTGGTTACAGAGAACAATCGGCAATACGGGACATTATTTCCCCCCCCTCCCGCAGTCTGTTATTGTAAGGGTTTACTGTAGTGAGTTGCTTGAGATTAAATATTTTGAAGAGTACTGAAATGGGCAGGGGAGAAAACACTTCAGGCGTGGAAGGGACATCATGCCGGCAGAGGTAGATGACTGGGAGTAACAAGGTGCTCTGGAAGGCCAGCCACAGATTATAGGAGGTCTCACTTGAAAAACGCACAGAAATTTGATCCATTTTATAGTCCAGGTGAACCCATCAGTCTTGAGTGATTAAAAGCAAAATTCAAGTAATTTAACAAATCTGAAAGTGAGAGTAGCCTCAAAAGCTATAATCATGAAACGCTCTCCTGGATGGCATATTTTGAACAATGAAAAAGTATAATGTCCTTTGATTAATGTCATGAGTATTGGGCTTCGTTTGCTACTGAATTTTACAGTAATGACAAGTGACCTAACCAGTCTCTGGCTGCAAATATCTAGCACACCCAAAATAAAAACAGGAAGTGCTGGAAACATTCAGCAAATCGGGCAACTTTTTGTGGAGACAAAAACAGTTTATCTTTCAGATCAATGACCCTTCATCAGTGGACAGGCAGTCCGTCAGAAAATAGTTGCTGCTCACCCCAATTTAACCTTCCTGTGTATCTCAGTAAACATTCTTCAGTTCTTTTAAAGTTATTTCCTGTTGCTAAGCTTTTTCACATTGGACCCAGCCCCCAGAGCAGGTAATTCAATCACAAATCAGTACAAAAATCTATTTGGTGCTGATTGTTCAGTGCTCGTTGCAAAATCAAAGCCATTAGAAATTCTGCAATACCCTGCACTAATTTCTGACCATTCAAGTCCATGCAAAGCCATAGGATTTTCTATATATACTCTTAGTGAACAAAGCAAACAAGCAAAGTGGTGAAGTGGGAATATTATTGTAATTAAATTGGTAACATAGCTTTGGACTTTCTTATATCCAAAACGTGTTTATTTTTTACAGTGTGCTCAAGGATTAGTTCAGTTGGAAGTTGGCCGTCTGAAGGCAGGCTCATGGATTTCCTCCAGCAGTACATCACACGGCAGTCAGGTCAGGATTATTTGCTGTTTAAATACTGGAGTTCATGTCTCGATGGGATTTGCTGGAAGTTAATCAGAATTTCCTATCTTTCAATTAATCGGTGATATGTTAATTGGAATAATGCCTGGCCCTCAGACAATATGCTTTCAGTTCATTGACCACCAAAATGCAATTTAATGAAATTATGTGAAAGTAGTTACTGTGTGTTTGGAACACTCTGGTGCACCTCTTGTGGCAAATGACATATGAACAGATCTGTAAGCAGATTGTCTCTCTGCTGGGGATATTTGCCAGTGATGTAATACTCACAGCTTCAGTATCATTTTGGAGATCTATATTGTTTTAATTAATATGCATACCCCCAGTTTATTAATTGTTGCAAAATCACGATAGCATTGTCGTCTTGGGGATCAGTTAATCAATGTGAAAACCATTGTGCGAGTGGTTTAATATTTATGCTAAAGCCTTAAGGGAATGGTAGCTTTATTGCACATCCTAGAGCTCCAAATAAATTTGTGTTTAAACATATATACTCTGTTCAAGCAAAAAGGGTGAAATACATTATGAAAGCTCTAATATTCTGTTAATAGGTGATGAAATGCATTCAATAACAGGTAAATTTTGTGAATTAGGAAAGCATTAAATATCAAAACTGGGGAAAAGTAATTATCTCTGGTTTAAAAATATTACATTGTTAAACCATAGAAAAATGATCTACTTAGTAGAACTGCAAGATAAATTCAGTAAATTAGGTGGCAAGTTTTATTTTAAATTCACTATGATTATTTTCTAATTGGAGGTTTTTTTTTAAGGAAGCACTTACTTTCCAAATGGGAAATTAAAATTGCATTAATTCATTTTATTGTAACATTATCTCTTAATTATAAAGTGCTCTGCTGGGCAGTTTCAATAATGTTGTAAAAAGAGGCAGGCAGCAAATCAATCTATGTCTGATTGAGGAAAGTGAATCTCCAACTGTGCTAAGGGGTTGCACCTAAAACATCAGCGTCAGGTGATGATCTCGGATATTTATTTTAATTTTCGCTACATTATGGACCTAAGTTGTGAATTGTGGTGATGCGGCATATATGGGCTGTGCTTTGTCAAGGAAGCTAGACAGAAAGAAAATACCATTTTGATAACTATTAATCAAGAAATAATTGTTGATATGTCAACAAGAATGAATGTCATTTAAGACTATGATGGTTTAACACATAAAATTGAATGTTTAAGAGATGTACTTTTTTATACAGAGTGGTGGGTTGCCTGGGGTAGTGGTGGAGGCAGATCCAATAGTGCCATTTAAGAGGCTTCTAGAGAGGCACATAGATATGCAGGGAATGGAAGAATATGGATCACATGCAGGCAGAGGAGATTAGTTCAACTAGATATCATGTTTTGCACCGAGATTGTGAGTTGAAGGGCCTGTTCCTGCGTTGTACTGTTCTGTTTTCTATGAATTAAACAATTTCTTCACTGTAGTTAATTGGTGAACAGCCCAAAGGATTAGGCAAAAATAGACTGAATTCGATGTGTATTTACATCCCAATGCCACTCCCATTCGCCTGGTATACAAGTTACTTCCTCTCTTTTAAATTGGATAAGCTTGATTAATTGCGATTTATTTTGATTTAACCTAGATGAGCCAAGAAAGTGGCACAAGTAATCTGTCTAGTTTTGGAGCTGCTGTGACCACTTCACAAAACATTGCCAGCATCAAGAAGAATACAGCTGATTCCTCACAGAGGAACTCGGGTAAAATATTAGAATTAGATAATTAATATGTCTGGAATTTCTTTACTTGTACTATTTCCAACTTTAACCTCTGGGCAATTTGCAGTCGTTTATTGCGAAAAACAGCAGTGAAACAGGTCCTTCGGCCCATCGAGTCCCCACCGACCAGCGATCCCCATACACTAACACTATCCTACAATAGGAACAAATTACAAATGTTATCAACGCCAATTAACCAACACACCTCTACATCTTTGGAGTGTAGAAGGAAACTGGAGCACCCCGGTGAAAACGGGGGGTGAACGTACCAACTCTGTACAGACAGTACCCATAGATAGGATCCAACACAGGACTTTGGCGCTGTAAAACGGCAACTCTACCACTGCGCCACGATCATCCAGATGATGAAGATTTTTTCATATCATCCACTGCAAAGTTAAATCTTCAATAGAAAGTATAAAAAAACAATATTTGGTTCTCCTCTGCCTGATTAAAATAGATATATATTTTCAAATCTTTGATTCTAACGATGGAAATCACATACCTCAACTCCATCCTATACCCCCTGCTCCAATCTCTCCCAACCTATGTCCAAGGCACCTCACTTGCCTTTCGTCTCTTTAGTGACATCTGATTTCCGAGCCCCCACTCCTTCATCTTTACTATGGATGTTCAATCACTCTACACCTCCTTCCCCTACCAGGAAGGATTGAAAGCCCTTTGTTTATTCCTTGACCGCAGAACTATCCAATTTCCCTCTACTAACATACTCCACCTAGCGGTGCTGGTCCTCACTCTTTAGAACTTCTCCTTCGAATCCTCCCACTTCCTCCAAGTCCAAGGCATAGCTATGGGCACCTGCATGGGCCCCAGCAATGCTTGCCTCTCTGTAGGGTACGTTGATCAATCCCTATTCCAGCAGTACACTGGCCCAGTCTCCGAACTCTACCTCTGCTGAACTCATGGACCTCATCAACTTCACCACCAATTTCCATCTTGCACTAAAATGTACTTGGACCATCTCCGACACCTCCCTCCCCTTTCTTGATCTCACAGTCTCCATCACAGGAAATAGAGTATCGACAGACGTCTATTACAAACCGATTGACTCCCACAACTATCTCAACTACACTACCTCCCACCCTGCTTCCTGCAAAGACTCTATCCCGTACTACCAATTCCTCCGTCCATGCTGCATCTGCACCCAAGATGAGGTGTTCCATACCAGGATATCCGAGTTCTTCTCATTCTTTAGGGAACGGGGGTTCCTCTCTCCCATCATAGATGAGGCCCTCACTCGTGTCTCTTCGGTACCCCGCAGCTCCGCCCTTGCTCCTCCTCCCCCTCCCCCTAGTTGCAATAGAGACAGAGTCCCCCTAGTCCTTACCTTTCACCCCATCAACCGTCGCACACAACACATAATCCTCCGAAAATTTCGCCACCACCAACATCATACCAACACTAGTCACATCTTACCATCACCATGCCGTTCCGCCTTCCGCAAAGACCTTTCCCTCCGCAACTCCCTGGTAACTCATCCCTTCCATAGACAATAGATAATGGACAATAGGTGCAGGAGTAGGACATTCGGCCCTTCGAGCCAGCACCATCATTCAATGTGATCATGGCTGATCATCCCCAATCAGTACCCTGTTCCTGCCTTCTCCCCATATCCCCTGACTCCGCTATCTTTAAGAGCCCTAACTAGCTCTCATTTGAAAGTATCCAGAGAACTGGCCTCCACCGTCCTCAGAGGCAGAGAATTCCACAGACTAACAACTCTCTGTGTGAAAAAGTGTTCCCTCGTCTCCGTTCTAAATGGCCTACCCCTTATTCTTAAACTGTGGCCCTGGTTCTGGATTCCCCCAACATCGGGAACATGTTTCCTGCCTCTATTGTGTCCAAACCCTTAATAATTGTATTGTATTGTATTCAAATTTATTGTCATTGTCTCAATTAGAGACAACGAAATGAATTTTCCTTACAGGCAGTATCATAAAAATAATAAATAATAAATAATAAAACATATTAAAAATAAAATTGAATTAAAAAATTTAAAAAAGAAGAAAAGCACAAACACAGAAAGTCCACGACACAACATAACATAGTGGCACCAAGGTGAGGAAGGCACCATAGTCCAGCCTCCCCTCCGATCTTCCCAGATGTTCATCCGTGGTCTGGGCCTTCCGAGCACCCGCAGTCGCCGCACCGGGCGGCCCGATGTTCAGGCCCTCACGCCGGGCTGGTGGAACGTCGACGCCGATCCCCGATGGTGAACATCCTCCTCCTCAGCGGCCCGGACCTCCTGATCAGCCGCCTCCCGCAGCCGGAGTCCGCAGCTCCCGAGTCCGCAGGCCGAGCCGGGCGGAGTCGCAGGACCCCGCGTTGTTGATCAGCGCCGCCCGCGTTGGGAGCTCCGCAAACCGCAGCTCCATGATGTCGGTGCAGCAGGTCCAGCACTCCGGGCTCCAGACGGCGATCCCCGGTAAGGCATCGCCAGCCCCGCGATGTTACAGCGCTGTCCCGCCGCTGCTGGAGTTCTGGTCGATCCCGGCAGGAAAGGCCGCGCCAATCCAGTAGGTAGGCCGCTGGGGGGGTGAGGATGCGACTCGAATAATAGTCGCGTCCTCTCCAGGAAGCGACCGAAGGACGGTATCCCCCTTACCGTGCCCTCTTCCCCCACATAAAGACATTTAAAAAAACATAAAAAACACACTTTAACATAACTAAAAAAACAAAAAGATACCGGGCTGAAGGTGGAGGCTGCTGGCACCAGCGCCACCGGAAGTAATATGTTTCAATAAGATATCCTCTCATCCTTCTAAACTCCAGAGTATACAAGCCCAGCCACTCCACTGCCTCCCCAGGTATCTTCTCCTGCAACCGCAGAAGATGCAACACCAGTCCCTATACCTCCTCCCTCTGTCCAGGGACCCCAACAGTCCTTTCAGGTTATGCTGAGGTTCACTTGCACCTCCTCCAACCTCATCTATTGTATCCATTGTTCAAGATGTGGAGTCCTATACATTGGCGAGACCAAACGTAGATTGGGCGATCATTTCACTGAACGTTTCGCTCAGTCTGCCTGAACCTACCTGATCTCCCATTTGCTAAACAGTTTAATTCTCCTTCCCATTCCCACACTGACCTTTCTGTCCTACGTCTCGTCTCCTCCATTGTCAGAATGAGGCCTAAAGCAAATTGGAGGAACAGCATCTCATATTTTGCTTGGGCAGCTTACAACCCAGTGGTATGAATATTGATTTCTGTAACTTCAAGTAATCTCGGTATTCCCTCTCTCTCTATCCCTCCCACATCCAAGTCACACCAGCTTCTCATTTTCACCCAACAAACAGCTAACAATGGCCCGTTTCCTTTATCATCAGCATGTTTTTGCATATCTTTCATTCATTGTTCTTTATCTCTCGACATCATCGCCTTTATCTCTAATTTCCCTTATCCTTAACTAGTCTGAAGAAGGGTCTCGACCCGAAACGTCACCTATTCCTTCTCTCCAGAGATGCTGCCTGTCCCACTGAGTTACTCCAGCTTTTTGTGTCTAGCTTAGGATATTCTTAGACTTGCTTTTAACTGTTTAATTATCCAGCACTATTTATGATTAAAAACACAAAGCGCTGGAAACATTCAGCAGATTAGACATCCCCTATGTAAAGAGAAACCAAGTTAATGTTTCTTTTCAGAGAAACTTCTTCACAACTGAGAAAGACAGGAAACAATTTAGTTGTAAATTACAACCAAATTGGGGGAAGGAAATGGATATGACAAAAGAAATATCTTAAAGAGTGAGGCCAGAGTTGCCATGGCGATTCCAAGGTTTTAGGGGACTGTTTGATTGATAGATCAGTGAGGTCAGATAGAGAGTGGGAGAGAAAACAATAAAAGGATATGTTAAAGCTGTGAATTGCAGGTCAGAGGTGTGGCTGACCCTGAAATCAAAATTTAATTGCTGAGAATCACATTGTGCCAACAACATAAACATTATTGAAGTTATGTCTAGAGAGGAAGGTTGTCAAAGGATACAGTAGGAAATACCACAGTCAAACATTTACAATACAATACAATACAATACAATTCAATTTATTGTCATTTGGACCCCTTGAGGTCCAAACGAAATGCCGTTTCTGCAGCCATACATTACAAACAAATAGACCCAAGACACAACATAATTTACATAAACATCCATCACATTGCTGTGATGGAAGGCCAAAAAAACTTATCTCTCCACTGCACTCTCCCCCCCCCCCCCCGATGTCAGAGTCAAAGTCAAAGCCCCCGGCCAGGGCGATGGCGATTGTCCCGCGGCCATTAAAGCCACGGCGGGTGAAGCAAGGTCGCGCACCGGGTCTTGGTGTTAGAGCCCCCGGCGTGCGCTCGCAGTCCCGCGGCCATTCCAAGCCGCGCGGGGCGATGGTGTAAGGCCCCGCTCCAGGAGCTCTTCAACCCCGCAACTCGGGCGGGAGAAGTCGCCGTTGCGGAAGCCCCGAAAAGCGGTCTCCCCCCAGGGACCCGCGGGCTCCCGGTGTCACTATCCGCCAAACCCGCAGTTGCAGCCTCCGAATATCCGGAGGTCGGGCCGCAGCGGCGTCCACCACAGCTTCACCCGCTCTGGACTCGGCCAGCTCCGCGACGGTGAGGTGAGTAGTCGGCACCACAGCCCCCGGTCTTCCTGTTGGAGGCCGCTCCTCGTTGCAGCCCCAACGACAACGGAGACCCGACAAAGAAAAGGCCAGGTCTCCCGTGCAGGGAGAGATTTAAAAGTTACCCCCTCCCCCCCACCACCCCTACACCCCCACACACATACCCCAACAAAAAATAACAAAAACTACATAAAAACATAGACATAAAATAATAAAAACGCAGACGGACTGCAGAGGCCGCTGCTGACGAAAGTCGCGCCGCCCACCGAATTTGGGCAAAGAAACAACAGATAGATTTTAACCCAGGCAGGTTTGAGGTAATGCATTTTGTGAGGTCAAATGCAATAGAAAAGTATAACTTAAATGGCCAGTCTCTTAGGTGTATTGATGTACAGAGGGATCCTGGGAAATAAGTCCATGTCCCTAAAAGAAGCAACACATGTGGATAGAATGGTAAAGAGGGCATACAGCATTGTTGGATCTTCGAGTATAAAAGTTGGCAAGTCATGTTGCAACTGTATGAAACTTTTTGGGTTCCGCCATATTTGGTTGTCATTGTATAGGAAAGGTGTGGAGCCAGCTAGAAATACAGGGTCACTCCTCAGCAGTGAAAGGAGGTGTTCTGGAAAGAGGTCACTGTAGAAAAAACACATTGTTAGCATCAAACGCAAACACTTTTCATATGGCAGGATACAGAAGTTTGGTCAGATCTGATGGTTATGGATTGCTTAGCTTTATCAATTGTATGCTTTATTTTGCTGTTCTGCACCTTTACCAGAATAATGCCTAATTTTCAGAATGAGAATACCTTTCTGCACTGCTCGTTGAACCAGTGAAATCAAGCAGTGCTTCCCAATAAACATTCATTTTCTTATCTTTACTGTTTAACTCTAGAGGATGCTTTTAAAGTGGTAATGCTAATCCAAATTCAATAAGACACAACAATAAAAGACTTTTACAATAACATTGTGACATTTCCATCAAATCACTGAAGAACAGATAGCAAGCAGATCCTAGATTCAATTCACATCTGCAATAAGATCTTTACAATTTAGGTGAAAGTACTATAATTACCTTTGTTCTACGTCCTCATGCTTCAACATTGAAATGTTATGAATAAGGTCTACACTTTGCAATAACTGTACATTAATACAATCGCAATAACGGATCACGGAGGGGGTGGGGTGGGGAGAGGACGGTGTCTGTTATTGCCACTGTCATTGTCCACTGTAACAGAGTGAGGGGGTTAATATTTCTCCCAATGCTGGGAGGAAAGAAACGCACAGTTGGGGGGAGTTAAGCAAACAGGAATTCACAGGCCATGGAGTTGCAGAGCCCCTGACCCCACACACAGTGTGCCAGGGAGGGTCCGATACTCTTGTTGCCTTCATGCTGCTTGCTCTCTCCACTCCCACAACCGTAAGCATGCCATGTAGGGCCAGCTCATTGGCATGTGGGGCCAGCTCATTGTCTTGTGGGGCCAGCTCATTGTGTAACTGGCGAAAGTGGTGGGGGGCGGTGCAAAGGGAGCCTTGATCTGCCAAAACCAAAATCCACTATATGGTCTATTATTGCAAGGGTTTACTGTAATGTGATTTTACCATAACAGATTGGTGCATGTAAGCATCAAAACATCATTTTCAACAAAACCTTCATGGTATCTTGTAATTTTTCACAATCTGGAAATAGTTAACAATGTCCTCGTGATCAGTAGAATATGTCTGTCAGTCTAATAATGAGTTTTGTTTCTAATTGAATATTTTAGGTTCAGATACAGGATTGAGAACTGTGGAAATAACAAGGGTAAGTAATATGTATATAGTCCTACTAGAGAAAGGGCTGCATTTGGCCTTAGGGGCTGACACTAGGCAGGTATTGGAATAGTCAGGGGAGCACTTTGGGAATAGTGACCATAATTCTGTAAGTTTCAATAGAGTTATATAATGGGATGAGGTTTGTGCTCAAATTAAGGGCCTAAACTAGAGGAAGACTGATTTCAAAAGCATAAGCAAGGACCCGCTGAGTTACTCAAGCATTGTGTGTCTTTATCTTTTCCCTAAAGTTGGAGGACTTTAGTTATGGGGAGATATTGGATCGGTTGGGCTTGTTTTCTCTGAAATGAAGGAGCCTGACGGAATGACCTGATAGCAGAATATAAAATTATGAGAAGCATAGATAGTAGAATCTCTCTCCCATGGTAAGGATATAAAAAAATAAGAGGGAAAACTGGTGAGAGGAAGCAGTTTTAAAGAGGATCAGACAGGGGGTTCGTTTTTACTTAGTGGTTAATATCTGGAATTCGTTATCAAAGATGGTGGAAACAGATACAATCAATATGTTTAAGATACTTTTTTTCCAATCAATGAAGTAACCAATGCATTGAAAGATCTAATACAACATTTGGGATTAGTATAGATGGACAAAAATATCAGCATGGACATGGTGGGAAGACCCTGTTTCTGTGCAATATGATTCTTACTGTAATGTAAATCAATAGGAAGTAATTTTCATATGGACATAAATAGCAGAAAAATCCCCAGTAGTCATGTAGTGTAATATTAGAACAAATTCGAACATCGACCATTTAACCTATAAAATGTTTTACAAGTGTTCTCCAAATTATTGGCGCTCATTTATAGAATGCATTTCGTTCTTTCACTTCAAGTTGCCCCACAGAGGAAAGAAAACTTTAGTCAATGAATGAAGACAGTGACTCTGCTCCACCTTTCTTTGGATATAATTTAATACAGCTTCTTGTTTACTCGTTTCATTGATTTCAAAGCCCACTGGATCTAGCTAGAAGTTAGTGTCCAGTTTCAAATTAATTCATTAATCAAATGGAGCTAATCGTAAATCTGGGGCTGTTAAATCTGAGGAGGGAATGTTTCTTTAAAATGTTTATGATATAGTGACACATTGAGTGGAATAAGATAAAAACAATATATTCTTGAAGCATCTGTAGGAAGAAACTGCAGATGCTGGTTTACACCGAAGATAGACACGAAATGCTGGAGTAACTCAGCCGGACAGGCAGCATCCCTGGATAGAAGGAATGGTTGATGTTTTGGATCGAGACACTTCTCCAGTCTGAAGGGTGACGTTTCGGTGATCCGTGATCGGTGATCACCCATTCCTATCCAGAGATGCTGCCTGTCCGGCTGAGTTACTCCAGCATGTTGTGTCTATATTCTTGAAGCAGGTGTTTGATGAGTGGGAGCAGAAACTCCATAGACACTGTTACAATAATCAAATCTGGAGCTCACAACGACATGCATTACGTTTTCCTTCATCTGAGGAGATGAAATGGGGGAAGGAAAGTGACATTGTAGAGGTGGTGTGCTGGCAGTTCCTGCCTGTTCCTCTACTGTTTGATGTTAATCCTTTTTTGTTAGTCCTTTTATGTTCTTCAATCCTGCCAAGCGACGCTCTTATCTTTTCACGAGCCATTTCTTTTGAAATTTATCAGATCCCTTCTCTTGGCAAGATTTTCAGTTTGCCTTCATATTTGTTTGTCTCTTGGTGAAGGAATTGATATTTGTAGTGGAAATAGGATTCTTTTGTCTTAAAAATAGATTGCTTTGTATCCAAAGTTAGCCATAGTATAAGGAAAACAGGGGAGAATAAAAAAAAGTACAAACAAGTACACTGCCATATCTTTCAACAATGTGTCAGGACTTAGTTTTCATATGTTTAGCCTTATTTTTGTCATGAATAGAACTCAGTAATGTGGGTCAACCTCAAAAATCAGGTCGGCAGAAAATATTGAGCAAGAAGTGTGAAAAGTTTGCATAAAGTATTAATTTGAAGCTTGGCACCAATTTCTAGCTAGATCCAGTGGGTTTTAAAATCCATGAAACTAGTAAACAGAATACAAAAAGAAGCTGTATTAAATTATATCCAACGAAAGGTGGGGCAGAGTCATTGTTTTCAGAGTCATTAACTGTGGAGACTCAAAGGCAAACTAATGTTAAGATGGATTTGTGTTTTTAATTGGGAATAGATGACAACAAAAAATGCTTCAAACAAATAGTATCAATGCATTCAAGGGGAAGTTGAATAAAGATATTGAGGATGGTGCTAATAGGGTAGGGATGGGGGGGAGCATTTGAGCTCAGTTGTTTACCAACAACCTGCATTTACTCAGTGTGTCACAGATGAGTTTTGTGCTATTCTGAGACCCAGGATTTGAAGAGTGCAAGTCACTTTCTTAAGGGCCTGTCCAACTTGGGCGTCATTTGCGTGTCATTTACGCAACATCATTTACGCGTCACGACGAACGACGTGCGCGTCTTGTCGCGCACATGATGCGCACATCGCGAGCATTACACACGCATGGTGCGTGGTGATGTAGGCAGTGACGCGCGGTCGCAGGCAGCGCCCCATGATTTTGGGATTCACAAAATCTTCACGCGCCACCTGCATGACGCGCAAATTATGTCCAAGTGGGACAGGCCTTTAAAGCACCACACAAGCAGTTTATAGGGACTGGTTAAGTGATTTCATCGATTGTTGCACAGTGGCAAGAACCATATGGCAAAAACTGTAGAGCTGCTGGAGGAACACAGTGCTTCACTCAGCATATGATGAAGAAAATAGATAGCCGACTTTTTGGGTCAAGACTCTTTATCTAGACTGAAACTGTAGAGTGCTTGGGTGAGGTGGTATATGCAAAACATATCAATGATAGGTGAGGAGGGCAGGTAATAGCCAAGTGGGGGAGGGATGGGGAGAGATAGTGACAGAGACGGGATGGTGATAGGAAAAGGCTGCAAATTCTGGAAACTTACTCTCCTTTAAACTGACTGCAACAACCAGGTTCAGGAATAGCTACTTCCCCACAGCCATCAGGCTATTAAACCTGGCTCGGACAAAACTCTGATTATTAATAACCACTTTCTGCTATTTGCACTTTATCAGTTTATTTATTCATGTGTGTATATATTTATATCATGGTTATATGGACACATTTATCTGTTTTGTAGTAAATGCCTACTCTTTTCTGTGTGCTTAAGCAAAGCAATAATTTCATTGTCCTATACAGGGACACATGACAATAAACTCACTTGAGCTTGAACTTGAACTTGAACTTTGCAACTTCTCCAGCTCCAAAGAGCATACCAGTGCATCCAAGCCACTTCCCTATTCGTCCCGATCTGGTTTCTTAATATCCTTATCACCATCCCGTCTCTGTCACTATCTCTCCTGGAGTAAGGTGCAACCTCCTCTCTGATTCTGTAGCTTCATCAGTTTCTCAGCATGTTCATGCTCTTCATGAGACGGCTCCAGAAAAAAATATCCTTTAAACCTTTTTCCCACTCATCTTAAATCTATGATTTGACATTTCCAACTGGGGGGGGGGGGGGGGGGGGGGGGGGGATGTGACTATCTGTCCCATCATAAATTATAATCTTCTATCATATCTTCCCGTAGCCTTAGATGCACTACGTTTGTCCAACCTTTTCTTATAACTAATACTTTCTACTCCAAGCAACATCCTTATGAACCTCTTCTGCACTCTCTCCAAAGCCTCTGCATCCTTCCTGAATGAGGCTTCACCAAATCTACCTGATGACTTGCCTGCTTTTATACTCAATGCAATGACCGATTAAAAACAAATATGTTGTACTCTATTTTTCCCGCCATATCTATTTGCATTGCAACATACTGGGAGCTATGGACTCAACAGGAACTCAAAAAATCAAGCTGCATCCACTTTCTATATCATTTTATAAGTAAGGTCTATGGTATTGTTGCTTTTAAATCATAAACCATGTAAATCATTTTCTGAAGCAAACCTCATATAGGTAGAAGGCAGCCACAATCACCTTCAGCATAGTAGTACAGATGATAATGAGCATTGTGTAGTTATTTTTAAGTATTGCAGGCAGGCTTAGTTTTAAATTAATTTGCAGAGTTACACTGTTGTGAGCAGACACAGCTCATATCGTACAATGGATCCAGTATGTAAAGCCATCATCTTAAGAATAAGTCTAGATACTGAGCAGCTTTTAGACAAATCACAGGAAGCAATACACTTGGACTGTTTAGTTATTATTCCTGTCCAAATATGTCTCTAGTCCATTTATTGATAGGAGTGTTTTTATAACAGGGACCAAATGATGCACTTGGATTTAGCATTGCTGGTGGCAAGGGGAGCCCTCTAGGTGATGTGGCCATCTTCATCGCCATGATCCAAGCCAGTGGAATGGCTGCACGCACACACAGGCTAAAGGTAGGGGCAACAAAGTCATATATGTGTTGTTAATCTGCAGCAGTTGGTGCAATATAATATTCAATCCACATGTTAAATATCTTCAATGTGCTTCTGTGCTAAAATGTTTAACGGTTAACATTAATGGAAATGGCTTCAATGCATAAATTATTGATTCCACTTTTTACATCCATTACATTTTCAGTTCTAGTGCAGTTATGGTGTGTTGACACAAGAACAATTGGAAATGTAATAATAAGAAACGGTAGATTAGCTCCAGTGTACCATTCCATGAACAGGGCTGCATGAAGAGTTCTTCAAATATATTTAGTCCTCAATTGATAAAGCACAGACAAAATTTTAATAAGACGTTTTTATTCTAAAATAATCGAACCACATGAGGAAGATTTTATGGACAGATGCCTATCAGATTCATTTTCAAGGCAATGAGACAAAACCCCTTGCAAAACTTTGCTGTTTTCTTTTGATTTCTCCAGCTTAAAAAAATTAAGAAAGCTCATTGCTCGTGTCTTTGCTGCCATTGTTTACACATCCACACATCAGTGTTTTATGGAACCACAATTTTCTATCACCTTGAAATATTTGATCAGTCCATGACATAGATAGATAGATAGATAGATAGATAGATAGATAGATAGATGGATGGATGGATGGATGGATGGATGGATGGATGGATGGATGTCTAGGGGCTAGCGGAATCAAGGGATATGGGGAGAAGGCAGGCACGGGTTACTGATTGTGGATGATCAGTATGATCACAATGAATGGCCAAATGGCCTCCTCCTGCACCTATTTTCTATGTATGTCTATGTATGTACAATTTTTAGCTTTTGAATGTTGTTTATGTTGTGCACCTCAAGAAATCAGCTCCAAATAAGTTTTCCTTCTCTGGGGTGTCTAAGGTGTCTCCAAAAGGCTCCAGAGGTTTGCACATATAAGAAAATAATGGGCCTGTCTCCCTTAGGCTATTTTTAGACGATTACCGGTGACTGTCATAGTCATGGCAGGTAACCGAAAAAACGGCGACTGGACCCCCCTTTGACATAAAATTTGAAAGAGAATCAAATATTAATATTTTTTTTAAAACAAAGTCAGCACCGGCGACACCCTACGCCATCCTGGTGACAACCTACGACAGCACCCAAGTCAGGAGAAGTCAAGCTACGCTCATTGGCGTCAAGCCAACTGTCTGCGACTGTCGCCGAAAAGTTTTGAACATTTCGAAATCCAGCGGCGACCAGAAAAATGCTATGATTCTTTGGGCGACTGAGGAGACTACTCAAGACCATACAGGCAACACCCCGGCGACCATGTGGCGACAGCCTAGTCGCCTGTATTCGCCTAAAAAATCGCCTAAGTGGGACAGGGGCATAATGGTCAGATAGTCTCCCTCCAAAACTGCTAATTACCCTTGAGTTTTCTTACATAGAAACATAGAAAATAGGTGCAGGAGTAGGCCATTCAGCCCTTCAAGCCTGCACCGCCATTCAATATGATCATGGCTGATCATCCAACTCAGTATCCTGTACTTGCCTTCTCTCCATACCCCCTGATCCCTTTAGCCACAAGGGCCACATCTAACTCCCTCTTAAATATAGCCAATGAACTGGCCTCAACTACCTTCTGTGGCAGAGAATTCCAGAGATTCACCACTCTCTGTGTGAAAAATGTTTTCCTCATCTCGGTCGTAAAAGATTTCCCCCTTATCCTTAAACTGTGACCCCTTGTTCTGGACTTCCCCAACATCGGGAACAAGTGTTTGTATCTGTGTTTTAATCAATAAATCATCTACCTTCTCTATAAATAGTGTATTCCATCTCTCACATTCATATTCTTCTTCTAGCCTTTTATTCATCCTTTGGCTAATGTTTCCATTTTCATCAAATCTTTCCAAATTATTGCTTCAAACTAACTATAGATTTGTGTATGTAGTTGGTTAGAGTGCTTCCAGTATAGATAAGAGGAGACCCATGGATGCAAGAATAAGCAGCTCGCATAGCAATTAAACCATGCTGTTAAATGTTAGATATAGACAACGGACGACGATAGATTACACTAAATTAATCTCTGACACCTTTCTCTGTCCTGATATGGCCTCCTTTACATCGACAAGACTAAACGTAGACTAGGCAACCGTTTCGCCGAACACGTGTTAGGTCCGTCAAGGATCTTCCGTTTGGTAGCAATTTTAACACCATTGCCAGAGTAAGGTCACATGCAAACTGGAGGAACAGCGCCTCGTTTTCAGCTTGGGTAGCTACAACCCAGTGGTATAAACATTACTTTTACCAATTTTTGGTAACCCACAACTAACTCATTTTTTTCCTTCTCCCCCCTTTCCCTGTGCCCCATCTTGACTCGCACCCATTTCTCCCCTTTCATCTATATTCTTTCTTCTGGCTTCTCAATTCGTAACTCTTTAATCCTTGTATTTCACACCTTTTTCCATCTCTGGCCTTTGTCAACCATCTGCCTATCAAAAATGTCCCTCGCATGTGTCCACCCATTACCTGCCTCCTCTCATCCAGCTTTCTCTTCTCCCCTTATTTTACACACACACACACACACACACACACACACACACACACACACACACACACACACACACACACACACACACACACACACACACACACACACACACACACACACACACACACACACACACACACACACACACACACACTCTCTCTCTCTCTCTCTCTCTCTCTCTCTCTGTCACAGCAATGTGCAGGAAATAATAAAATCCAAGACATTGGTATTTTAATTAAAGTACAAAAACTGATATGTGCTGATCTAGCTCTGTGAGTGTTCACCTCCCATTTGAAATTAATTTATCTTGCAATTAATTAGCCTTTTCTTTAATATTAGGTTGGGGATCGGATTGTCAGCATTAATGGCCAGCCCCTGGATGGACTGTCTCATGCAGAAGCAGTTAATCTATTGAAGAATGCCTACGGAAGCATTATCCTTCAGGTACTGAAATAATGGCAGCAACAGCTGCATGCAGCAGATAACGCCCATTCAAAAGCAATAGAGTATTGCTGGCAAACATTACCACGTCAAACGGGGATAAGGATTCTAGCCTGGGTGAATCACACAGGATTTGGCAATGTTTAAATCTGTTGGTGTCTAGATATTTCAGTGCCACCCATGTAACATTTCTAATGATCATGTGCATACTTATGTGAATTATAACAAGTGTAACTATGACACTTGGATAATAATGCTTTTTGCCCTTAAGATTCATATTTCCTGCTTTCCTATGAAGTCTTATAATTTGAATCAAAATGTCAGCTTATTAATAACTGGACCACCACAAAGATAGTAAATAGGGTTGTACTGCTACAATGTTTTTAAAGTATAGGGGATATCATATAATAAAATAGATCTATAAAACATCTATTAATGATTTTACATTCTTAGTATTTGTTTATCTAAGCCATGCCAATAACAGCCACACTGTAAATTATTTCAGTGTCTGGTTTTAACACCATTAGGTATAATTATATGTTTTCTATATCAGAATAAACATATGCTGGGCTCAATTGCATGTGCATTTGGCATTAATGTTATTGTTCATGAAACATTTTTCTGGTGCTATTTTGTATTGGAAACCTGTAGTAAAAGAAATTAGGAGTTTCTGCAAATAGAACCAAATTGGCTGCCACTTAAAAGTTGTATTGTTTGTGGCTTAATAGTGGTTTTTATGCCAAGTAAATCTAAACTATGGGGACTGTCATTGAATGAACATCTTTAGAATCACACGTGATGTTCACACATGAGAATTTCCGTTCCTATCCTCAAAAACATCAGCTTTCTCCAGACAGGCAGTTTTTTTTAATACCAGTTCATTTCTTCCAGGGTTTCACCCAAAAATAATTTTGTTAATTTATTAATTTTGACATTAATTGTCAAGCCATTTTCTTGAGGCATCAGACTTTCATGCAATACTCTGACACATTTGAAAGACAACTTGCAAGTTGACAGCCGTGAATTCTTTTATTACTCTTTGACGACCAAATTACGGAGACCACGAGTAAGATCAAATAACCGACTGCTAACCAGAGATGTAATCACTATCTTGTTATGCATTTATGGCTCTTTTTTTTCCCCTTCTACAGACATGTAATAATAATAATAATAATAATAATAAATACTTTATTGATCCCCTCAGGGAAATTCAGATGTCCAGAAGCCCCCAACCAACAAACCCACAGATTCAAAACGAACGCAGACAGAAAATACATAGAATACAATGTGGACACTATCTGAGAGCAATAAATACTTTAAAAGACCAATAATTAACAATTAAAAATTAAAAATTTCAAAATGCAACTATGTATGCATAATGCAATTGCCCCCCACATCTATCGTGCCATTGTGCATCAATCAGGTCTCCACATCAGGAGGCTCTCACTTCTGTTCTGAATACATGATAACACTTAAGTTCATTCTTAGTTCATCCATTTTTTACAAGGCTCATTAGGCCTTGAATGTCATCTTAATTGGAAAATGTCCCCAATGCAATTGAAATATATGAATAGCAGAGATGTTGCCTCAGAGGTTCGCATAATCCTGTAAATTACCTCAATGAGAGAAATAGTTTCATTTTGATGGTCGTGCCTGCTATTTTTATGGACTGGGATTCTTCTAAGCAGCACCGTGAATTGAACACCCAATTGTCCTACCTGCCAAACACAAATGCTCAGCTTTCCGAGGTAGCTCAATCCATCAAATTCTGTGTGGAAAGTTCAGTAACTGGATGCATCCCTATACTTATTTCTCACACTTCAGGACTTCATTATTCGTATATATGTACATACGCTCAAATTTTCTAGCTACAGATTTGTGTGCCAGTCTCAGGTTGATGTAAGCTTGAACTGACTTCAAATTATTATCATTTAAAATTGCTTAATGAGGAAGAAAGAAATCATTGAGACAAATAATACATTGTACCCATTTCTTGGGGAAAAAAGAGCCTCATCAAAACATTACATTTTGGTTTCTCTGCAGCTTTGTTTATGTAATGTTTCCAGTTCTTTGGAGCAGAGCTACAGTCTTACATTTTGCAAAACTTTAATCAGGAGTGCTTTTGCAGTACAGTATTTAAAAAATATCTGCAATTGTTCTGGTGTGTATGTATTGCATAGATAATGCACAGTAGCTTGTCATTAGTAAACAACATGTACTTGCTATCAGCGTTTTGGCCATATTCTAACCAGAAGGTCAGATAAATGCATTCATTCATGCAAATGACAAGGATGTAGGTTGATTATCTGCCTGTCTTCAATAGAATGTTAAGAGTTTAAAAATGCAGTTTGTTAACTAAAGATTAGGGTCTCCGGGGAGCAATTACCACTCTATAAACCCAGTGTCTGTAGGCTTGCTTGGGTTTTGCATGATTTAATCTGTTTGTATAGCAGGTGTAGTAATGAGATAAGGAAAGGCTGAGGGTGCTTGTTGATGTTGTGTACAAACCACAGTAGATCTGTTAATAGGGATTTTTTCACCCATTGGGATCGTTTCTTTACCCTTTACATAATGTGACTTTTTTTCCCCTTGCAGAGAGAAGAAAGGTTTTTCTCTGTCTATGTTATATTATGCAGCCAGTCTCTGGGCTTTATATTTTTGAGATCAAACTAAATAAATCAACTAATGTTTCTTTTAAAATATATTTATTTATAAATAAAGTAAATTATATTTTAATTAATCCACGAACTTAAACACATCTGTTCTGTTACAGCATCAAATTCCTTACTAATTGAGATTACATATTTTGCTTGTCTAATTTAAGATTTAAATAAAAATGGCACAGAATAAATCGAGGATCCTTGGAGGCAACCAATGGTTATGTCATTTAAGGAAGACCAATAATCTACTCATATTTATTCACTGCTCCTGCTCAATCAGTTCAAACTCATGCTACACTTATGAAATATTGGTTATTTGTTCAAATCTCACAATATAACCATCACATTGATGCCTTAATTACTACACCAGAATATCCACTCATCCCCCATACCACATTTTGGCCTGTGTGTTACCAGCATCACCCCTGAATACCATTTTAACCATTGGTTGCTTTCACCTCCATGCATTCAAAAAAAGGGGGGGGAGGGAAAGGGGGCTAAAAATAATAGCTTTGGACTTCTTTATATTCAAGTTGAGTATCTTTTATTTTATTCATAAACTGGAAGTCCAACAGCAAAGAGGCTTATGTGAAAGTATGAAAAATCATGGAGATCCAAATCTTGGATATCATCAGCATGCAGATGGGAGGAGAGCCCCTGGCTGGAGATAATGGCAGGAAGAGGAAGTTCCATATAACTGAATAATGGCATTGTCAACTGCTTTGAAAACTGCTGAGAACTTGTGGTCAGCTAAGGGTTTAAAAATGCCTTGATCAAGGAGGATAGCATTTTAAAAACACCAAAGGATGGATTTATTTTACTTCTCTAAATCCCATTCAGATTGGTGACATTTTTCCATTTTAGCTGCATGCCTCCATTGCTGATATTTCCTGAATATTACATCTAATCCCAATTTATGTGTTCAGCTCTGCTGTTTGAGAAATAAACATCACACCATATAACCAACTTGAGGAATTGATGAGTTGCATCACTCTTATGAAATGTTAAATGAGACCCTGCCTATTCTTTCCATTAATTCTGGTAGATGAATGGATCACATGGCATTATTCAAAGACAAACGGGCAGCCTGGCTATCCTATTATCGTTCTACTTTCTCTTCGTTAATGATATACTTACAATTATTACCACCAAAAGCTGATTAAATTGATATTTTCTTACGTGACTCAATATTATTTCAAATCAGTAATTCTTGTTTCTCCATTGTATGTGTGATGTAATGAGAAGCTCATGAACTCAAGACTTTTGAATTGCTGTCTCAACATTAAGTAACCTTTTATATCCAGTCATGATTTTCTTTCTCAAAGTCAAATGTAACAACTATTTAAGTTACATTGCCAAGGATGATTCAATTTAAGGCATAGTATTTAATCTGTAGCTCTGAATGTTCCTGTTAACCCATCCTCCAATTGTTAACCTTATTCTATGTTTAATTAATTACATCCTTTATGTTGGGTTATCTTCAGGTTGTAGCTGACACAAATATTACTGCTATTGCAAGCCAGCTTGAAAATATGACAACTAACTCCAACTTGAGTACACCATCTGACGTTCGAGTGGAAGACCCAGAGTAAGTTTATGACAAATCGTTTTGAGCCCTGCAAGCATGTGCTGTGTTGTGCTGTGAGATAGATATTTTTATTCTCCAAATCTCTGCCTTCAACCATATCCTACCAAAATATTATTTTATTGAAGAATTTACACACTACTGTCACATACATATTTGGCATAACGAAGGACATAAAATATTCAGAAACTATCCACCAAATATAATAAAGTATACAATGTTCATAATTTGTTTATAGAAGTATCCTAGCTGAGTCCACCAGCAATGCAGTATTGTTGAAGAACAGAAGTGTTCAAGTTACAAAGTGAGGCACCATTAGCTGAAACGGCAGAATAGATGAACAAGATAAAACACCTTGGACCAAATCCATTGTATTACTAATTTCACCTGGTCTCAGATTATTGGTAAAGAAAAATAAAGGAAAACATTGCATTTATTTGATCACTTTTTGTAGTCACCCCAAGTTATATGTATTCCTGTTATCTTTTGGTAAACTCATTTTAATGTTTTTGTGTTATCAGATATCACTGATTCAATCCAATCTGGGATTAATAGTTTATCTAACCATGAAACTATATTTAGCCCTACCCCCAAAAATGAACATTTATATTTATATAGTATCTTTCACAAGACCAAGATATCTCACATACTTTCTAGCTAACAAGGTACTTTTCTAGTCTATTCATTATTTTGCAGCAGATTTGTACAAAGCAAGGGCCCACAAATTACAGTGTTCAAGAAGGAACTGCAGATGCTGGAAAATCGAAGGTACACAAAAATGCTGGAGAAACTCAGCGGGTGCAGCAGCATCTATGGAGCGAAGGAAATAGGTGGATTCCTTCGCTCCATAGATGCTGCTGCACCCGCTGAGTTTCTCCAGCATTTTTGTGTGCCCATAAATTACAATCTGATAATGACCAGGCAATCCCTTTTTCAAGACTTCTGGAGGAATTAACATGTAGCAGGAAGTAGTCAGTAACTCTCTGACTGTTCTTCTTGCGTATGGCGTGCACAGCCTAAAGTTGTAGGACAACTTGTTCTATTTGATCTTACTTGATTGTGCACGCCAGGTTGATTGCATTCGTCGAAACAGGGCGGCCCACGTGAAGGTTGCAATCTCCCACCCCTCTGACTGTTCTTCGAAGAGCTTGGAAGTGCCTTGGAGGTTTCTTCTTCTCGGAGAGAACAGCTTTAATGTCTTACCTGAAAGTCTACACATTGTTGGCAGAAAATACTTTAAACTGCATTATATCCTCCGTCAGTAAGTAGTGCATCTACAGTATATGAATCAGATTTTTGTTTAAGTATTTACGTCTTTAAATATTATCTTGCAAACGTGTAAATTGCAACAAAAAAAAATTTCCCCTGCGCAATGTCCTCTATTTCAATTTTAGACAGTAATAAATTAAGAATTCTGACAATTGCCTTCTATTTCACATAAAACATATAAATCTAGGCACACAACAAATATTCAATGATCGAGTTTTGAAGTAAGCCTATAAATGTTTGAGAGGCCAATTTCCCTGAAATAATCAAAAGGCAGTGTAAATATAGAAGAGAGTCATGGGCCTGAACATATAACACCAGCCTAAGTTTTCACAGATAAATGGATAGTGTTTCGGACCAGAGCTGTCTATTGTGCTCAGGGCCCTGATTAGCCAAGCCAGCAGACTTTAAAGAGACACGTGAGGGCAGTTACAGAACAGTGATTATCTTTGTTTAATTCAACATGACCAATTCCCTATTGTTCTCAACAGTTCTCTTACCCTTTGTCTGCATATGAAATACAGAATAGGGAAAATATGTTGCAAGATAAACAGTATGTGAAGGAAGCAGACCAGTAAGAAAGTATGGTGATATATACAGTGCCCTCCGTAATTTTAGTTTAGTTTAGGGATACAGCGCGGAAACAGGCCCTTCGGCCCACCGGGTCCGCGCCGACCAGCGATCTCTGCACATTAACACTATCCTCCTCCCACTAGGGACAATTTTTACATTTACCAATCCAATTAACCTACATACCTGAACGTCTTTGGAGTGTGGGAGGAAACCGAAGATCTCGGAGAAAATCCACGGAGGTCACGGGGAGAATGTACAAACTCCGTACAGACAGCACCCGTAGTCGGAATTGAACCCGGGTCTCCGGTGCTGCATTCGCTGTAAGGCAGCAACTCTACCGCTGCGCCACCGCGATCGCCCTGGACAAAGACCCATCATTTATTTATTTGCCCCTATCCTCCACAATTTGAGATTTGTAGAAAAAATCACATGTGGTTAAAGTGCACATTGTCAGATTTTAATAAAGGTAATTTTTCTTTCACCATGTAGAAATTACAGCAGTGTTTATACATAGTCCCCCATTTCAGGGCACCATAATGTTTGGGACACAGCAATGTCATGTAATTGAAAGTAGTCATGTTTAGTATTTTGTTGCATATCCTTTGCATGCAATGACTGCTTGAACTCTGCGATTCATGTACATTACCAGTTGCTGGGTGTCTTCTCTGGTGATGCTCTGCCAGGCCTGTATTGCAGCCATCTTAGTTTATGCTTGTTTTGGGGGCTAGTCCCCTTCAGTTTTCTCTTCAGCATATAAAAGGCTTGCTCAATTGGGGTCAGATCAGGTGATTGACTTGGCCACTCACAAATTGACAATTTTTTAGCTTTGAAAATCTCCTTTGTTGCTTTAGCAGTATGTTTGGGATCATTGTTTCACAGATGAGGTGGTATGCTTTGGATCTTGGGCAGTTTCTTCTCTCCTCCATACTTTGCTCTTCCCATCACTCTGATATGTTAATCTTCATCTCATCTTTTTTCCAGAACTGTAGTTGCTCTTTTAAGTACTTCTTGGCAAACTGTAACCTGGCCATCCTATTTTTGCAGCTAACCAGTGGTTTGCATCTTGCAGTATAGTCTCTGTATTTCTGTTCATGAAGTCTTCTGCGGACAGTGGTCATTGACAACTCCACACCCGACTCATGAAGAGTGTTTCTGATCCGTCGGACAGGTGTTTGGGGATTTTTCTTTATTATGGAGAGAATTCTTCTGTCATCAGCTGTGGAGGTCTTCCTTGGCCTGCCAGTCCCTTTGCGATTAGTAAGCTCACCAGTGCTCTCTTTCTTCTTGATGATGTTCCAAACAGTTGATTTTGGTAAACCTAAGTTTTGGCTGATGTCTCTAACAGTTTTATTCTTGTTTCTCAGTCCCATAATGGCTTCTTTGACTTTCATTGTCATAACTGTGGTCCTCATGTTGATAATCAGCAATAAGATTAGGTGCTGAGAGCTCTCATACCTGCATTAAGGAGGAAAATAAACACAGCTGTAATTTCCACATGGTGAAACCAAAATGTATAAAAATGGGCTTTAATAAAATCTGACAATGTGCACTTTAACCACATGTGATTTTTTTCTATTTTCCCAAATTGTGGAGTACAGAGGCAAATAAATAAATGATGGGTCTGTCCCAAACATTATGGAGGGCACTTTAAGGACCAAGGATATGTCGCATGAAATATTGCAGAAGACAAAGCACAATTGCAGCTTTGAACGTTTTGTTGATGTGACCTTTTGAGGTAGAAATAAACTTTGTGAATCGAAAAGTCAAACAATTCTAAAAGATACTTTAAAAAATCTTTAAATATTAATGTGCAAACCAGACACCAGGCAAACACCCCCCATAAAATATTGTAGGATCAAGAATATTCACTTACTCAATCTTTAGGGTACTACACAATATTCTAACATCTCACTCTGCACAAGCATCTTTACCAATTTCCCATAAGCATTCCCTTGGATATCTCCCAAGTTTCAAAGTAAAAACCTGATTTATATAAATACTCTGTTTACTATTGATGGAGGATATACTGTATTAATCTTTTAAGGTCTTTTCTGTTCTAAAGTTGTTCAAACATGAGTAATATCTCAATCTGATACATAGTACTCTAATAATTTAAAAAAAGTGGCATGGAGAAATACTGAATAACTTGTAATTTTACAATTCAGACCACCACAGTGTACAATGATAACTTTAGAGAAAGGACCAGATGGACTGGGATTCAGTATTGTTGGAGGACATGGAAGCCCCCATGGAGATCTGCCAATCTACGTTAAAACAGTGTTTGCCAAGGTAATTCTGTAGTTAATATTTAATTTCTTGCTAATATTTAAACATTCCAAAAGAGAACAGGAGCAACAATTCTTACAGTTCTAAAATGCTCAAATGGTTTATCTTCAAATTTCATTTCTCCAAAGCAAGCTTTGTAGGTGTAGAACAACTGGACTGCATGTAAAGGAATTTCATTGTGCACGTGTGACAATAAAGCACCATTGAACCATAAGCCACTTAAAACAAGGAGCTTGATGAGATTATGCAAACATTCCCATGGAACTGTTATAACTATCAAAATATGCCTTTGGCCTTGACAATTACATTTGGTTTCTTCCCAGTTCAAATAGAAGTTTTTCTTTTAATAACTGGTGATTTCAACAGTCGAGGTAGATTTTTACTGTCTGGTAATTTAACTTAGAATTGAGCTTAATTTGGAAATGTAAGCAATTTGTTTGAGGAGCCAATAATAAAACCTAATGCTATTAATTTGAGTTATTGAATTGAATACTTTGCCACATGTGGCAAGTCACAGTGAAATTATTTGCTCTCATATCCGAGGTGTGCAAATAGTCGCCCATAAAGGGTGCTTACAAAATTACAAATTCCCCCCCCCCCCGCATGCTAGGTACCCATTTGTTCTTCCTCCCCCACTCCCTCTTGGCGCTTCTCCCCCCCCCCCCCCCCCCCCCCCCCCACGTCAGGTTGTCCATTGTTCTTCCCCTTCCCTCACGGTGCTCCCCCCATGCCAGGTCCTCCTTTGTTCCTTCCCTCAGCCGCAGCGTTCTCTCTCCCACGTGTCTGTCCTTGTCCGTTTGTCGTAGGATGTGAAATTTAACGAGACTGGGCCTATCTCCCTACTGGGATGTCTAGAACCAGGAGTTGTAGCTTCAAAATAAGGAGTTCGGTAGAGGGATGAGAAGAAATGTCTTCCCTTTAATATTACTGAATCTTTGAAATTCTCTACACATTTGAGCTGCAGAGACTCAATCAGTGAGTATATTCAGTACGTAGGTTGCTAGATTTTTAGATGGGTCTAGATAAACTGGGAAAGTAGGCCAAAGATTGGCAGATGGAATTTAACATGGAAAAAGTGTGAACTGTTACATTTTGGTAAACTAAACCAGAGCAGGACCTGCACAGTAAATGGCAGGATCATGAAGAGTGTTGTAGAACAACAACTGGGCGGCACAGTGGCGCAGCAGTGGAGTTGCTGCCTTACAGCGTCAGAGACCCAGGTTCGATCCTGACAACAGGTGCTGTCTGTCCAGAGTTTGTACATTCACCCTGTGACTGCGCAGGTTTCCTACGGGTGTTCCAGTTTCCTCCGACACTCCTAAGATGTACAGGTTTGTAGATTAATTGGCTTCAGTAAAATTATAAATTGTCCCTAGTGTGTAGGGTAGTACCAGTGTACGGGATGATCGTGGTTGGCATGGATTCAGTGGACCTAAGGGCCTGTTTCTACGATGTATCTCAAACGTACATTGTGTAAAGTCTTAAACAGAGGGACCTGGCGGTACAAAGCATTGGTGAGGCCACACTTGTGTGCAGTTCTGATCACCTATCTATAGAAGGTTGGAAAGGGTGTAGAAATGATTCACAAGGATGATAAAAAGGCTGGATGACGAGATTACGAGCGACTGAAGCTTATTTCTCTGGAACATTAGGAGGTTGAGAGGTGACTTGATACAGGGGCATAAATAAGGGAAATAGTTACAAAATCGAGAAACAGGGTACACTTACAATCTGTAAACAAAAGGAATGCTGGACTGTAAGGTACAGAACACAGCAGATGGTAGAAATTCAAAATTGAGGAGAATGCTGGAAGTCCCAATCGCCAGGTGCCATCTGTAGAATGAGAAAAGCTATGCCACGTCAGAACTTGGCATGGATTGGAAAGGAAAAAAATCTACAATTGCTGAAAATCTGGAAAAAAATCAGAAAAGGCAGGAACCATAGCAGAGAGAGAGTCCCATTGCTGACCCATCTCACTGCAACTCTGACCTCTGCTTTTGAACTGCAGAGTACCAGATGTAAGTACGCGGGGAGGCTCAGCAGGTCGGGTGGCATATGTTAATTTAACTCAGCGACAGAGTATTGTCATGGCGCTGCTAAACAAACAATCAAAAAAATTCTAACCGTCAAGACTATGAAAAGTTCTCATTTTACGAAATAACAAACATTGAGATGTATAATAAGATTAATAAGAACATTGAAATATCAATCTAAAAAAATTAAAATAAAGACATTTTAAAATAATTATTCTAATGACATTAGACAGCACAAAAATCTTGTGTTCTTTTATGCCAGAGAAGATGTTAGCCAGTAATTATAACATATGATATTGATAAAACCTCAGTTGTACCTCATTCAAAACTTGGGGCTTATCGGGAAGATTAGTCCAACCAGGGCCGGATTTAGATGAAGGGAGCCCAATCCCCCACCCCCACGACTAGTCAATTCAAGTCAAGTTTATTCATCACATACGCATACGAGATGTGCAGTGAAATGAAAAGTGGCAATGCTTGCGGATTATGCAAAAAAACAACTACAAAACAGAATGGAACAGATTCACATATTCACTTATTACATATTTGTGGGAGGAAAAAAGAGAAAAAAACAGCAATTTAAAAAGACACAATACAACAGTAAATTGGTACAGTAAGTTAGTCCCTGGTGAGATAGGAGTTTACAATCCTAATGGCTTGTGGGAAGAAGCTCCTTCTCATCCTCTCCGTTTTCACAGCGTGGCAACGGAGGCGTTGCTTGACCGTCGCAGCTGGAACAGTCTGTTGCTGGGGTGGAAGGGGTCCCCCTGATCTTGTTGGCCCTGGATTTGCACCTTCTGATGTATAGTACCTGCCGGGGGGGCGAGTGAAGTTCCCATAGTGCGTTCGGTTGAACGCACTACTCTCTGCAGAACCTTCTTGTCCTGGGCAGAGCAGTTCCCAAACCAAATTGTGATGTTTCCGGACAAGATGCTTTCCACAGCTGCTGAGTAGAAGCACTGGAGGATCCTCAGAGACACTGAATTTCCTCAATTGCCTGAGGTGGTAAAGGCGCTGCCTTGCCTTACTCATCACTGCGGCAGCATGTGATGTCCATGTCAGATCCTCTGAGATGTGGACTCCTAGGTATTTAAAGCAGCTCACCCTATCTGAGGTATCCCCATTTATCTGCAATGGTGTGTACGTCCTCGGATGTTGTGCCCTCCTAAAATCCACGATCAGCTCCTTAGTTTTTTTGACATTCAAGAGGAGGCTGTTGTCTTAACACCCGAGTGCCAGATCAGCCACCTCCTCCTTCTCATCATTATCGGAGATCATGCCCACCACCACAGTGTCATCAGCAAACTTGATTATAGAGTTGGAGCTGAACCTAGCCACACAGTCATGTGTGCACAGGGAGTACAGTAGGAGGCTGAGGACACAACCCTGGGGGGATCCTGTGCTAAGGGTGAGGGACTTTGATGTATTTCCTCCCATCTTGACTACCTGGGGCCTGGCGGTGAGAAAGTCCAGGATCCAGGCACACAAGGGGGTGTTGAGTCCCAATTCAAGCAGCTTCTCAGCAAGTCTGGTGGGGACTATCGTGTTGAGGGCTGAACTGAAGTCTATGAACAGCATCCTCACATGGCCCCCCTTCTGGCTGTCAAGGTGAGAGAGAGCAGTGTGCAGAACCTGGGAGACCGCATCATCCGTGGATCTGTTTGGACGGTATGCGAATTGTAGCGGATCCATATTGCGAGGGTGGAAGGCACAGATGTGTTTCTTAACAAGCCTCTCCAAGCATTTCATGACTACCGAGGAGATGGTAGTCATTTAGACAAGCTGGGGAGGCATTTTTTGGTACAGGTACAATCTTTTGAAGCAGGCAGGGACCACGAACTTGGCTAGGGAGAGGTTGAATATTGTAGTGAGCTAGCTGCGTAGCACAAGACTTAAGTACTCGCCCCAAGATGCCATCTGGGCCTACAGCTTTCCTTGTGTTCACCCATGTCAGGGCTCTCCTCACGTCGTGCTCGGACAACGAGAATACGTGCACATCCCCAACGATGGACCTCCCTTCAGCTTCGTTAGCCAGCACGCTGGCGGTGTTGTCGTTAGCCGGCAAACCTGGGGTGATGTTACCCGACACGAAACGAGCGTAGAAGGAGCTCAGGTCATCAGCTAGGGAGGTGCCAGCACTTCCGGTTGATGGGGGGGCTGCTCCGGTAGTTGGTTACAGTCTGTAGCCCCTGCCACAGGCATCTGTTGTCCTGCTGCTCCATCTGTGACTCCATCAAGGAACATGACTACCCGACAGTGACAGTGTGACACTTTTAGATCCTACTGTATGTTGTCATTAAACAGTTGGTTTTAAAATACATATTGGATTCATTGCGGAGCGGGCGATGCCTTACCTGGATCACCGTTTGAAGCTCTGGAGTGTTGGGCCTGCTGCTTCAACATCATGGAGCTGTGGTTTGCGGAGCTCCCAGCCTCGGGCCACGCTGATTTCAATATCGCTGTCCAACTTCCATCTGTGAAGACTAAGACCCCCATCACCACCTCCACCCCAATAATTTATTCCAGACTCAAAAAGAACATCTATAAAATTGAATTGTGCACTGTTGTCTTTTTTTGCAGGGAGCAGCGACAGATGACAACAGGTTAAAGCGAGGAGATCAAATTCTAGCAGTAAATGGGGAAAGTTTGGAAGGTGTCACACATGAACAGGCTGTCGATATTCTGAAACGGCAAAAAGGAACTGTAACGTTAACAGTGTTGTCGTGAACGTAACAATGTTAACATGATTAATATTGATTTACCTGTTTAAATTCTGCCAGGAAGTGATGTTGCATTGCCAAAAGCAGGAATGTAATTCAACTAAGATTGTCTGATCTTGGGCCTGAATTTTTTCTTTTATTGCATTGTAGTAATAGTCATTATTGCTCTGTTAAAGGGAGAGATAACTAAATTACTGTGCATCAATCACTGTGCTTTGGACTATTGAAAAACTGTCGATTGATCTTACCCAGCTGCAGCTTCTTGACAAAGCTCACCAAGTGCTTTCATATTGTGTACCATATAGCTACAATGAATTGCAGAATCTGGAGTGCCTAAGTCTGATGTTGGACACATAGGGATATATTTTAGTCTTCAAAACTGAGGAAATAATCTATTTGTGCAGATCACTCACTCTTTGTAGAACCCATACAAATTGAGTTCATTGACTTTACTCTTTTCCCCCATGTGTTATGTCTGCCGAACAATTTATTTACCTTCACTTTTTATTTTCTGATCGAAACTTGTGTTTGAATTTTTAGATGATTTTGAATTGCTTGTAATGGTAATGAATTGCATATATTTATAACATGAATCTTCGACTCATAAAATTAAAAAATTGTGTCCCAGATGATCATTTGTCAGTTTTAACTCATTTACTAGTAATTTGCAGCTTAATTAATCTTTTCAATGAGTATTTAGAGATTGGCAATATGAATCCATTGGCTCATACACAAAGCTGGCTTGGAACCAATCCATGATTATTTTCTTATTTATCTGTTGACTATGAACCTTGGATCTATGAAGCCATGAACCTATGAAGCTTCTCCGTGGATTGTCACCTTGTCATGGTGGAGAAGCTTGTGTGGACCTGAGATCCGGAGAGCGATGCCGTCTGGAGCTTTGCTCCTGCTAGGGCCACCCATGCCGGTAGAGGTCTCTGACAAAGAGCAATCAAACCAAGACCTCAACGGTGGAACAGGCGGAGAATGTGGAGCGTCACAACGGCTGGGAAGGCGGATGAAGGCTGCAAGGGGTCTCCGGTCGTCTTGGACTCCATGCCACTGGATCCTGACCCAGATCTGTCAAGGACCGTGGGGTGGCTGAACGTGCACCAGTCTCCCCACGTTAAACTAAGTCGCACACAGGCGTCCTCCATATAGGGAATAACACCCTGGAGACACCTATGGTCTGCCATGACCAATGAGGGGGCAAAGAAATGAAGTAACAAGGCAAACAAAGTTTAAGATTAACTTTTAATCCTCTCTTTAAATCAATGTGGGAACTGGGGACTGTGGGGTCAAAATTGAAAAAAGAGTATTTTCACCCTTTGCTTCTTATAAATGTGTTGCAGAACAATACAATATTGTTGAAATCAAGCAGGGTGAAATGGAGCTTGCTGGACGTTGAATCATAGCTGGTCATAAGAGAATAATCTTCCTTTTAAAAAGAGCCTAAGAATGCCACTCCAGTCTAGTAGATCTCCTGGGCTACCTGAGACGGAAGATATTATATTTGTAAGATGATAAAGCGATTCATAACACCCTAGGAGATTGTGTAAAATTACAAACTTGGGACAAGAAACAAAAGGTAAGTCAGATCAAATTGTTGAATGTGCATCGTCCCCAGGTATTTTCCCCTGCAACCCAAGGAGAAAACGCCTGTTCCTGTACCTCCTCCCTCGCTTCCATCCAGAGACGCCAGCAATCCTTCCAGGTGAGACAGAGCTTCAAGTGCACCTCCTCTAACCTCATCTACTGCATCTGGTGTTCATGATGTGGCCTCCTGTACCTCAGTCAGAGCAAGCGTAGACTGGGCGCACATTTCGCTGAACACTTGCACTCAGTCTGCCGAGGTCTCCTGGATTTCTCGGTTGCTGACCATTTAACCTTCTTCCCATTCCCATACTGACCTTTCTCTTTAAGGCCTTCTCAATTGCCAGAGTGAGGCCACATAAAAACTGAACAGCACCTCATATTCCGCTAGGGGAGTTTACAACCCAACGGTGCGAACATTGAATTCTCCAATACCTCCTATAAACCCCCCCAGCTTTTCTCCCCCACATTCCGCCCCCCCCCATTTTTGTTCTCCCCCTCTCCTTCCCTGTGCCCCATCTAGACTCCCACCCATTTCATTGTTTCCCCCCTCATCTTCTGCTACTTTCCTCCCTCTTGCTTCGCTATTTGCAACTTTTCAACCATTTCACATGTTTTAATCTCTGGCCTTAGTTTAAACCACTTTTCCAGCAAAAATAAATGTCCTTGTCTGCGTCCACCTGTTATCTGCCATGCTTTGTCCTGTTTCTCCCCTCTTCTACCTTTCTTCTCCCCCCCCCCCCCCCCCAAATCAGTCTGAAGAAGAGTCTCGGCCCGAAATGTCACCTATCCATGTTTCCATGTTCTCCAAAGATGCTGCCCGACATGCTGTTAATCCAGCATTTTGTGTCCTTTTTATGTCTACCAGCATCTGCAGTTCCTTGTTTCTACAAGACGTTAAATAAAGTGAGTTCAGCATGTTCTCTGCAATCACAATGATGCTTTAATCGAACTGTCACACCAGAGGAGAATATCCAATCGCATGAAAGCATTCTGGCATACTTACCCTAATATTAAGCATCTTTGTGCATAAATAAATGTATTTATTTCCCTTCGGGTCCTACTGAGTTACTCCAGCATTTTGTGTCTCTCTTCCATGGATATTCTACAACTGGTCAAGTGGGTATTATTATTATTATAATTATTATTATTATGAAACTTTATTTCGGACTCAAGGTCCAGACAAGGGACAACATTACAATAGACAATAGGTGCAGGAGTAGGCCATTCGGCCCTTCGAGCCAGCACCGCCATGCAATGTGATCATGGCTGATCATCCCCAATCAGTACCCCGTTCCTGCCTTCTCCCCATATCCCCTGACTGCTATTTTTAAGAGCCCTATCTAGCTCTCTCTTGAAAGCATCCAGAGAACCTACCTCCACCGCCCTCTGAGAGAGAATTCCACAGACTCACCACTCTTTGTGAGAAAAAGTGTTTCCTCGTCTCCGTTCTAAATGGCTTACTCCTTAAACTGTGGCCCCAGGTTCTGGACTCCCCCAACATCGGGAACATGTTTCCTGCCTCTAGTGTGTCCTGCCTCTAGTGTTCTAGAAAGATGGGAAATGAAGGGAGCAACAAAGCCTAAGGGTGCAACCTCTTGCAAAGGAAAAACACTGACTCACTCTTGGTGCACAACGACAATTCTCATAGACTAAAACTGCTTGGAATGCAAAATAAAATACATATTGCTGGAAACACTTAGCAAGTCAGGAAAGCAAAATAAACAGCTTTCCAGATTTGAAACCTTTGTCAGAAGTGAGAAAGTTCTGATGAAGTATCTTGGACTGAAATGTTAAATGTTTCTTGTTCCACAGATACTACTGACTTGCTGGGTGTTTCCAGTATTGTGGTGTTTTTTTTAAATTTCAGATTTCCGGCATTTTCAACAGGCTTCACAATACAGCCAAATCTTCAGTTTAGCCAGTGATCATTTAAGTGCACTATGTTGGATAATTATTCCACAAGAACACCAGCTAATTTAATCACCTCCTCCCCTCCTCCATGTTCACCGTTTGCTCAGTATGGTAGATTGAACAGGTACCACCAATATTCCAGATGAGGTCATGCAACTCTTCCTGCATTTTATCAGTTTAAAAATTTGTAAAGTGTTGGGCCTTTATCAAATACTTTTCATCTGATTTCTGCATTAATATAAGTTGAGGAACCAGACCTAGCGAGGAATGCAGAGTACCAGCTAAGGGGGTAAATAAAATATTGTTAACCAAAGTGATGTGGCATAACCTTGACAAAAGCGCCTTTAGACAAAGATTTCATAAAAGTTATAATTAAAGAAAACTTGCTAGGCATTATTTGTAAATGGCCAACGATTGAGAATCCCACCTTAAATAGTTATGAGTAGAAGTGTTACTTATTCATAGTCTGCTGGCAAATAGGTTTAATGGTCTATGATCATCTTTTCTGTAAGTTCAGATCCGGTATTCTGAAGGTAAATACCATCACGTTGGTGAATTGCGTCCATGCCACTGATCTGTGAAAAAGAAGAAGTAATGGTATCAGATTAGCCCTAACAGATGGCATTCTGCAACCAGTAACCAAGTCTTTTCATGCTGGAACAGACAGCACTTGGCAGGTCGGGTTTCCATGGCAGCAGTCTGAGAATCTATGGCAGAAGTCTTAAGGCCTCAGCAATAACTCTCCAGCTGCCAAATGCTCCAGAATAGGCCGTGGGCTGCAGCATCTATTTAAATGTATACAAACGAAAAACAGAAGCCCTGCAGCAGAAGGTGTAAAGACAGAAGCAAAAGCAAAACAAAAAACCAGAATCCATTGGGAAGGATTCACTTTATGATACAGCTGGGCCATTTTGCATGTTGTCAAGCAATGTGTTTTATTTAGACATGACGTGTCAAGTATTAATGTGGCCGTAATTATCTAAGATAGGAAAGAATGTATTATCAATACAAAAGCAAAATCCTGCGTATGCTGGAAATCTGAAAACAAGACATAAAATTGTGGAAATAAACAAGTCAGTGATAGGAGACACAGTTAACATTTCAGCATGATTACTTTTTTAAAAATCAGACAAGGTACACAATCATACAATGTTACGGATGTGAACATATGCTCCTACAAAATCCCTAAATTTAAATTCTTGACCCTGACCCCACATAAGCGGTACTGTGTATTCCAACATCATTACTGCAAAAGTAAAAAGTCAAATAAAATGGAAATTGGCCTTTCTGCAAGGTATCGTTAAACATCCAGGCTACAGTTTGGCTTCAAATTAAATTTGGTCAAGGTTAATAATTTTATGATGGGCAACTTTGCGAGGTCTACTTTATATGAACCATGTTATTTACATGCAAATATTATTTTAAAATGGAAATTGTGTGGAATGAATCTGATCTGCCAAATTCCCTGTAAATGGAAATTATTAATTGACTGGCCAGGTCCCAATAGTGCTATACTGTTCCTCGTTTGTACTGCCATTTTAATCTGTTACTGGCAATTTTGTGGTAGGCAGCAAATTGGACAACAGGAAATAATTTGTCATTGCTTGACATTAATTGTAATGTGGGAAGTCACTTATCTTACTAACGTAAACTTTCCGTCCGGAAAATAGCTGGTAGTGATGAAACTTGATACTGGATAGACAGGAAATACTGGAAATAGTAGGTCAGGCAGTATTGATGCTGCCTGAACTGCTGACTATTTGTAGTATTTTCTGTTTTTATTTTGGATTTCTAGTATCTACAGCTTTTTGAATTTCACTGGATAAATCTTGTCTGCACCTTGTCTGTCTTGCAAGGCTGTGCCAATTATCAATCCTAGATTATATATGTAGTTATTCAATGTAATGAAAAAATACAATACTCTATATGTGCATTTGGTACATTAAGGCTGAAGCCCATAAGTAGCTGACAGTCAAATGGACCCAAAAACTCACTGGCTTATTGCTTGACCTGTGCTGCATCAACTCATCCCAGACAGAGTAACAGACGGTTCTTAACTTTCCTTCAGAACTTTTAAGCTTGTTCCTTGTGGAAGATGAGGTACGCATGTGCTTTCACTTTAGTTTAGTTTAGAGATATAGCGTTGGGAACAGGCCTTTGGCTACAAATGCAAGACAGTGTACCCAGACATCTTTCCCAGCTGAGAAACCAGCTGGGAGAAATCACTCCCCAAATACCACCCTTGACCACTGCCACACCATGATCAGAGATGCCTATTGTTCCATACTTCAACCCCCCTTTGGTAAATTGGTCCACTTGACTGTGCTCCTTCTTCATGCAAAAAGGCCATGATTGAAGAGCACACCCCCGGCATTGAGGACAGCATAGAGCTGATCAGTGGAGGCAAAATAATTACTCTGGAACTGCTTGGAGTCAGTAGACTGTGCAATGTTTGGCAAAAGACCTGGAAGGAAGCAGAGGTTGATGGTGGATGGTGGCTTCTCGGACTGGAGTCCCGTGACTAGTGGTGTGCCTCAGGATTTGGTATTGGGGCCCGTTACTGTTTGTCATCTATATCAATGATTTGGATGAGAACATACACAACAAGATTAGCAAGTTTGCAGACAGTGAAGATAATTGTGAAAAATTGCAGCAGGATCTTGATCGATTGGCCAGGTGGGCTGAGGAACGTTTGATGGAATTTAATACCGAGAAATGTGAGGTGTTGCAATTTGGGAAGTCTAACATGGGCAAGACCTATACAGTGAATGGTAGGGCTCTGGGGAGTGTTATAGAGCAGAACGATCCAGGAGTGTAGGTGCATGGCTCCTTGAAAGTGGAGTTGCAGGTAGCTAAGGTGGCCAAAAAGGCGCTTGGCACATTGGCCTTGATCAGTCAGAGTATTGAGTATAGAAGTTGGGAGGTCGTTGCAGTTGTATAAGATGTTGGTAAGACCACAGTTAGAGTATTGTGCTCAGTTGTGGGCACCATGTTGTAGGAAAGATGTTGTCAAGCTGGAAAGGGTAGAGAGAAGGTTTACGAGGATGTTACCAGGGCTAGAGGGTGTGAGCTATAGGGAGAGGTTGAGTAGGCTGGGACTATTCCTTAGCAGAAGGAGCGCGGAAGGATGAGGGGTTATCTTATTGATGTGTATAAAAACTTGCCCAGAGTAGGTGAATCAAGGACCAGAGAACATAGGTTTATGGTGAAGGGAAAGAGATTTAATAGGAATTTGAGGGGTAACGTTTTCACACAAAAGGTGGTGGGTGTATGGAACAAGCTGCCAGAGGAGGTAGTTGAGGCTGGGACTATCCCAACATTTAAGAAACAGTTAGACAGGTACATAGATACAACAGGTTTGGAAGGATATGGAACAAACGCAGGCAGGTGGGACTAGTGTAGCTGGGACATGTTGGCCGGTGTGGGCAAGTTGGGTAGAAGGGATTGTTTCCACATTGTATCACTCTATGACTCTATGACCTGAATGAGTATGCCACAATTAATATGGACTTCATAAGAATATGTGTGGAGGAGTGTGTTCCCTCACAAACCATCTGAGTGTTCCCCACCAGAAGCCTTGGATTAACCAGGATATCCGCATTGTTTTGAAAACCAGATCTCAGGCACTCTAGTCTGCAGAAGCAAACCAGATACAACCTTGATAAGGCCATCAAAATGGCTAAGTGGGACTTTTGTTCTAAACTGGAGGAAGTGGCGGATGTTTGGCAGCTGTGGCAGGGCTTACACACAATCAGTTCCAACAAGGTGTAACCATGGCGCAGCTCAAGCAACAGCAAATCACTCCCAGATTAACTCAATGTGTTCTACATATGCTTTAATAGCGAGAACAATGACGTGACCTCCTGAGCCCCCATAGCCCCGATAGTATATCAGTCACAGAGGCCGATGTCAGAAGATCCTTCAGGACAATGAACACTTGGAAAGCATCTGGACCTGATGGTATACCTGGTCACAATCTTAAAACCTACCGGCTGGAGTTTTGGTAGACACCTTCAAATTCTCAGAACTTATTGACCACCCTATCTATGTATCTATATCTATATTCCAATCTATAACATTCTGCATAGCCACATCACTCTATAAATTCTCCATAGCCCCACCACTCTATAACATTCTCCATAGCCCTGCCATTCATTGTGAAACTCCTGCCTTTATTTGACTTTCCAAAATGCAACACCTCACTCTTATCTGCACCGAGCCACTTGCCCAGCTGATCAAGCTCCTGATGTAATTTTTTATAACCATCTTCGCTATCAACAATACCACCCACTTTAGTGTTATCTGCAAACTTACTAATCATGCCTTCTACATTCCCACACAATCATTGATGTACATTCTCATCCAAATCACTGATAATTATTTTCCGATGTTCTTTTGTTGTACACTGATAATCAAATGGAAGAGCCTCAATGGCACAATAATCTCTCACATGCTGCGACAACTGCACTGATTGTAAGGCGCCATAAATGGCTGTTGGATCCAATTATTGAAAAGATTCACTGCAGCTCACCCTCACATTTCCTGTGAGGCTCTTTTTAATTTCATCTGTGATTGCTCAGCTGAATCTGAATTCTCAAAGCTGGAAAAGATAGGAGAAGCAATGTCTTGTCCAGGTTTTATTACATTGGCTCTTGTGGCTCTCCTGGACCCTTGGCAGGTGTGATCTCCATTCTGACCACAACTTGCATGTTCCTCTGAGTGAACGTGAGAGCTGCCTCCCCCTCCCCACTAATCAGTGTATTTTGGGATTAGATACAATGAAGAGTGCCTTTACGGGCTAATTGAGAAGATTCATTATATCAACAAATACTTTCTTAAACTTCTGCAGGTGTTTTATATATAAATACAGAGAGCATATTGACTGGTCGCATCATGGCCTGGTTTGGTATGTCAAACACCCAGAAATGAAGGAGATTACAGTGAATTGTAGGAAAGGTTTAAAGTGACATGGGCTAAATGCTGGCAGGTGGGACTATATGGGGCATTTTGGTCAGCATAGGCAAGGGGCTGAAGGGCCTGTTTCCATGTGGCATGATTCTATAACTCTATGACCTCCAAGTCCATCACGGCTATTGTCCGTTTCACAAAAGAAGAGATCTGTAGGTGTTGCCTCAATAAGACAGCCAGTATCATCAAAGACCCACATCACACTCTCATTTCACTCCTACCATCAAGGGGCTGTCCCACTTGGGCGACCTAATTGGCGAGTTTAGAAGAGTTTAAAAAAATGACATGTTGAAGACCTCCTTTGACTATATAGAAGACCTCCTTCGACTATGTTGCAGACTAGCTTCGACTAGCTACAACTAGAGGGGTTAGAGTGCTGATATGGATAGAAAATTGGTTGGCACACAGGAAACAAAGAGTAGGGATTAACGTGTCCCTTTCAGAATGGCGGGCAGTGACCAGTGGGGTACCGCAAGGTTCGGTGCTGGGACCGCAGCTATTTACAATGTACATCAATGATTTGGATGAAGGGATTCAAAGTAACATTAGCAAATTTGCAGATGACACAAAGCTGGGTGGCAGTGTGAACTGTGAGGAGGATGCTATGAGAATGCAGGGTGACTTGGACAGGTTGGGGGAGCGGGCAGATGCTTGGCAGATGAATTTTAATGTGGATAAATGTGAGGTTATCCACTTTGGTATCAAAAACAGGAAGGCAGATTACTATCTAAATGGCGTCAAGTTGGGAAAAGGGACGGTACAACGGGATCTGAGGGTCCTTGTACATCAGTCTATGAAAGTAAGTATGCTAATACAGCAGGCAGTGAAGAAAGCGAATGGCATGTTGGCCTTTATAACATGAGGAGTCAAGTATAAGAGCAAAGACGTCCTTCTGCAGTTGTACAGAGCCCTAGTGAAACCACACCTGGAGTATTGTATGCAGTTTTGGTCCCCTAATTTGAGGAAGGACATTCTTGCTATTGAGGGAGTGCAGCGTAGGTTAATCCCGGGATGGCGGGAGTGTCATATGCTGAGAGAATGGAACGGCTGGGCTTGTACACTCTGGAGTTTAGAAGGATGAGAGGTAATCTTATTGAAACATATAAGATTGTTGAGGGTTTGGACACGCTAGAGGCAGGAAACATGTTCCCGATGTTGGGGTAGTCCAGAACCAGGGCCCACAGTTTAAGAATAAGGGGTAAGCCATTTAGAACAGAGATGAGGAAACACTTTTTCTCACAGAAAGTTGTGAGTCTGTGGAATTCTCTGCCTCAGAGGGCGGTGGAGGCAGGTTCTCTGGATGCTTTCAATAGAGAGCTAGCTAGGGCTCTTAAAAATAGCGGAGTTAGGGGATATGTGGAGAAGGCAGGAACGGGAGCACTTCCACAGCGATCCTCGGCAAAGGATCGCCCGATCCGCGATGGTAAGTCCGCGAAGTGCTCGCGGCTTGAAGCAACGGGACGGCTCCAGGAAAGGCCACACAATCCAGTTGTTATGCCACAAAGGGGGGATGGAGAAAGATCACATCTCCGTCGAGGTAAGTGACTGAAAACGGTTTCCCCCTATTCCCCACCCCCCACATAAAAACATACCGAGAAACATTAAAACACACTAGACACACTATTTTAGACACACTAAAAATAACAACAAAAGTCGAAATAACACTTTTAATAACGCTGGCGAGGCTGTCATATCGGGCGAGATGTGTGGCAGAATGCCTAAAAATGTGTTGAACTGTGTGTATGGATGCATCAAAAACTGTGTGGATCTGGTATTAATGTATGTTTCTGGGTGGAAAAAATACCAGTGTCGCTTCACTCAGGGTCCTAAATTGGTATTCGTGCTAAATGAAACAATGGTTTAGCCCACTAAAAAGAATCAATTTCTGGAAATATGTATTATTTTTCCAGATATGCTTTGAATTCATTTGAAATCACTATCAAGTTCACTGACAGACATGTTTTGATAGTGAAACTAAAGCACGGTTACAACTTGAAGTAGATGATGACTATTATTATTATTATTATTATTATAATCAATGTGATTCAAGTTGAAAGCACCTTGTTCCCTGAAATAATTTGAAGCAGGTTTCTATCTCCTCACAAAGAAAGAGTGAAGTCACTTTGAGCTGTGTCTGTGCACCTCCTAGTGGCAGGTTTCACAGCAGCTGAGATTTGGGAGCTAACTTCATGCTTGCAACAGATGTCAGGCCTGATCCAATGGTTCCTCTCACCTGTCAATGCTCGGTTGGTTGTTTTTGGAAAATTATCTCAATTATTTGTTCACAGCAACTAAAACTAAAGTTGAGCTGTCTTGAACTATTCGTAAATATCGGAGGTCAAATGTAAGGGAAAAGTATACAGTTAATGGCAAGACACAACAGCATTGATCTGAGGTCTGTTCATAACTCCCTGGAAGTGGCAACACAAGCAGGTAAAGTGGACAAGAAGGCGTACATTATGCTTACCTTCATCAGTTGGAGTATAATTAGGAAGTCATGCTGCAACTTCATAAATCATTGGTTAAACCACATTTTGAAATGTGTGTAGTTCTGGTCGTCCCATTACAGGGTGGAGGCTTTGAAGAGGGTGAGAAAGACATTTACCAGGATGCTGCCTGTATTCGAGGGTATTAGTTACAAGGAGAGGCAAATTTGGACTGTTTTCTCTGGAGCGTCAGAGGCTGAGGGGAGACTTGATAGATGGTTTATTTCAGCACGAGAAGTGTCATGGATAAAGCAGATGAACTTAGAGCCTGGATCTGAACTTGGACCTATGATGTTGGGACCATTTCAGAGACAGCTGAACCTTCCAGGGTTTTGATCTTTCAGGTGTTTTAGACGAGACGGTAAAAGAGGTGGAGGAGTTGTTCTACTAATCAGGGAGAATGTCGTGGCAGCACTCCTAGAGGACATACTGAAGGGGTTCGTCTACTGAGGTGATATGGGTGAAGCTCAAAAGGTGCAATCACTCCAATGAGATTCCACTATAGGCTTCTCAATGGCAAATGGGGAGATAAAGGAACAGATATGTAGACAGATTACAGAACAAGGCAAAAGCAACAGGGTAGATGTAGTGGAGGTCGTTAATTTTCAGACTACAACCATGGATGTTTGATTTATGCATTTTTTTGAATAATGCGCTTGTTTAATTAATACTAATGCCTAAATTACGCGCTTGTATTTGTGAAATAATGTGCTCACATTTACGCTTGGCCATAGTTGACACCCCCTGTAAGAAGTGTTTCACAATCCAATGAAAAATGATCAGCAGTGTACCCATTATCTCCACAGCTCTCTCCTTTAGAGCCTTGTGGTGCAAATGATCGGGGCCTGGGTAATTGATATTTTATTGCCAATATATTCTTTAGTTTAGAGATGCAACAGGCATCAGTATTGATGTGGATAGAGAACTGGCTGGCAAACAGGAAGCAAAGAGTAGGAGTAAACGGGTCCTTTTCACAATGGCAGGCGGTGACTAGTGGGGTACCGCAAGGCTCAGTGCTGGGACCCTAGCTATTTACAATATATATTAATGATCTGGATGAGGGAATTGAAGGCAATATCTCCAAGTTTGCGGATGACACTAAGCTGGGGGGCAGTGTTAGCTGTGAGGAGGATGCTAGGAGACTGCAAGGTGACTTGGATAGGCTGGGTGAGTGGGCAAATGTTTGGCAGATGCAGTATAATGTGGATAAATGTGAGGTTATCCATTTTGGTGGCAAAAACAGGAAAGCAGATTATTATCTAAATGGTGGCCGACTAGGAAAAGGGGAGATGCAGCGAGACCTGGGTGTCATGGTACACCAGTCATTGAAAGTAGGCATGCAGGTGCAGCAGGCAGTGAAGAAAGCGAATGGTATGTTAGCTTTCATAGCAAAAGGATTTGAGTATAGGAGCAGGGAGGTTCTACTGCAGTTGTACAGGGTCTTGGTGAGACCACACCTGGAGTATTGCGTACAGTTTTGGTCTCCAAATCTGAGGAAGGACATTATTGCCATAGAGGGAGTGCAGAGAAGGTTCACCAGACTGATTCCTGGGATGTCAGGACTGTCTTATGAAGAAAGACTGGATAGACTTGGTTTATACTCTCTAGAATTTAGGAGATTGAGAGGGGATCTTATAGAAACTTACAAAATTCTTAAGGAGTTGGACAGGCTAGATGCAGGAAGATTGCTCCCGATGTTGGGGAAGTCCAGGACAAGGTGTCACAGCTTAAGGATAAGGGGGAAATCCTTTAAAACCGAGATGAGAAGAACTTTTTTCACACAGAGAGTGATGAATCTCTGGAACTCTCTGCCACAGAGGGTAGTCGAGGCCAGTTCATTGGCTATATTTAAGAGGGAGTTAGATGTGGCCCTTGTGGCTAAGGGGATCAGAGGGTATGGAGAGAAGGCAGGTACGGGATACTGAGTTGGATGATCAGCCATGATCATATTGAATGGCGGTGCAGGCTCGAAGGGCCGAATGGCCTACTCCTGCACCTAATTTCTATGTTTCTATGTTTCTATGTTTGGCCCACCGGATCCGCGCCGACCAGCGATCTCCGCACATTAACACTATCCTACACATACTAGGGACAATTTTTTACACATACCCCAAGCCAATTAACTTACTTCCTGTACATCTTTGGAGTGTGGGAGAAACCCGAAGATCTTGGAGGAAACCCACGCAGGCCATGGGGGAGAACGTACAAACTCTGTACAGACAGCACCCATAGTCGGGATCGAACCTGGGTCTCTGGTGCTGCAAGCGCTGTAAGGCAGCAACTCTACCGCTGTGCCACCATGCCGCCATTTCTTATGGTAAAAATTAGTTTCATTTATGCGTTTTTGAGGTACGCGCGGGTGTTCAAGAATATGACCCCTGCCCCTAACATTGATGTATCGTTTTTAGTTTAGATTAGACATACAGCGGAGAAACAAGCCCTTCAGCCCACAGAATCCGTGCCGACCATCAATTCCAGAAATCTAACACTATCCTACACACTAGGGACAATTTACCAAAGCCATTTAACCCACAAACACGCATGTCTTTGGAGTATGTGAGAGAACCGGGGCACCCAGAGAAAACCCACCTGGTCACAGGGACAACATACAAACTCCATACAGACAGCACCCATAGTCAGGATCGAACCCGGGTCACTGGCGATGTAAAGCAGCAACTCTACCGCTATGTCACCGTGCCACCCTATTGACTGGGACTTGCTCAGTGCAAAAGGCTTAGATGAGGCAGACCTTGATAAGGGTATTCACGAAGGTTTCCTGAAATAGTATATATATAATCCAACTTGAGGAGGGACCTTACCTAGTATTGGGAAACGAGCCTGGCCAGGTGGCTGGTGTTTCAGCGGAAGAATATTTTGGGTGCAATTATCATAATTCCAAAGATATGTCTTGGGTGACATGTGGTGGTGGTGGGGGGGGGGGGGAATGCTGGAGTAACTCAGTGGGACAGGCAGCATTTCTGAAAAGAAGGAATGGGTGACGTTTTGGGTCGAGACCCTTTTTCAGACAGAAGAAGCCCATTCCCGTAGTCGACTTCTAAGGCTGACTTTGCGTGCTATTATCTCGGCCCCTGGGCGGCTGAGGTGCACTATCCCATTACCATTGGACTCCTCTCTGAGGTCGTGACTTCAGTTGGTCTGCAAAATATATGGGCTCTAGAACCAAGGGTGCTTTAAAATAGACGGTGGACCTGTATAAGAGTCAGGAAGTAACTTTGTAGCTATATGGGACTTTGGTTAGACCATATTTGTATACTGTGTGCTGTTCTGTTCACCTCATTACAGGAAGGATAATGGAAGCTTTGAGGAGGCTGCAAAAGAGATTTATCAGAGTGCTGCCTAGATTAGAGGGCATTAGCTATGTTGACCAAACCTGGATTGTTTCTCGTGTTGGAGGCTAAGGAAGATCAGATATTATGAAATCTGATAATATTATGAAAGGCACAGGTTAGAGAGAGACGTAAGCTTTTCCCCAGAATGGAAATGTCAAAGACTAGAGGGCTTTGAGGTAAGAGGAACAAAGTTTAAAGGAGATGTGTGGTGCAAGTTTTTTACACAAAGATAGGTAGGTGCCTGTAATGAGCTGCCAAGGTAGGTTATGGAGATGGAGACGATAGTGGCATTTCAAAGGCTTATAAAATGGCATGTGAATATGCAAGGTGTGAGGTGATCATGTGCAAGAAGAAGGGATTAGTTTAATTTGGCATAAGTTTAGCACAGACATTGTGGACCAAAGGGCCTGAATCTGTGCTATACTATTCTGTTCTACCTCCAATAAACCTGTTAGCTGCCTACTTCTCAGCACAGAGAGAGAAAATGATCATTCAATTTTTAATTATAAATGCTTTTAAAATAAATAGTAAAATATCAGATTTGGGAAGCAGATTGAAAGTGTGGGTCCAATGGCAAAGAAAACCTTGCAGACATTAACATTTCTCTATAATATATTTTGTTCTATTCAAAACAAAAGAAGAAAATGTGCTGTACATCAGTGGGTCATATGAAATTAACTCAACAGAAATTAACAGATCTGTTGAAAAATAGGATTTCATAAACCGTGTTACATTGCAGTTATAGTTATCTTTGGTGATTCATCATAGGGGATTTCGTATATATTTTCATAGGCACCTGGATGTTCACTTGATCTGTAGTCAAAGGAAAGATGAATCAGTTGTGAAATACAAATAAAAATATCTTCTTTATATCACAATGCTATCATTTTGTACAAGGTGAAAAGGAAAGCACAGTATGCTACATATCAAATGATCAGTGAAATGACAATGATATGAAGGTTTTATAAAGCAACTTATAGGTATGAAAAATGGAGCTATAATTGCCGGAGTTCCCATGTTTAACTTGTTTCCATGGCTCCTGATGAAATGTACACAGTTACACAGGTCAGCATGTTGAAGACATGATCAAACCTGACAAAGCTGACCACAATATTTGAATAACCTGTTCAAACACAGAATCTGAACTTTCACAAATGGTATAGCTGACAGATTGAATCAGCAATTAGGGAAATGGGGGAAACAATCGCTGGTACACCGAAGAAGGATTCTGGATTTTTTTTGGGGGGTGGGGGGTGGGGGGGGGGGGGGGGGTGGGGGGGGGGGGGGGAGGGGGAGGGGCAAGAGTGGGGGCAAATAATTGTTCATACTTAGTGGATGATTTTATTCCAAATCTATCAGGAGCAGTGAAAGTGGCATTTCAGGAATACAAATATATATTGTGGGATTTACAGATATGTATAAAACCTTCTGCTGAAATACGCAATATATATTGCGCCATTCTCTGTTGTTGAAATCTCACCAGCTTTGATTTTCTCCTGGGCAGTAACAATGTTGTCAGTTTTCCTGTGGTTTACAATGTAGATCAGATATCTTTAAATCCATTCAGAATTTGAGGAGACCTGCAAACTATTTTGAACCCATGCTTAAATTTCTACTGATCCATGAAGTTCTTCGATGCCTTGATTATTTCCTACATTTGCTGTTGTCACGCATGATCTTTTGCTTCGCACCAGTACCAATATATTCCACTAACACAAAGTTCAGCAGCCACCGCATTGTCACCTGATCTCACACTGTCAGGACTCTACATCTGGGCCAGTCATAGCTGGGTTAGTTTCAAAAGACACCGACACTCAGTATTCAGCACCTCTCAGCCATCAGGCTATTAAACCTGGCTCGGACAAAACTCTGATTATTAGCAACCACTTTCTGTTATTTGCACTACCAGTTTATTTATTCATGTGTGTATATATTTATATCATGGTATATGGACACATTTATCTGTTTTGTAGTAAATGCCTACTATTTTCTGTGTGCTTAAGCAAAGCAAGAATTTCATTGTCCTATACAGGGACACGTGACAATAAACTCACTTGGACTTAAATTCAATAAATTTCCATTGATTCTTTTCTACTCCACAAAATGTCACTGGCTGCGGAAGATTAGGAATAGAACTGTGTGTCAATGTTTATAAGTACACATATACATAGCTTTGCCTTCTCCAAGACCTAAAGGCTATGATATAACAGTACAGCCACAGCCAACCAGCCATTTACTGTTTTTCATGTCTGCTTACACTCCCAGTCTGTGAATGGGAATTAAAACGTGGATTTGAACAATCACCATGGATTCTCCATCTGTTAAAAGCAAAACAAGAGAGAGAATTCCTTCTGGGGGAAATAAATGTTAAACAGGGAAAAATATGCCTTTGTATCAATCTGCTTTCATCATAATAATTTCAGGTTTGGTTCAAGTAAAAGCCACAACTCTTAAAGCATTTTAATATTAGGATATAATAGAATTAACAACTAATTCCAGATCTGATTGGTTTGAATAGAAAGCAACTAACGACTAGTCTGAAAAAGGGTCCCAACCTGAAACATCGCCAGTCCATTTGCTCTGAAGATCCATCTGAACCACTGTGTTTTAGTTAAGACAGAGCACTGTGACGGCTCTACTTTTACTTCCACATGTACAGTGCCCAGAGTTTTGTCTCCATTGAAACAAGGTAAATTAAATAAAACATGTGAAGCTGTGAAGATCATTCCATAAATATTTTGCAAAGACAGTGAGCCTCAAGTGATTGTGTTATTATCTCCTATGCCGGAATGTCTTTGTAAATTACATGTTTTAGCCATAGCTACTGCGCCATATTCAAAACACTTAGAGAAATGTAGCCATTGCTGACCTCACATCTTTTAAAGTCAGAGTTTCTGTAATCTGGGTTCCATTAGTGTTGCCATAATCAGCTTCTGGTGCTGGCGATTCCAGGTGATTACTCACCCTGCAAGAAGTGAGAAAGATTTTTCAAATTATTAAAGTACAATTCTGTTAATAAAATTCAACTTTCATGTTACAACCTGCTATCTGAATCATTTGGCTTTGCAGAATAGCCCCTGGTGTATCAATATCATGTTCCAATGCTCCACGGGTATTTAATAAAACACTAAATGTTTAAACCACCAAATACCGAAACGTCACACATTCCTTCTACCTGTCCGCGATGCTGCCTGTCCCACTGAGTTACTCCAGTTTTTTTGTGTCTATTTTCAGTTTAAATCAGCATCTGCAGTTCCTTCCTATAAATATTACTTTCATTTACTTTACAGCTCTTGTTATCGGCAGATTTTGTGAATGCATAACAATTGAGTGTTTAGTGAATACAGAAAATGCTTGAAACATTCAGCAGGTCAGGCAGCATCTGTGGAAAGAAAGAGAGTTAATGTTTCTGGTTGAAGACCCGTGCACTGGCAAAATCTTCCATTAGCATTTTCTGCTTTTATTTTATCTTTCCAGCATCTGCGGGTTAAAAAAAAAATCGATTACACATTCAGTATGCAACTTTCATCGTAGAATATTCCATAATTGAATACTGTTAATCAGTGTTTAGTAAATCCACGTGTCTCTGTGCATTTGTTTTACCTGCCTGACACTGAAGAATTATTCACTTGCATTTTCCGGGGCAATGCTGGATGAATCTGTCAGTGTCTGCCATCAAAGTCAAAGTCAATTTCCACACCCATTGACACAGAGCAACTTCAGATTTTTTGTATGTGTGCTTGCTGATGCAGAAATGTTAAACCTGGTATCAATGATTCCCAACAAGGCAGCAGAGTATCCCATGCCAAGTCTTGAGATGTGAAATAAAAAGACACAGAGTGCTGGAGTAACTCAGTAGATCAAACATCCTTGGGAAAAGCAATAGTTAAGGCTTTAGATCAAGTACTTTCCATTATATATCAGTTAGGTCATCATTCTGATGAAATGTTACTGATTTTAAACTGTATTGATTTTAAATCTCCTTTTTCTCTCTCTACAAATGCCTCTGGTCTTGTGGAGCACCCACACAATTGTCCCTTTTAGCTTCAAATATATCAATTAAAAATGCATTTGCTGTTTTCACCCAAGGCTTGAGGAAATGTCATAGTGACTATTTGCTCTTCTTTGACAATTCAGGCAATTTTTCACAGCATAACTTGTACAACCTTAGCTCAGTAAGTGAAGCCAATCTGTAGACGGTTAAGACTATTTGTCAGGGTCAATTTTAAATGTATAAATCATCTTGTTAACTGAGCTCAAATAAATTGAAAGTGTCATTTTACAATTGCAGGCCACTGTGATGAATCTTTCAGCTGCAATGATGGAGGCGCAGGGAAGATCTCATTGAATCTACACAATTTTTTAAGACATCAGGATATTGAAGAAAATTATGCAATTATAAGAGTACCTGCGATTTCCCAGAATATTTCCACAATTACTCTATCAATGAGTAGTTCATGCAGAAAGACAGGTCAATAACTTACTCAGGATCTGTGCACCAGATCTTATTCACTATAAATCCAATGAAGCATAGGCATAGGAACACAACCACTGCGATTATCCCTGTAAGCCAGGGTTGCAACCCTTTCCGAGGCTGCTCTTTAGTTTCAACTGTGGAAGCATGAAGCAAAATTATCAGAATTTTAGTACATTTAATGCAGTTCAATGCAAAAATTGAAAATAGTTAAATGAAGGATGTTTCTTTAATTTAAAGGAAAACATAACAATTGTACAAAAAGCTGGAGTAACTCAGCGGGGCAAGCAACATCTCTGGAGAGAAGGAATGTGTGACGTTTTGGGTCTCGACCCATTTTTCACAGCCTTTTATCTTCTTCCCATCTCTGGCCTTTGTCCAACCATCTGCCACTCAACCCACCCCGACCCCTCACCGATATGCACCTATCACTTATCTACTTTGTCCCACTCCCACCTTTCTTCCAGCTTTCTCGTCACGACTATAATCAGTCTGAAGAAGGTTCCCGGCCTGAAACATTGCCTATCCATGTTGTCCAAAGATTTGCCTGACCTGCTGAGTTATTCCAGCACTTTGTCTCTTCTTATGCTGTTGTAATGTTGCAATTATAAAAATTCACAACTCATGTTTGGCTAGGACATAAAACAAATTGTTTGGCCTATTGAGCTAACTCGTAGAACAATCCCATCAGTCACAATATTCCACCTATTCCCCTTAGCCTATTCTCTTTCACATTTCCATTGATATTTGGAATCCCCAGTTCAGCTGGCAGGAGTATTCAGAGACATGTTTAACCTCTTCCTGCTGCATTTCAGGGTTCCCATCTGCTCTATCTTCCAGGTGCCAAAGAAAAACAAGGTAGCCACCATCATAATGTTCTTCGAGAAGCTGATTGTCACACATTAACTCCAGTTTCCCAGCCAGCCTTGATCCACTGCAGTTCGCCTACCATCGCAAAAGGTCCACAGCAGACACCATCTCCCAAGCCCTACATCAGACACCAATTTATTGACTGTAGCTCTGCCTTAATACGATAATCTCAACCAAATTCATATCCAAACTCCTAGATCTTGGTGTCAACACCCTCCTCTGCCATTGGATCCTTGACTTCCTAACCCACAGAACACCATCAGTGAAGATAGGTGACTATTTTTCACAATAATTTTCGATACGGGTGTCCTGCAAGGGTTCATTCGCAAATCTTTACTATACACTCTGTACACTCACAAATAATGCCAAATTCTGCCCTAATTCCATTTTCAAGATGACTGGGCCGGATTTTGAATAATAACAAGTTGAAGGAGTTAGAGAGCTTTTAAACATAGTATCTAGACAACAACCTCTCCCTCAATGTCAGCAAGACAGAGGAGCTTCAGTATATGCCATAGTTAGCATCAACGTTTCTGAAATTAAGATGGTTGAGAGCTTCAAGCCCCTAAATATAAATAAGATAAACTATTTGTCATGGACCAACCACACTGAAGCAATGGATAAGAGAGCACACCAATGCTTCTACTTCCTCAGAAGACTAAGGAAAGTTAGCATGTTGGAGTTTAGTTTAGATATACATCATAAAAACAGACCCTTTATCCCACCAAGTCCACAACGACGGCTGAGCATCTCTTCACACGAGTTCTATGTTATTTCACATTCTCATTGCTTCCCTACACTCTAGGAGCAATTTACAGAATCAAGTCAAGTCAAGTCAATTTTATTTCTATAGCACATTTAAAAACAACTCTCGTTGGACAAAGTGCTTTCCATTAGTGCAGGTATTAACGTGCTACAAACAGTGGTACATAGCTCAGAAATACATACATAAATACATACATACATACAGCGCTCCATCAGAGGACCTCAAGAAAGGCTTGAGAGTAGAAATGAGTTTCAAGTCTAAACTTAAAAGAGTTGATGGAGGGGGCACTTCTGATGGGAAGAGGGATGCTGTTCCATAGTCTAGGAGCTGCAACCGCAAATGCGCGGTCGCCCCAGAGCTTATGCCTAGACCGCGGGATGGTCAATAACCCCAAGTCGGCCGATCTGAGGGACCTGGAGGTGGTATGGTGGGTAAGCAGATTTTTGATGTAGGTGGGGGCGAGCCCGTTAAGGGCTTTGTAAACAAAAAGGAGCTTGAAATTTATTCGGAACCGCACTGGAGAGAGGCCAGGATCGGGGTGATGTGGTCCCTTCTTCGGGTCCCATTTTGGACCAATTGCAGGCAGGACAGGGATGATTGGCTGATGTAAAGTGTAAAGAGAGTTGCAGTAACCAAGGCGGGAGATCAATGAGTGGATGATCTTTTCGAGGTTGTTAAATTGGAGGAATGATTTTATTTTAGCTATCGTCCGAAGCTGGAAGAAGCTAGCTTTTACCACGGCATTGACTTGTTTGTCGAATTTCAACGCGGAGTCAAATATCACGCCAAGGTTTTTGACATGAGGTTTGAGTAATGGGGTAAGGCTTCCAAGGCTGACTACTATCGTTTTGATGGAGTCCGAGGGGCCGAGTAGGATGACCTCAGACTTACTCTCGTTTAATTGGAGGAAGTTCTGGGCAACACTTTATATCCTTGAGGCAGTGGATAAGGCTGAGTAGATTTGATCGGTTGTTGGGTTTCAGGGGGAGATAGAGTTGTGTATCGTCTGCATAGCAGTGGAAGGAAATGCCGTGCCTTTGAATGACTTGGCCTAAGGGGAGCATATATAGGGAGAAGAGAATGGGGCCTAGGATGGAGCCTTGTGGAACCCCGCTGCAAAGGCTAGCTGGGGAGGAGAAAGAGTTGCCTATGTTTGTAGAGAAACTCCGGC